>NW_016805935.1:231800-256318 GCF_001698545.2 Rhinopithecus bieti | reverse complement strand
AAAAAAAAAAAAAAAAAAAGTGTTAAGAGTGGTCATACTAAAACTCAGTCCTCATATTTACATCTGATATCACAAGCGTATCATAGCCAAGGAAGTAAAACAAGAAAAAAATCTTCAGGCTTAATTTCTGTTACCTATCTTAAGGAAAACAAAAATGTGTGTTGATTGCACCTTAAAATGAAAATGATAAAAATAAGTGATTGTATTACTCTCCCACTCCCCATTCATAACCTGCAGGGTATTTCTCAAACAGTAAATATCCTCAACTGGTATAAGAATGTTAATTTACTACTACAAGGAACAGAAGATGACCTGGAAGCATTGTCCCAAGTTAACTGCTGAGGGTTAGACACTTATTTGAGGTCTCCGGTTTTCTTTTTCTTTTTCTTTTTTTTTTTGAGACGGAGTCTCGCTCTGTCGCCCAGGCTGGAGTGCAGTGGCCAGATCTCAGGTCACTGCAAGCTCCGCCTCCCGGGTTTATGCCATTCTCCTGCCTCAGCCTTCCGAGTAGCTGGGACTACAGGAGTCTGCCACCTCGCCCGGCTAGATTTTGTATTTTTTAGTAGAGACGGGGTTTCACCGTGTTAGCCAGGATGGTCTTGATCTCCTGACCTCGTGATCCGCCCATCTCGGCCTCCCAAAGTGCTGGGATTACAGGCTTGAGCCACAGCACCCGGCCATATTTTTCAATTTTATTGTTCATTTAAACATTCATTAAAAATTATAACCTCCATACTATTTTGATTTTAATTAATTTTGTTCGTAGAGACAGGATCTTGCTTTGTTGATCAAGATGGAGTACAGGGGCACGATCAGGACTCACTGTAGCCTCAAGCTCCTGGGTTCAAGCAGTCTTCCCACCTCGGCCTCCCAAAGTGCTGGAATTACAGGTGTGAACCACCACAACTGGCCTGATTCTATTTGTTTTTATTTTTGAGACAAGGTCTTGCTCTGTTGCCCAGGCTGGAGTACAGTAGCGTGATGATCTCGGCTCACTGCAGCCTTGACCTCCTGGGCTCAAGTGATCCTCCCACCTCAGCCTCTCAGGTAGCTGGGACTACAGTGCATGCCACCACACCCAGCTAATTTTTAAATTTTTTTGTAAAGACAGGGTTTCACCATGTTGCCCAGGTTGGTCTTGAACTCCCGAACTCAGGCAATCCTCCTGCCTCAGCCTCCCTAAATCCCAGAATTACAGGTGTGAGCCACCAGACCTGGCCTGATTTCATTTTAAAGATTACATTTTAAATTACTGAAGTAAGATTAACTTCTTTTTTCTTTTTTTTTTTTTGGAGACAGAGTCTTGCTGTGTCACCCAGCCTGGGGTGCAGTGGCAAGATCTCGGCTCACTGCAACCTCTACCTCCTGAGTTCAAGTGATTGTCCTGTCTTAGCCACCTGAGTAGCCGGGACTACAGGTGCACATCACCATGCCTGGCTAATTTTTGTATATTTTAGTAGAGATAGGGTTTCACCATATTGGTCAGGCTGGTCTCGAACTCCTGACCTTAGGTAATCCACCCGCCTCGGCCTCCCAAAGTGCTGGGATTATAGGTGGGATCCACTGCACCCAGCCAAAATTAATTTCTTAAAGATACTTTATCTTTGTTTTGTATCCTCCAGTACCCCAGAATACCCTGGGGTGCACATACACCTGTTTGAGAAGCATGAGCAAGTCTACTAAGTTGTTATTTTAATCACCAAGCATATATTGAGTGCCTTCTTTCTACAAACAAAATGTGTCTCAATTAGTTGTTTCAAGTGGCTTAGTTAGGTTTAGGAGAAAGAACACGTTGATCTACAGAAAGAGGAATGACTGCATTGGGTCATGCCTGGTACATGCCAGGGGATTGGTGTAGACAGGTGCCATGAACCTGTGGAGAAGGAGCGAGATTGTTGGAACTTTTCAATTCACACTTCATGGAGATGGTGCTGATCAGGGTGTTGAAAGAGGATTGTGATCAGCAAGGGCATTACAGAGAGGAGGCATGACAACAGTGTGGCATGGGGAGTGAGAAATAACGGAATGAAACAGAAATAAAGCACCTGTGGGATGCAGAAAGAGAGAACTTGGAGTGCCAGGGTCCTGTGTTGACAGGTTCTTTTTGGGGTGAGAAGCCATTTCAGGGTTCTGCACTTGAAGAGTGGGGCAAGGTGCAGTGACTCATGCCTGTAAACCCAGCACTTTGGGGGGCTGACATGGGAGGATCACTTGAGCCCAGGATTTCGAGACCAGCCTGGGCAACATGGCAAAACCTCGTCTACTAAAAGTTACAAAAATTAGCCGGGTGTGGTCCCAGATACCCGGAAGGCTGAGGTGGGATGACCACCTGAGCCTTGGGAGGTTGAGGCTGCAGTGAGCTGTGATAGTGCCACTGCACTCCAGGCTGGGCAACAGAGTGAGACCCTGTCTCAAAAAAAAAAAAAAAAAAAAAGTGGTATGTGCAAAGTTACATTTTAGCAGGTTAATCTGACAACTGTCTGTTGGTTAAATTGCAAGGGGAGAAGCTGGAAGTGGTATGGCCAATTTGAGGACAGTACTACAATAGTCCAGGTATCATTTAATGAGAGCCTGATCCAGGGTGGTGTCTGCAGGGAATGGTTGGGGGAAAGCAAATGAGAAAGATCTTACATAAAACAAAACCAAACCCAATGACACTTTAGTAACTGCAGCATCCACCAAACCAGTGCTTTAAAAAAGTTTTCCATTGTAATGTTATTTTGTACTCGAACATGTTACTGTATCGAATCTTAAAACCTCCATACAATTGCTATCAGTCTTTACCCAGAGCCAGCTTAGAAAGGGTTTCATTAATGTGAAGCTTACTCATAGGACTCACCCTTAAATCATTTTTGGAACAGAGCGGGGAATAAATACAATTACTCATAGGGTATGTTGAAGGAGCAGCCAGATTGGATGCATAAAAACTGAGTGGGAGATGCATTTCTACTTGGTTTTATAACTTTAGTTAATTCTTATGAAAGTAGGGGGTAGAGGAGAGTTTCTTAGAGTGATGAATTAATTCATTTAAGAGATGCTTTCAACCCAAATGCCTTCTCCTTCTTGGGGGAAAGCCAGGAGCACTGAAGTACATAACTAGCTTGACAAAGACGGGAAATGGAGTTGAGTTCTGAAAGTGCTTTGAGGAAGTTAATTGACCATGTTGTTTTCATTTACTTGGAAAGAAATTCTCTTTGAAAGTGCATGAGGTGTGTCTTCCCCTCCGCTGCCACTCTGTCTGCTCGTAAGATAAACTGATGCAATCTGATATTGTATACTTCCATCTTGTATGTGAAGAAGTAAAGCTTGTCACAAAACCGCTGAACAATTCTGCTCTAATTGATGATTAGCTTGTCCTTATTAGAATTTTCTTTTGCCCTATGCCCATGGAAACTTTTTGCTCTCTGTATGTCTGATACAGTAGCTGTTAGAGCTCTGCTTAATGTGATTGAACCCAGAGGCCTGGGAAGAGAGAGGAGGAACACTGCATTCTGGCCAAATTGGCCTTCTGTTAATCAATATCCAATACTTTAGGAGGGGAAAGAAAGCAGAAGCTGCCTGTCATATCAGAGACCAGCATGGCATTCAATGCAACAAAAAGTGTAGGAAAAGCTCAGCCTTCCTAGGTTTCTTGTGCGCTGATCAGTTAATGCTCAGGGAGGATAAGTGAAACTTGGAGAAATGCTTGAACAGTTTCCCTAAGTTATTCCATAAATTTTGGAAATGTTCCTCTATCAATTCTGTTAATACGTACATGGGTTATATATATATGTGTGTTAAAACATGTGCATCACTTCTATATGCAAATGTTCCTCTACCATTATGTTAATACTGTGTGTTGTATTGAGAGGGTGAAAATTTTAAGAACTGAGTTGTGTAGAGGTCTTTAATAAGTAAAAACAAACTGAATCTCAGAGTGGTGTTTTTATCTGGTTTCCTCATAGTTGTTTCTTCATTGCCAGATATTTGTCTATTTCTTAGCCTTTTCAGATAATGAGCTCTTACATTTATTACTTTTATGTTTGCTTTCTAATTCACTAATTTGGTCTTAATCTTTTTTTTTTTTTTTTTTTTTTTTTTTTTTGAGACCGAGTCTTGCTGTCGCCCGGGCTGGAGTGCAGTGGCCGGATCTCAGCTCACTGCAAGCTCCGCCTCCCGGGTTCACGCCATTCTCCTGCCTCAGCCTCCCGAGTAGCTGGGACTACAGGCGCCAGTCACCTCGCCCGGCTAGCTTTTGTATTTTTTAGTAGAGACGGGGTTTCACCGTGTTAGCCAGGATGGTCTCGATCTCCTGACCTCGTGATCCGCCCGTCTCGGCCTCCCAAAGTGCTGGGATTACAGGCTTGAGCCACCGCGCCCGGCCTGGTCTTAATCTTTATTAATTTTTCTTGGTTTCCTCATAGTTGTTTCTTCATTGCCAGGTATTTGTCTATTTCTTAGCCTTTTCAGATATGAGCTCTTAGATTTATTGATTTTATGTTTGCATTCTAATTCATTAATTTGGTCTTAATCTTTATTAATTTTTCTTCCTGCTTTTCTTGTTTTTTAATTGCCTTTTTTTAAACTTCTTGAGTTGACTGCATCACTTATTTTCATTCTTTCTTGTTTGTTTAAAACTGAATTTTCCTTCCAGTATAATTTGATAGCCTTGAATAAATAATGTTATTATTGGTCGTTTCTGCAAAATAAGTAATCATTATATTGATTTCTACTTTCATTCAACAATTGTTTTGGTTATATAAGCTTTGGTTTTCAAGTATATTTTGCGTTTCCATAAAAAGATGACAAATTTCTAATTTCGTTCATTTTTGCATTGGAATCTTGTTGCCTGTACAAGCTCTAGTTTTGGAAATTCACTGAGAATTTATTTGTGGAAAAAATTAGACTATATTCCATAAGTAAGTATTTTCTGTGAAGGGCACACAGTTTGACATATAAACATTGAATCTTGCTTATTAATTCTACTATACAATTCCATGTTGTCTTTGTTTACTCTTAGCTTACTTTATCTACATGGAAAGAAGGTGTTGGTCTCTCCATATGCTCTCACTTTTATCGACTTCATTGTATTTCTAGTGTTTCTTGCTTATGTGTTTTAAAATTATTTAATTTCATCAAAATAACATTCACATTTTAACATTTTAGGATATTTTGTTAATACAAATTTAAAAAATGATAGGATAAAATAAAAGAAGAGCCTCTGACCTCTTTGTATTTTTAGTAGACCCCAGGAAACCCCTTTTAACTATTTTGGTTTTGAGTTTATTTGGTGGTGCCTTTGCATATCTAAATGGTATGTATATACCACAAATTCTTGCTTGGGAAATTCCAATTTGACATAACCACCATATCAATTGATTTCTTGCCATGAGTTATGAGGATTTAGCTCACTTATACACTCTCTCCTACTCTCCTGGCTCCTCCTAGTGTTGTTACATCCTTACTTTTCATTCCTTTCTTGGCCATCTTTCCAGTCTTAGGAATTAAGACCTCCATTCCTCTTTCCATCAACTGTAGACAGCACCTCTTGACTCCGTACTTTATAAAGTTATGTGCATCCCTATCCTTTTCTCTACCTCTCTTTCCATCCTCTCCCCATTTTAATTTGTAAAGTTTATCAGTTGTACTTGAAAAAATTTTTTTAAAGTCAAAGCAGAATAGGAACAGTGTCTAGTACATACTAAAATGCTCATTAAGTATTTGCTGTTAATGTTATGTTTGTTATTATGAACAGGGCAATGAAAATACTTTGTATGATATTATAATGGTAGATACAATAATGTTATATTATTAATATATTGTTATACAATAATATTTATATATTAATATGTATCTCAAAAACATATTATTGTACCTACTCATTGTCCAAACTCATAGAATGTACAACAAGAGTGAACAGTAATGCCAACTATAGACATTGGGTAGTCATGATGTGTCAATGTAGGTGCATCATTTGTAACAAATATACAACTCTGGTGGGAGTGTTGACAATGGGCCAGATTACGCATGTTTGGGTGCAGGGCGTATAGAGAAAATCTGTATACCTTCTGATATGGTTTGGGTGTGTCCCTACCCAAATCTCACCTTGAATTGTAATAAACCCCATGTGTCAAAGGCAGGGCCAGGTGGAGATAATTGAATCATGGGAGCATTTTGCCTGTATTGTTCTCCTGGTAGTGAATAAGTCTCATGAGATGTGATGGTTTTATAAATGGGAGTTCCCCTGCCCAAGCTGTCTCTTGCCTGCTGCCACGTAAGACATGTCTTGCTTCCCCTTTACTTTCTGCCATGATTTTGAGGCCTCCCCAGCCATGTGGAACTGAATCAATTAAACTCCTTTCCTTTATAAGTTACCCAGTCCTGGGTGTGTCTTTACTAGCAGCATAAGAACAAACTAATATACCTTCCTTTCAATTTTTCTGTGAACCTAAAGCTGCTTTGAAAAAAAAGCCGTGAAAAAAAAAAAAAAAAAAGAAGTGAGTAGGGTGTATAGTATAGTTACTAAGAACTCTGCCTCAAGAGCCAGACCATTCCTATTTTTGACCCACTCACTCATTACTGTCTGTGTGACCTTGGGCAAGTTACACAATCTCACTGTGCTTTATTTTTTTTTCTATCTGTAAATTGGGAATACGGGTTGTTTCTAAGTTCGATGTCTGGTACATAGTAAATGCTTATTAAGGGTTTGTTGCTCTTATTATTATCAATACATATCAAAGTAGATTGTATTTATTTATTTTTTATTTTTTTGATATGGAATCTCCCTCTCTTGCCTAGGCTGGAGTGCAGTGGCACGATCTTGGCTCACTGCAATCTCTGCCTTCCAGGTGCAAGTGATTCTCCTGCCTCAGCCTCCCAAGTAGCTGGGATTACAGGCGCCCACCACCACGCCTGGTTAATTTTTGTGTTTTTTGTAGAGACAGGGTTTTGCCATGTTGGCCAGGCTGGTCTCGAACTCCTGACCTCAGGTGATCTGCCCACCTCGGCCTCCTAAAGTGCTGGGATTACAGGAATGAGCCACCGCACCCAGCCTTATTTTCTATCTTGTAATATAATTTGATCCTTTACACTTACATTGTCAATTGATTCTAAAAGGAAATATTTTCATTTTATGAATATTTAACTATACTCATTATAGAGTCAAGCACTCATAATAGAGTCAAGCTGTGTTCTATGGTTATGTTTCCTTAACTAGATAAACATTTAAAGGAGAATGTTGAACTAGATTGTTATTTCTGACGCTCACTAATTGTTCAAAATGCTGTATCTTGGACCATGTCTTTGTTAAAAAGCTTTTTGTTTATTCTGGATTTTCTGATTGCCTTTTCTTTTTCTAATTGAGAAAAGAAACATTTATCTTCAGTATTAGATCATTATAATTTTTTAAATTCCTAATTATTCTATATTTGCTTGAAATTTATTTTTTGTTTCAGAATCCATTGAGGTGCTTATTTTATTTTTTTGAGACATGGTCTCTCTCTTGTCACGCAGGCTGGAGTGTAGTGGCGTGATCTCAGCTCACTGCAATCCCAGTCTCCAGAGTAGCTGGGATTACAGGAGTGCACCACCATGCCCAGCTAACATTTGTCTTTTTAGTAGAGTCGAGGTTTTGCCACGTTGGCCAGGCTGGTCTCAAACTCCTGACTTAAGTAATCCATCCGCCTTGTCCTCCCAAAGTGCTGGGATTACAGGAGTGAGCCACCATGCCTGGCCAAGGTGCTGTTCTTATTGGTTAATTCCTTTTATATTGATACCCTAAATTTTTGTATAACTTTTTGCTTTTCTCTGCGTGTTGCATATCTTTTTTATTGCACTTGTGATTTTATCACATATTCAGGTACTTCCCCTTCTCAAATTCTATCTAGTCAATGGTATTTTCCTTTTCCCCAGTGACTTCCCACCCAGAGCCCTCCTTCTTCCTGCCTCCGTCTTTACCTCTAGGTCAGTTCCATAGCTGTCATGCTGAGACCTCCCTTCCCTGCTCCTGGTTCTGGTTTACTGTCCCCTGGATCCTGTCTTTCTCTTTCTTTTTTCTTGGTTTGTCCCCTTCCTTGCTTTGCTGGAGTAAATCCTTCACTGAAATGTGTGTGGGAGGCAAGTGTTCTGAGTCCTTGCTTGGGTGACATTTTTTTTTTTTTTTGTCTTATTTCACATTTCATTAATTATTCCATTAAGTATTGAATTTTAGACTGAAATCTAAAGATATGAATTCTGTATCTTTCAATATCTAGTTTGTTTGCAGGGGATTTTTCTCTGTTCTTAACTTTCAAAGTAATGTTTATAGCTGCGAGCCCTTTTCCTTTATCCTGCTTATTAACTGGTAAATCTTTTCAATTTGAAGTACAGTTTCTTAATAAGCCCTGGAAACCTCCTTTTATTATTTCTTTGCCTCCATTTTCTCATTATAAAAGCCCTATTAAATATTGAGTTTTCTGAGTTGATCTTATGTGTCTTGCCATTTCGCTCCCATTTTCCATTTCTTTGTCTTTTTGTTCTCCTTTATGACAGACTTCTTCCTCTATTGTTACCTTTTAGCCCTTCTATTTTATTGTGTATCTTAGCAATCCTGTTTTAATCTCCTGGAGCTCTTTTAATTTTCATATTCTCCATTTCCATAGCATCCTATTATAGATGCAATCTCTATTCTAATTTTTCTAAAGATATGAACAAGAATTTTACTTTTCAAAAAGGTTCTCCACAGTTCTTTTCTTTTGTATTTCAGGCTTTATCGAAATGTTTGATGTCTCTTGGTTGTCTGGTTATATTTAGAATGAGTGAATTGAATGGTCAGGAGCTCTGTGTAGACAGTTGGGTTCTGTTGACTGGGAGGCATCTCTTTGAGCTGAGTGGAAAGGGAATTTATGCCTTACACAGTAGTCCTCTGAGTGTCACAGTTAGGAAGGATTTTCTCTAATGTGCCAATACCCATGCTAATTGCCCTAGTTTCCTCCAGACATTTTATCGATTTTCTTTTGAAAAGATTATTTATTTATTTATTTATTTATTTTTGGCCTAGGAATAAATGCCTTGTTTCAGCTTCTGCTGAAAGAAGAGAAGGAGGCAGATAAGAAGCTGTGGTTGGCTATTCCTTGTATAGACCTTCAACAGATTCCCCTGTTTTCAGATCTGGTTCTCACTCTTTATCTCTGTTGTATATACTCAGATTCTGGAGTAGGAAGCCAAGTAAGTTAATTCCTTCATTGCAGCAGCACCTTCCCCTCCTCGTTTGTACATAAAGTGGCTACTTTCTTTGCTCTGCTTTAGCCATTGGTCAATGTTTCTCCATCTGTGTTCTGTATTCCAGCAATTTATTAAGCTCTTTAATCCACTGATGGCATGGTCTCATTATTCTTTATTTTTGGAGGTTTATACTTTTAAAAATTACTGTAGTTACAATGAGGTATCATAGAAAGAAAATAGAAACATATTTCTTCAGACCTACCATTCAGAAATGGAATTCTGTTTTATATAATTAAACATGAATGCTCTGTTGTTTGATGCAGATATGTTCAGGACTGTCATACCTACATTTTACATTCTACCTTGTGCAAAAAGAAAATTGCTTTTTTTTTTTTTTTTTTTTCTTTTTGAGACGGAGTTTTGCTTTTGTTGCCCAGGCTGGAGTGCAATGGCACGATCTTGGCTCACTGCAACCTCCGCCTCCTGGGTTCAAGCAATTCTCCTGCCTCAGCCTCCTGAGTAGCTGGAATTAAAGGCAGGTGCCACCATGCCTGGCTAATTTTTTGTATTTTTAGTAGAGATGTGGTTCTAAGTTTTGTATTTTAGTGGAGACAGGGTTTCACCATCTTGGCCAGGCTGATCTCGAACTCCTGACCTCAGGTGATCCACCTGCCTCAGCCTCCCAAAGTGCTGGGATTACAGGCGTGAGCCACCATGCTTGGCCAAGAAAATTACTTTCTTTGTCTCTTTTAATGCTTTTTGTCTTGAATTTAACTTTGATATTAATATTACAGCTTTCATTGTCTTTTAACTGCTGTAATTTTAAATCTTTAGCATTTATTTTATTTAATATTGTGAGCAGATAGTACAGAGTTCTCATAAATCCTTTCTCCTTCACATGTGATCTTCTCTATCATTAATCTTTAGAGTTTTCATGCTAAGATAAATATAACATCTGGTCAAGGCGGAGAATATGATTTCTAGTAGATTACCAGGAAAACTTCA
This sequence comes from Rhinopithecus bieti, assembly GCF_001698545.2. Taxonomy (NCBI): domain Eukaryota; kingdom Metazoa; phylum Chordata; class Mammalia; order Primates; family Cercopithecidae; genus Rhinopithecus; species Rhinopithecus bieti. Next base: position 246,133 of record NW_016805935.1, on the reverse strand, counting down.
GTAATAGTAGTCACAGGAAAGAATAAACCCAAACCAATCTGGAGAAAGAGTTCAATACTAATAATAGAGAAGACTGACTTAATAGGTCTCTTATCTCAGAGATACTTTCGTTATAGAGGGTTCTGGAATCTCTATCACTGGAAAAACTTAAAGGATAAATATTAATATGGCTTTGGAAAGAAAAACTACATTAGTTCTACATTTACCTTGTTTTACCTTGGACAAAATGTTTATGAAGCTCCTACTGTGTACCAAAAGCTTTGGTGGGTGTATGGAGTACAAAGACAAATGAAACATGAGCTATGCTTTGATGTCTAAATAAAGAGACATGCAACCAAATAATTTAATACAGTATTCTAAGCATAATAACAGAGTCTATTCCAAGTGAAGTCCTGGAACATAAGAGGGAGTGAGCAGTTTTCCTTGGGTGAGCCCAAAAAAGGTTCCAAATAATTGCGGCTTCAATTTTCTATCTTGACTACAAAGATTCATTTTGTGGTATTTATACCTGGAAAAACAGCATTTTACTTTTCTAAAACAATGGCCTTTGTGCATCTGGAATTTCACAGATGGTTCTCAGGTGTATGTCAGAATTCAACCAGAAAATAAAAGCCACACAGTCATTAGAATAAGGGAAGTTTAATATGAAGAATGACTATCCATATGGGATTAGTATGATAAGAGATTGGCTAGTAAAAAGTAAAGAGAACTAAAGAATTTAGGAACTGCAGATACAAGGAGAAGCCATTATGTATAGGACTGAGATAGAGCACCCAAGGAAAAGGATTTCCTTTCTCTCAGGGCTAAGATACATATCTCATTGGAATGGGCATAGCTGTGGCTCACTGGATAGTGGAGGAGTCTCTGAAATACCTTGATGAACTTGTTGGAAATCTTTCCTCTGAGGTGCTTAGGAAGACTTTGACAGGGACATGCTGTGCCTCGCAATTCATTGCAATGTTACCTGAGGAATGTTGGGGGAGGTATTGGCCATTGAGGGCTTCTGGCTGCCATATGCTGCAGGAGCCAGGTGCTAGAGGAGCTCTTCAATATAGGAACTGTTTATTGTAGGTGTCAGTGGCAAAGCCATGACTGCGGAAGCTTGGTGCTAAAGAAATTGGGTGCTGTAGCAGCCTGAGAAGAGGAGCATATAAGAACCACCAAGAGAACGATACCCTTCCTCCTCCAGTGTCTCTCCTTCTCCCTCCACCGACAAAGCTTAACATGTGCTAGCTGGCAAAAAGAAAGTGTAAAAGACCCATATGCATTTTTACAGAGCAGGATATGAAAGATGGATTTTGAGCCCCGAGGCAAATAAATTGATAACTGACACAACAGGATAAATTTTTGTGACTTTCTCTAAAATGAATCATCTCTTTGAAAGTTCACATCATATTTCAGTGTTCATCCTACTGATGTCTTACTGATGGTTTAGTGGTTTTCTTACTTGCAGTATTTGCTTAGTAAAATTTTGACACTTTCATTTTGACATTTCTCTTGAGGTCTAAAATTTAGAAGCATGTCTGGCTTCAAGGTGTTGTTTCTTTGCCTTGACAGAAAAATGGCATTTTGTGGTTTTCTATGTACAGGATTCTAAATTTGTGGTTCCTTAGTTAACTAATCCAACCCTTCACTGAATCTTTCTATGGTAACTCTACTCATCATTTTCTTTCTCTGGATGCTCCTTTCTCACTTTATGAAGAAGACTAAGGCAATAGCATAAAGTGAGAAAGGAGCAACCAGAGAAAGAAACAGTGATCCAAAAAAGGCTGAGAGAACTGTAGAACTGTGCCCAAACCTTCTTTTTGGAATTCTTTTCAATGCTTGTAGAGATTTTGGAGAATGGAGATTTCGTAAGACCTTTTTGCTGTGATACATAATCTGAAGAATTAATGCTTGTCACATAATCTTATTTTTCCATAGCAGTGATAATAATATATGTGAATGTCTACTATGGGATAAGTACCATTTAAAACAATATTTACCACCACTTATAAGATGCAAGTTATAATCATTTTTTAATGGGAAAACTGAGTCCTACAAAGTTTAGATAATTTGATGTAGGCCAAGTTTTGGACCTGGGTATAAGTTCTGTGAAGGCAGATATTATAACTGTTTTGTTTACTTGTTACCCCTGGGGGCTGAAGAGTGTCTATCTATCACATAATAGGTGCTCAGTAAACATTTGTTGACTGGGTGAATGATTCCCATATCTAAATGTTTTTTACTCCCTCTTTTTCAGTATTTCATATTGAGATTATTTAAGAGTTTGGGCCATGGCTCTCCTAGTTCTCTATAATGGATATTCCAATGGGTTCTGAGAGTAGGAAGATATTAGATGAAAGTAGTAATGTTGAACTGGTGAGCTGGAGGTCCTTGCAGGTGGGAATAGGCTAAGGCTGGCATAATTATACAGAACTCATGGCAGACCTAGAGAGAGGTAAGTCATCATTTAGTAAATGGCTTTGTCCTTCCATTTAATAGATTTCATACAGGAATCTTCAACCTAGGAAGTATTGTACCCAAGGGGTTCATGGGAGGTCCTCAGGAAGTCCACTGATTACTGAAATTGCATGTAAAGTTGTATTGTGATGTATTTTTCTGGGAGGAGGGTACACCATTTCTAGGGGACTGTGACACTAAAAATATTAACAGTATTCAATGAGAACACTTATCATTTACCTTTTCTTGATAGGTATTTTGTGTGATATTAGACTTGACACATTCTTTTGTTGATTTTATTAAAAGGAGAAATTTCATTTTGTCCTACAAATAGTGCATTTTAAATTGTTTTTAGGTATAGTTGACATTTCTGAGCTTAGGCCTGGGGCACTTCTCTCACTGAAAAACCTATGTCACTCAGAAGCCGGGAGAAAATATTAATTAATTTCCAATTTACTTGGAGGCAGGATGAAAATAATAGGTTGGTCTTTCCTTCTGACCACCCAAGATGCCAGCCACCCTGAATGCTTTTTCTTGTCCCTTCATGTTTTGGATCCAAACTAGCTAAATCAGGGTCTTTTGGACGTTTTCTCTAAATAAGCTAGCAAGCATTGACCTGTTTTGAAACAAAACCCACAGACCTGCTTGCCTAATTTTGGCAACCAAAACCCTGTGGCTGCGAGCAAGTTTGCCTCCGCTTTGATCCATGATGTGTATGACAATATATTTTTTGGCTGTTCTAAAGCAGACTGCCAATTAGATCCAAATGTGTCAGACAGACTCAGAGAGGGTACTAGTGGCCAAGTTTCCATTAGTGGTTACTACTGATTGATGCTTGCAGCTTTCTGTTCATGTACAAATAGAAACCTATTCTCATCTTTAATCTTAGGGTTGGAAGTTGAGGTAATGAGGAGAAAGTCCCAGAACACAATTAAATCTCTTTGTATCTCTCAACTTGTAACTTTTGTTTTCCATTTAACACAGGAAAGACTGAATATTAGGAAGTTGTGACTCTCTTGTTCAGACTAGGGCATGCTTTTCATTTGCTCAGATACAGAAGGATGAAGGGAGAAGGAAAGAAACCATGTTTATGGAAACACAGCTCTGTGCCTGTAACAGTGTTAGATGCTTTCCCACGTGACCTCATCCAATTCTCTGACAACTCTAGAAATCGAGGATTCATATTCCACATACTCTTAAGGAAACTGCAGTTCAGAGGAGAAGGAGAAAAATACATTCTTCTGTGTTGTGCACACTGTAAGTGGCAAAACAAGTTGAAACAGGCAACTGTTGGCCTCAATGGCCTGTGGTATTTCCACTCCACGGCATAACAACGTAAGTGATTATGGTGTTAATCCTCCTGGTACTGCAAAGGAGCTTTATGAAAACCTTGAATGCACAATGGGAATGGGAACTATTCTGAACAGCTTATTTCGTCTAGAGGCTTACCTGTGAGTCATTATAGACCAATACAAAAAAATCAAAAACCTAATTTCCAGATTTTAGCCTTCGCATTACATACTTAGAAATAAGCTGGTCTATCTATCTATCTATCTATCTATCTATCTATCTATCTATCTTAGTCTCTGCCTATAGTTTCTGAAACCAGAACCTTGTTGTGAGAAGTAAACTGTATAAGAGGAAAGGATGAAGGAGAAAAAAGCCAAGCAAACCTCTTTTCTTTGTAATGAGTCATACTGCCTGCACTTGGATTTTCATTGACACCAGCTGGGACAGTTTCTGCCCCTCCTCTCTCAAGGAAGACCTTAATGATGGTTCACAGGGCCTGAATCTTATTTGTGGTACCAATTAATTCTGGAAACTAAAAGTGCACTCATTTGAATTTATGTTTAATTTTTTTTCTTTCTCTCTCCTATACTTATTTTCTAGGGAAGTAATTTGACATTTGGGTCTGCATTACACCAAAGTGGGTGAAAGATACTTTGCTACAGTTTTTCAGGGAAGGGAGGTTTATTTAGCTGTGGTAAATAACTTAGAATAGAGGTTGGTAAACTTTTTCTGTAAAGTGCTATATAGTAGGTACTTAAGGCTTCACAGGCCATATGGTCTTTGTGGTTACAACTCAACTGTGCTGTTGTAGTGTGAAAGCAGCCAGTCAACACATAAATGAGTCATTATGGTTGTATTTCAATAAAACTGTATTTATGCAAACAAGAGAGGGGCCAGATTTGGCCCCTGGGCTGTGGTTTGCCAAACTTTGGCCTAGAACATCTCTCAGGTTTTTCTCTGTTTGACACCCACTGCCAAGCACATAGTAAGTGCTCAATAAATAATAAATGTTTTTAAATAACTGCACATGTAAGGGAACAATAGAGCTCTTTCCAGATTTTGTAACTAGCAACTATGTTATACATTAAGAAATGAGTTGGTAGGAGTAGAGTCAATCTATAGATAGAAGAATAAAGCATGAGAGGTTAGGGCCTCAAGAAGCTACAGGCAAATTTTCATGTAGAATTCAAGCTTTCTGACTCTAATCAGTGGTGCATTTACTGACCTCCTTTGATGAATGCAAGTTTATATTATTTTACCATTTGTTTTAAGGAAATCTATTTCTTTCAAAGAGAATAATATTAATTTCTGCTGCATCAGATAAGCTCCTCTGGGTTGCAAGAGATAGAAAACCCAGTTCAAACAAGCTTACACAATACAGGGAAGTTGTTGGCTGATGAAACAGAAAAGTCTTGATATAGTGTAGGCTCCAGGCAAACTTGACTCAGGCACCCAAAGTTACCAAGAATCCAGTTCCTTTCTGCGTCCTCGTTCTGCCTATCACTTGGTCATCTTCATTGTCAGATTCCACCCTGTAGGGTGCTCCTTAAGGTGTTCTTACTTGGGATGGTGGAATAGGGAAAATGAACTAACTCCTCCTCAAACTTTTGCTGACCTTGGCCAACTGAAGAAACACAGCACAGATAAAAAATGGACTGACGTGTCCTGGCTGGTGAGTGGGAAGCGGAATGAAACTGGGCAAGTCAACTGAATATCTGGCAGTCCTGAAGACTGGGAACAAACCAGGGAGTAGATGCATTCTAGGGAGAGAGACATCTTTGGAGGTATGCAAGAGCCCAGCAAGTTTGCTTAGTCCAAAGTTGTTTAGAATCACTGGAGTATAAGGGGTAGGGGGGATATAAGGATGGATGGACAGGTAGGAGACGACCAAATCCCGAAGTGACTTGAAGAAATCGGCTTTTATCTCCAAGATAATTGAAGCATTGCTGAAGTCTGAGCAAGGAAGTGATAAGATGAGACTTACGTGTTACAAAAATTATGCTGATAGTTTTGTGGATGGAGGTTGAGGAAGAAGTAGGGAGAAAATCAATGAACCTGATACAATTATTTGGAAGTAACATATGATGGTGGGTATGAACAAGAGAAGAGTAAGAGAGCCATTTAGATAGAATGAACCTGCTGGATATGGGGGAGAGTAAGTCAACCAGAATGATGCTGGTCTTCTATTTCAGCAGCTGTGTGCGTGGTAAGGCCACAGTCCGTGATAAATAAATAACATATTTCTCTGTATTTCCTTTTGAGGGCATAGACATAGGAATCTGAGATATCTCGTTTATTTTTCCAGACATGCTGGATGGGAAGAACCCAAATAAAGGTGACAGTCTCCAAACAGTATCCTAATTGCTCAAGTCATGGTAGGCTCTATGCAAGGTCTGTAACCAGTTTTTACACATGGTCCATGGTCTGACTGTCCGAAGGATAAGTGAAGAGTCCAGGCCAGATAGAATTCAGATGTAGCCCCAGAACTCCTGGATACTCAGTCTTTTCAAATACCACTGGGTGGAAACCATTGTGAGGGAAACTTTTCTATATAACCTTTTTTGGCTTCTGTTGCTAATGGAACATACTCTAGGCATCAAAGCCATTGTCAGTTCTGAAGGAGAAAAATGCCTCTCTTTGGCTTTTGTAAATATCCTGGCTGGAGGATTCACCATATGCAAATGCCTTAGGCATCCTGGCGGTGAGGGCAGAGAACACCGTCTCCATCTGTGACTCAGCCAGGCCCCACAAAGAGCAATCACCAAACCCGCGGAGGCAGAAGGAGAATTGGAAGGAGACTCAGCATTGTTCTGGCCGTGGGAACATATGTTGGGAATATTGTTCCAGCCACTACAAGAGGGCTCCCAGCATTGCTTCCCAGGCAACATCATGTGTTACACTGGCAACAGTAGCAGCCGCACAGGTTGAATGACCACTACGGGGGTGGACAGATGCTCAGATAGCAGTGTGGGCAGTTAGGCTTTGCAGGACACCATCCCCCTCCACAGGGGCTCAGAATGGAAAGAATTGTGGGTGGGAGCCAACGGAACATATTATTTAAGAGAGATTGGTTCTTTAGTTAGAAAATGCTTAGAGATATGGCAGAAAGAATTCTAAATTGAAATGCACTGTCATTGTCATTAGATCCAGGAAGTCTTTGAAAGTTGAGTTAGTTGCTTTTCAGGTAAAACCAGTCCCCAAATCGTAGTTGAATCGGTAGTGCAGGATTAGGCAAATAGGCAGATGTGGCATACAAAGAAATAGGAAAGACAGCTATGAACGTTGGACAAGAAAGCTTTTTTGTCTACTCTCCAGCTTCCTTACTTCTCTGGATCCTTCTTTCTTGTCTATTAACAATGCTGTCTCTTGGCCGGGTGCGGTGGATCACCCCTGTAATCCCAGCACTTTGGGAGGCCGAGGCGGGTGGATCACCTGAGGTCAGGAGTTCAAGACCAGCCTGGCCAACATGGTGAAACCCCGTCTCTACTACAAAAAAAAAAAAAAAAAATTAGCCAGGTGTGGTGGCAGGCACCTGTGACCCCAGCTACTTGTGAGGCTGAGGCAGGAGAATCCCTTGAAACCAGGAGGCAGAGGTTGCAGTGAGCCGAAATTGAGCCACTGCACTGCAGCCTGGGCAACAAGAGTGAAACTCCATCTCAAAACAACAACAACACCTCTCTCCTGATATTATGGCAAGGAAAGAGCTCCCTGAGACTTGCTTTTAGACACAAATGAACAAATGAAGTAGTAATAGTTCTGTTCAATCTAGTTCAGCATCCTCTGTTGAATGTTCACTATGGGTGGGGCAATGTGCTATGGATGAAGGTCAGGGAGGTGGTGAAAACAAGACACAGTCCATATTCCCAAGGTGCTCACGGTCTATCGGGGAAGACGGGCATCTTTTAAAGTAACTATTACACAAATTAAACTGTAGTTAAGTGCTCTAAGAAAGGTATAAACAAGATAGAAAGACAAGTGAAGGTATTTTGACTAGAGACATAAGAGAGATGCAGGAAAGAACTGACCTAGGTAGAAAGATGAGTAAGAGAGAGTGCAAGAGCAAGATGGCGACAGTGAGAGACAAGGCACTAGAATGTTCCGAGAGTAAACGTCCCCACATAAACACTGCTGGGATAGGTGGCATGGCAGAGAGCACCCCCATGATTAACTTGCTTCTCTGAGGGTATTGGAATTGGGACAGTTGCCCTTTCAGGTTTAGAAAAGTTGAACACCTGACTGAGAGTCTGAGACAGGCTAAAGAAGGGCTACTCCTCTTTGGGGATGGGGGATTCTCCAGGAACAGACTAAACACAAAGGCTCCTGTGACCTTTCACAGTTAAATGACTGTGCCAGGACAGGAGAAAACTAAGTTTTTCCTGGTCTGTCTTTCCTTAGTTAATATTTATCAAGAGTCCTTTATGGGTGCTGTGGAAACCCCCAGATCACAAGGAATGTGAAGTCAGGTGGAGGAGATACAGGAGCTGGTTTTACTGCTTTAAATATAACACTGATGTTTTTCAGAGACCCTGGAGATACTAACCATTCGTCTATCAAAGCCTTTCTCTTAGGCCTCTATTCTGTGCAAGCCATGAAAGAACAGGCCTTCATGACGTCCTGCTTTATGTATTTTTTGAGACATGCATTTCTGAAAACTTGGCTAAACTATACGCTTACCTGATTTTGATTCAGCAACTGCCTCTAGAGAAGATTGGGTTAGAGTATTATGCGGAATTTTCACAGTCAACAAAGCCCATCCTAAGAAAAGTGGAAAAATGCAGGTGCCAACCCACAAGCCCTACAGAAGACGAGGGGTGGGGTGTGGAAAGTGGACAGGGCAGAAAGTCACATTTCTTGAAGAACTTTATACACCAGGCACTGTGCTAGGTACTTTAGAAGTAATCCTTAGTCTCCACTAGATCCTGAATGAAAAAATAGGTGGCATCCCTAAATAACAATGAAGAAACTGAGACCTGAGTGGTTAAGCAACTTGCCTACGGCTGATCTACTCAGCAATGATGCAGCCATTATTTGCAGGCCGGAATCCAAGGTTTACTCCCTGCTCAGCTGCCCTGGGGAGAGTGCTGCTCTATTAGAAAACAATGCTGTTCTTTCATTGTGCTAATACCAGGAAAGGAGAAAGTGTAAACAGTACTACCACTCCGCTAGGGCAAGACTTCTCATACTTTTTTTGTCCACCACTGTAGTAAGAAACACATTTTAAAGGAAGACCCAGTGCAGTTGTATATATAAACCTTCACATTTTTATATATGGAATTGAATGAAGCAAGTCTTATGTTTAGTAACTGTGAAGTGCTCTGACTTCTATTGAAGTAATCTGATTATTAGTTCATAAAACAAATAAAATGCTGATCCTGATCCTGCAGGTTGGGGGTGGTCTGCACAGCAAAAGCATTCTCTAGGTGTTTTAGATTGGAGATTTGTTTGCACTTTTGGACAAAGGAATTTTCAAAGCCTCTTTCCTCTTTTGCATTCATTTCCCGGGCTAAGGACCCAAGGTTACCATTTTATGACTTATTTTTCCTGTAAAGGCTGTCAGGTCCTATGATCTCCAAGAGCCTTTCACTCTACTTGTGTGTAGGGTTACATCCCATAATATATTCTACATCTTCGCCTTCCTGAGAACAAAGGACTCTACTGTAGCCCTAATCTGTGGACATTTGCACAGACACAGCTCTGAGGGTGTGTGCATACCAGGCAAGTTAACGCACGAGGAGGGCTCCCTGGTTCTACCCCTATTGTGGGGCATAAACTATTTTTAGATGCAAAAGTTTGGAAAGGCATTTGCTCATTCCTGTTAATTATATCAATTTTCTTTTTAAAGGAATAAAGTACAGTTATTCTCTAATGTGTACACAATCATAGACGAGTTTCGAATGTGAGAAAGTTGATCATGTTTGCTTTTTAAAAAATTTCACCTTATCTAGGTTAGGTATATAGATTTCCCCCTTATGACTTCTATTTTTAAATCAGCACTTTTAAACTTCATCTGCTGAATTTTTTGCTAGAGTTGGTGGTCCCTGGTACTGAGAGGTGACAATGTGCTAGCAGCCACTCTGGCGGCGCTTGAAGAGCCCTTCAGCCCGCCAGGGCACCGTGGGAGTCCCTCTCTGGGCTGGCTGAGGCCGGAGCCTCCTCCCTCTGCTTGCGAGAAGATGTGGAGGAAGAGGCGCGAGCGGGAACCGGGGCTGCGCTCGCGGGCCGGTGTGAGTTCTGGCGGGCGTGGGCGCGGGCTCGGCGGGTCCCGCACACACAGCGGCCAGACGGCACTGCCGGCCCAGGGCAGTGAGGGGCTTAGCACCTGGGCCAGCAGCTGCGGAGGTTGCGCCAGGTCCCCCAGCAGTGCCGCCACCGCACTCAAATTCTTACCGAGCCTTAGCTGCCTCCTGGCGCGGCAGGGTTCCGGACCTACAGCCCGCCATGTCTGAGCTTCTCTCCCTGCGGTGGGCTCCCACAGCCTCCTCCGATCGGACCCGCTCGCCGCCCCTGCTCTGTGGCGCCCGGTGCCATGGACATGCCCAGGGCTGAGGAGTGCACGTGCGGGGCTAAGGACTGCCGGCCGGGCCCAAGCTCCGCTTGCAGCACGGGTGCAGCATCCACCGCCTGAAGCTATCTGGCCTCCTGAAGCGGATCAGTAGTTGGAGAACGTTTATATCTAGCAGGAGGATTGTATGTGCACCAATCAGCACTCTGTGTCTAGCTCAAGGTTTGTACATACACCAATTGGTACTCTGTATCTAGCTAACTAGCACTCTGTGTCTAGTTCAAGGATTGTAAACGCACCAATCAGCACTCTGTCAAAACAGACCAATCAGCTCTCTGTAAAATAGACTAATCAGCTCTCTGTAAAATGGACCAGTCAGCAGGATGTGGGTGGGGCCAGATAAGGGAATAAAAGCAGGCTGCCCAAACAGCCCAAGGGCCACGTGGTAGGTGATTTTGCGTTTTGCAGTTGGTGTTGCTTGGGGTGGTGGTGTTTTGGGTTCCTACTGCTCTAGTGAGCTGTGACACTCACTGTGAAGGTCTGTAGCTACATTCCTGAAGCCAGCGAGACCACGAACCCATGGAGAAGAGCAAACAATTCCAGACACGCTTCTTTTAAGAGCTGTAATGCTCACCAGGGAGTTTTACAGGTTCACTCCTGACAGTGAGGCCGTGAACCCACAGGAAAAAAAAATCCAGACACATCTGAAGGAGCAAACTTAAGACACACCGTCTTTAAGAACTGTAACACTCAAGTGTGAGGGTCCACGGCTTCATTGTTGAAGTGGGTGAGACCAAGAACACACAAATTCCAGACAGGAAAGGACAATGACTTATGCATCTCCGTGTTTTAGTCTGTTGAGGTTTGATAAACAAAATGCTGTGAAACAATAGGAATTTTATGTTTTTTGGTTCTGGAGGCTAAGGAAGTCCAAGATAACAGTTTGGGCTAGGAAGGTTTCATTCTGTGGCTGCTTCTCTTAAGCTTGTAGGTAGCTGCCTTTTTGCTGTCCTCACATGACCTCGTTGAGAGAACTCTGGTCTCTTCATGTAAGGGTACTGATTCGATAATGGGAATTCTACCATGACCACATTTAAACCTCCCAAAAGACCCCATTTAAAAATACAAACACATTGGGGACATCAACCTGAATTTTGGAGGAACGCAAACATTCAGTCCATAACACTTGGTATGCTGAAGTTGTATGATGGAAAGGAGGAAGGGAGAAGCTTGCTAGAGGGCCCACTTCTTCAGTGAACTTTGCTATAGAGAAAGCGCATTCTAGCTACTCTTATCATTTGTGCTTAGTTCTTTCAAGGGCACAGTGATTTCAGCATCTTTGTCATAGTTGAAATCAAGGCTCTGAATGTTAAATTGGAAAGCTGCTGTGCACCAATTTTTGTGTTTAGTATTAAGGCCTCTTGAATGCGTGCATTTGAGAAATGTATACTGCTCTGTGCAAATCATACAATTTATCCATCAGCTTCCATCATTAATTTAACATACCGGTAGCAGAGAAGCCACTATTCAGTTCCCAAGTGACTGCGTTAATCATACTCTTTCCCACCTCCTTGGTTCTTCCACTTAGTATTTCCAGTGTCATCTTCCTCCTATTTGATTCTTCACTGCCTCTTCTTGCTCAGGAAGACGTGAATAAAGGAGCAGTGAGTTGTTTCTTTATTTTTTTGCATGTGTACGGTAATGAGCCAGACCTGGTACATTCATTTGAGATAAGCAGAGTTGGGTTGTAGTTGAATGTTTGCAGAGAATGTTCCAATGAAAACAGTGTGCGAGTTTAGGTGGGGAAAGTGCCCTGTGAATCAGTATCAGATGAGGCCTCTGTTGTGGTGCTGGGAATGTGGTACTTGGGCTGTGGAGAAAGAATCCCATAACCTGAATAATAGCCTGTGGCCAAGAGAATTCTGTGTCTTTTCTTCCAAGTAAAGCGGGCTACTGGGCAAATTCCAACTCCGGTGATCCCATTTTTTTCAACATTAATCTTTCTCAGAAATATTGACTTTTGTAAAGTGTTTTGCCAAGGCGTCCCTTGGAAGCCTATTCTTCTGGCTGGACCAACCTAAGTCACATCACTCCAGATATCATGGAGGATATCCATATAGTTATATGGAATCATAGAAAATTGTGGATGGAGGAACCTTAGGGATTATCTAGTCCAACCTTCTTGATTTCAGGTAAGGAAAGCAAAGCTCCCTGGCTGGTGTCTTTTGCCAAGTGGCAAAAGAACTGGGCCTCTATCTGGGCTTCCTGACTGTCACTCAATTCATGGTTCTGTTGAATATGCCCCGGTTGGGACAGTCTATGCTTTGTTTTGTTTTTCGGTTGCGGTAGGCTTCCTTTGAGGATTGCTTGGTATTTTAGCAAAATGCTGGGAGTTTTGCAAGCTCATGGTTTAATAGGCAGGGTTGGCATTGATTTCACCTCTAACCGAGCTAGTAGCGGATTGAGAGGTGATAAATAAGGCTTAGAAAATGTACTGGGATAAAATCTCTGAAGTCAACAAAACTAAAGCCATGTTTCATTCAAGACTGAATTTTGTTATTAATTCATTCTGGGGTCAGACTGGAACATTAGCTTTCCCTAGGCAGTTTTCATGGGCAATCGTATGAAGAGCTTCTCTGTCTTTAGGCATTGCGATATATATTGAGGGAGGGGAGGGTGTGGTATTAGAGAGAAGGACTGAAGGAGTGAGCAGTGTAGCCAGGAAGGAAATGGCATTTATGATTTGAAACATATTTTTCTTCTCTGTTATGGTCTTTTTATTGAAATACAGGTTATCTAACATCTTAAGGCTTCCTCTGATAAGAAGGAAACTAAAGATTAATTAACAATGTGTTTTATGGCAGTTTATGTGTTCATAAAAGGTCTTTTGATGGGAAGCCAGGAGACCAAGTAGCCTCAGTTGTGCCACTAAGAAGTCAAGAGCACCCAGCAAGTCATTTCTACCCCTTGACCTCCACTTTTTTTTTTTCTATGTTGCCCAGGCTGGAGTGCAGTGTCATGATCTCAGCTCACTGCAACCTCTGCCTCCTGGGTTCAAGCGATTCTCGTGCCTCAGCCTCCCGAGTAGCTGGGACTACAGGCGTGCAACACCATGCCTGGCTGTTTTGTATTTTTAGTAGAGATGGGGTTTCACCATGTTGCCCAGACTGGTCTCGAACTTCTGGCCTCAAGAGATCCTCCTGCCTTGGACTCCCAAAGTGCTGGGATTATAGGCATGAGCCGCCATACCCAGCCAAACCCCAGTTTCTTTATCAGTGTCATGAAGTGGTGAATTATTAATAGATGACTTCTTGGGGTTTCTTCTAGCTTTGAAATTCTAGATTATCACTTAGAGCAAGAGACCTTGTTCCTGAAACCATTCTGATTGGGTTGTATATTCTGCCGCATAGTACAATGGCTGCTAATGTATACAGTCCAGAATTGCCTGGTTTGCTCATTAGCACCCTGAGGATCCTGAGTCCAAGGCTGCCTTCCTTCCCCTACCAGAAGCTGATTAGGAAGATTTCATAATCTGGAGATGGATGGGATGTCCCAAAGACATCTTGTCTAAAGGATTCTTTCATCCCTTGTCTTGAAGGCTTGTGCTACAGGTACTTTGCTCAGTGTCTGCCCTGGGAGGGTTAGTCCCCTTCCTCTCACAGGACCTCTCACCTGTGCCCCCGTGCCCCCCACACCCCGCCCTGACCCATGAGGAATGGCCCTTCTCAGTAGCTCTTTTCAATTCCTCTCCATCCCAGGTTACCTCTGCTGCATGTTGAAATGAAAGAAATCAGGCACATTCCTCAGTCCTGAGCCCAGTACAAACACGTCCCACCATATATCTCAACTTTAGAAAAACACCACCTGGAAAAAATCCCTGATAACGACACAGCTGTTTGTAGTTTTACTGAAAGCACGGGAACCAATAGATCACTGCTAAATGTATAACTTAATATGTTAACCAATTGTAATGCTGTAACCTAAAGAATTCCCTTGTTCCTCTGTAACCTTACAAGTCCTATTTACATCGGGCTATAAAAAGCGAGCGCATGCATCGTTTGGGGCCCTCTTGTATGTTGTGGAATGGAGGGACCAAGTT
>NW_016805935.1:213832-230281 GCF_001698545.2 Rhinopithecus bieti | reverse complement strand
CCAGCAGTTTGCTTCAGCTGCAGACCAATGGTGGAATTCCTCTATGTTTTCCCTGTTAGCCCCCTTCCTTGGACCCCTGCTAAGTCTACTATTTCTGCTTACCGTAGGACCTTGTGTTGTTAACAGAATTTTGCAGTTTGTCAGAGAGAGGTTTGACACCGTACAGCTCATGGTCCTCAGAGCCCAATACCAACCTGTACACGCTGAAACAGAATCAGACTTATAAGACCCAAGATTGGCTCTAGAGATACCTGAGAAAAGGGGGGAATGAAAGAAATCAGGCACATTCCTCAGTCCTGAGCCCAGTACAAACACGTCCCACCATATATCTCAACTTTAGAAAAACACCACCTGGAAAAAATCCCTGATAACGACACAGCTGTTTGTAGTTTTACTGAAAGCACGGGAACCAATAGATCACTGCTAAATGTATAACTTAATATGTTAACCAATTGTAATGCTGTAACCTAAAGAATTCCCTTGTTCCTCTGTAACCTTACAAGTCCTATTTACATTGGGCTATAAAAAGCGAGCGCATGCATCGTTTGGGGCCCTCTTGTATGTTGTGGAATGGAGGGACCAAGTTTGAACTTGCAGTAAAGATCCTTGCTGCTTGGCTTTGACTCTGGACTCTGGTGGTCTTCTTCGGGGAATACACGGTCTGGGCATAACAGAAACTCTCAGTGACAGAGAAGTTCTGGGCTCTTCATCCCTGTTTTGGGGCAGGGAATCTCTCTTTTGGCCTTGGGCTGTCCCTAGTAAGGAAGGACCTCTAACAAGGCTTTTGTGTGTGTGTCAGAAGACGGCCCACCCAGCAGGAGCACAGCTGCTCTGTTCTAGGCCCAAAAGGAAGCTCTGTAAGAACGGTCTAAGGGGAGGAGCAGTGGTTGGTGGGCGTGCTGCTAAGTCACATTAGGGGATTCCAGTAAACACATAAAAAGAATGTGGTGGTTCCCCTTCTTACACAACAGCCTAGAATGTACTTTCCATACAGTGCATCCTTAGGGAGGATTAAGAAATAAGGAATTGAGGACATGGTTTTAGGCCCTGATTTCTTTGCTTCTTAGAGCTCTTCTTTCCTCCCTTATCTTGGGGTTTTTCAAGGTATTCAAGGTTCAAGATTGAAGCTGAGATTTAGGAAGGTCACTCTGGGTTTTGTTCAGCTCAAGGTACACCTTGTTTTAGGTATTCAAGGGAATTCAAGAGAGGGCAATGGCAATGGACTGAGAGAACATCTACCTTCATCCCCATTCCCCTGTTGCCAGCAGCGAGATGACCAATGCTGGCTGTAGATATGATTACCTTTGGTCCCCATGGAAGGTCTGTGGGCCTGGAGGTGCAGGTGTGGGACATCAGGGCACCCTCCTGGCAGTACCATTTTTTTCTTCAAGGCTCCTTTTCCACAGCTTCTGGAAAACTCTTAATGTTAGAAGGGAATGGTCTTCGGACCACTGAGAGACAGGGGTCTGCATTGAAGTCTGAATCCTGCTTCTGGTTAGCCCTGGGACCTCAGGCCATTTCCGACATGTCATCCCCTCCGCTTCCCCTGTTTACCTGTTGAATGGAAACACTCTATCAATTATAAAGTATTACACAGAGTTAAAATATTATTGTTAAGATTTGGTGCTTACATGGAGGCTAGCTTGATTTCTATTGAGCACATGTATGTGTGGTGGGAGAAGAACTTCAACAGGGAGTTAAAGGTCAGAAAATGTAGTATATGTGCTGTGGAAGTGAGCACAAGTTCAGAAAATTTAAAAGTGCGGCTGCTGGCCGGGCGCAGTGGCTCACACCTGTAATCCCAGCACTTTGGGAGGCTGAGGCGGGTGGATCACCTAAGGTCAGGAGTTTGAAACCAGCGTGGTCAACATGGCGAAACCCTGTCTCTACTAAAAATACAAAAATTAGCCGGGCATGGTGGCAGACGCCTGTAATCCCAGTTATTTGGGACACCGAAGCAGGAGAATCACTTGAACTCAGAAGACAGTGATTGCAGTGAGCTGAGATTGCGCCACTACACTCCAGCCTGGGTGACAGAGCAAGACTCTGTCTCAAAAAAAAAAAAAAAAAAAAAAGGTGTGGCTGCTGACAGGCATGGAGGGAGAAAAGAGCAGAGTGGATACTTCTCACAGAGTGTGATCAGTTATATAGACCAGAAGGAAGAAGTTGGGGGGCAGAAAGGGTGAAAAGCTATCTGGGTCTTATGCTAAAATCTGTGAGAGATGACTTTTAGTGGGACGAGCTGGTGACTTAAAAACTCTCCCTACAGGGGCTCACATTTGATTGTTACTTTTTCCTTTGGATGAAACATGGTTCGTTCACCACAATTCTCATTTAAAATATAGATATTTCTTGAAGAGGTAACATGTTAAGCTGTCTGTTCCTTTTCCTGTTCATTTTCCTTCTGACAGGGGCAGCCTGGGTAAAAATGATGGCACGGAATTATCTGGAAAGGGAAAATTGAAATCAGGATGTGGAACAGAGGGCTTTAGAGACTCCTCTTCTTCATCACTTTGCTTAGGTTTTAGTTTCACTGGGATTTGCTGAGAGGACAGGGAATGAGTGCCCCAGGGTGTCTGCCTGAGACTAGAATTGAGGCAGGGGTGAGATGTTAACCAGAGAGCTGGGAAGGCAAATCCCTGGTATCCAGAAGCTGAATAGCACTTCTGTTCCCTCTCTGTATGCTGTTGAGTGTGTTGGCCCAGCATGGTGGAAACGCCGCATTACCAGGCAGAGCACCTCATGCTTCTGCAGAGAAAATGCTTTTCCGCCTCAGCTTGTGTCGCCCCAGATGCACTCTGATCTCAGAGGGAAAAGTGTGCTAATGGTAATTAATGAATAACCTATCGCAGTTTACAAAAACCTTTCCAATCCAGCACGGCATTAGGTGCTAGATGAAATTCTGACTCTAATTCCTCTAGTAGATGAGGAAATAAGAACGTGGAGTTGCTTGAGATTACTCACTTGGAAAGTCATGAAGTTGCCCGGAAACAACATGGCTCGCCCTTGCACCAAATCTTACTGTTGACAATGATGATGGTGGGTGCTTCTCTTACTAGAATATCAGTTTATTTCTCCAGCTCTTCTCTGAGGAAAATAATACCCCTGAGGACAAATTTGAAGCACTCTTACGTGAAATGCTGACTCCCTGAGAAGAAAGGGAATGTTGGAAGCCAGGCATGCTTGTGCAGTTCCTCTCATGCTGCAGTTTTCTGGTGCCATCTGCTGCTCTGTTCAAGTAATGGCAGACGAATGGCTCTTGGTTGAAGAAGGGCAATGGTTGTAGTGAAGTGAGTCTTTAGGGTAATGGAATTGAGTTTTTATCAAACTAGGGTGTGTGTAGGTCATTGTACTCATTTCAGTGGTTTATGAGGACTTTTTAAAAGTTGTTTTTTCCCATTTATGCAGCCAACAGACACATAAAAAAATGCTCATCATCACTGGCCATCAGAGAAATGCCAAATCAAAACCACAGATGAGATTACCATCTCACACCAGGTTAGAATCGGGATCATTGAAAAAGTCAGGAAAACAACAGGCTGCTTAGAGAGGATTGTGAAAATAGGAACACTTTTACACTGTTGGTGGGACTGTAAACTAGTTCAACCTATGTGGAAGACCAGTGTGGCGATTCACTCAAGGATCGTTAGGATTAGAAATACCATTGACCCAAGCCATCCCATTACTGGCGTATTAGACCCAAAGGATTATTAAGTCATGCTGCTGGTAAAGACACATGTACATGTTGTTTATTGCAGCACTATTCTACAATAGCAAAGCGCTTAGAACCAAACCCAGAATGGTCCATCAGTGCAGACTGGATTAAAAAATTGTGGACACATATACACCATGGAATAATATGCAGCCCATAAAAAAGGGATGAGTCATGTCCTTTGAGGGACATGGATGCAGCTGGAAACCATCATTCTGAGCAAAGTATCGCAAGAACAGAAAACCAAGCACTGAATGTTCTCACTCATAGGTGGGAATTGGGCAATGAGATCACTTGGACACAGGAAGGGGAACATCACACAGCAGGGCCTATTATGGGGTGGGGGCAGGGGGGAGGGATAGCATTAGAGATATACCTAATGTAAATGATGAGTTAATGGGTGCAGCACACCAACATGGCACATGTATACATATGTAACAAACCTTCATGTTGTGCACATATACCCTAGAACATAAAGTATGAAAGAAAAAAAAAGTTGTCTTTTCCCAAAGAAACTAGGATTGCCAGGAAAGATCTGATGTGCAACTCATGGTATGCTATGCTATTAATTATACCCATGAATAGTTGCATGTTAAGACAGACAGAAAGAACAGTAATTCATTCCAAAGGAGGGATTCCTCCAGTAGACTGAGCTATTTGAGGGTAAGAACCAATTTAGTTGTCTTCATACCACTAACCTACCAAGTGCCTGCCACCAGTTGTGGGCACCAATGAAATGTATGCTCAGTCTGTCACTGATGGTACAATTTTGAGCACGGTGGCATATGGATGAGACTATGTACATCCTCCCTGGCCAGCAGTCTTCTCAGAACATGAGTGAGTTATGGAATTCTTCTCTTATTTCCACGGAGGCAGGTAGCCTGAGCATGGGGGATATACAACTTTAAGAGACAAATCCAATCCAGTTCTTTACAAAGGACAGGGCTGGATTTTATTTTTAGAGGCTAGTTAAGGAACATGAAAAGATGACAGCATTTAATCTATAAAATGGAGAGAATGTGACATAATCCATTTGTAGGCCCCATTCTTAACATCGAGAATTAGGATTAGAGACAGGGACTCTAGCCCAGGGATGGGGCAGGAATAGGTCCTAAGTTTAGAAAAGTTTCCACTGGGGCAGAGATTCCCGAGATACGCCTCTTGCATCTCATGAGAAGATACAGAAGGCAGACTTGGAAGCAGGTTTTTCTCTGGACATCTTGCTCCTGCTAACCACCTGTGCAAGGCATCGCCAGGTGTCCCTAGCCCTAGATTTCACCCAGCTACTTCTTGTGGGCTGTGGGGAGGGTGTGGAGCAGCATCTGCTAATGTTCAATCTAACATCCACATAGAATGGCTTGGGGCCTTTCTGTTAGGAAGTGGGAGTATCTCCAAGGAGGCAGAGTCTACAGGCCTAAAATGAGAATGATGATATCTCCCCTTTATTTTATTTTTACACTTAATTCAGCAAGCAGCTATGTGCATGAACAGGTGTGTGAGTTAAAATATGCCTTTACATGTGATTATTTAAAGGAAACTAAGTTCTTTTGAAAAGCAAAGAATCTTTTTGCAAAGTAAATAATCATGACACAATTCAATTGATAATCTATGAGTTAGCTAGGATGTATTCATTAAAAGGTCTCTGTTGTTACCCACATTTTATATGTTTAAGGGAATATAGAAGAACGTTTAGTCTTTGACCAAGAAATGGATTAGTTGGTAAGTATTGAGGCAAAAATACATGTTCTTATTTATAAAATTATAAGATTATTTATACAAAATTATATAATATTAATATGATAAATATACATTATAAATTGGTTTCCAGATCAACTCTCCAAAATCAATTAAATCTATGGTATAGATGAAATCATAACATTTATAATTAAAACAAGAAGAATGCTGATAGAATGTTCAGGATTATAAAGGAGATAAAAATATTGAGTGGAAATATGTGTTTAGTTCTCATTAAGATGTTTGAGTAGATATTTGAGTATTAAAACACAAGAAGAGATTTTTGTAAAGCTTGAAGAACTCCAAGAATTTGAGATGTTGGTGCCTTGATTCTTGTGGCTAATTCAATATAAAAACGTGCAGCTTTCCTGTCTAAGTAGATATATATATACTAGCTTTTACTTACCAATTAGGCAATTTCTGTCTCAGAACTGAAACAGAGGAAGTAAGGAGAGATTTTCCTGGACTTACTAGGTAAGATCTAGAAGACAAAGATGGAGGAATAGAGTTGGACAAAAATATGTATAGGTGTGATAATACAGATACAGTTAGGTGTGATAATACAGATACAGTTATCTTGGTCTGTGAGTGATTACTGGCCTGTAAGTGGAAAAATTAAGGAAATCAACTCATGTTAGTTTGCACACTTCCCTGATTCCTGAAAGAAGAGCTTTATCTGCTGGAGTTTCCATGTTGACTGACAGTCATATACGTTAAAAGGAGAACAACATTTTACATGTTTAATGACTTTTGGAGAGTTATTTGCAAAGTGTTTTTTTTTCACACAGCAACATTATACAGTGGTTTGGGAAAGGAATTTCAATTCGGGAATTTTATTTAAAATCAAAATTCAATTGCCTTCCCCAAACTCCTTTAAAGTTGCTATTTTTTATTTTGATACCACTAGGGAAGGGCCTAACTCGGGCTTCTCAGGATGACATCCCAATAAAATCCCATGGCAACCAAGCTCTTCGCGACAAGTACTCAGCTGCCTTTCTATCTCTGTGTGTGTCGAACAGGCAGACAGCTGTGAGTCATCAAATACACATTGGGGTCATTTGGGAACTAATCTTTATAAAGATGAAAACTGCGTCTGAGTGTTTATTGATGTCTTCACTTCAGTGCAAGATAAAGAAGCTCCCTCAAGTAATGCAGTGGGCCCTCAGAGTGTGGTCCTGGGACCAGCCATGTCAGCATCAGTAGGGAACTTGTTAAAAAAGCAGTTCTCCAGTGAGAACACATGGACACAGGGAGGGGAAGAACATGCACTGGAGCCTGTCGGGGAGGGGGGTTGTGGAGGGAAAGGGAAAGCATCAAGATAAATAGCTAATGCATGCTGGGCTTAATACCTTAGATGATGGTGAAGCGGCTACATTACCTGGGGTATATATCCTGGGGTTCATCATGGTGTGCCAGGAAAATTTAGGACACAGACACACATGAGGAGTTTAGGAGTAGAGGTTTAATAGGCAGAAGAGAAGAAGAGGAACAGCTCTCTCTATAGGGAGAGGGGTTTCCCAGCTGAAAGGAGGGGGCCAGCGGTAAATGTGCCAGGTTTTATAGTCAGATTTGAGGAGGTGGTGTCTCATTTACATAGGACTCACAGATTGGTTTAATTGGGTACGATGTTTACATAGTGTATGGGGAAGGCTGGTTCCGCACCCTAATCTTACTAAGCAAATGGACTTTCCAGTTGACTGGGGACATCTTGTCTGCTCCTTACTGGACACTTGTGGCTGACAAAGGGAAGGGAAGACAGAGCCGCCATCTTGAACATGTCTAGTCCCTAGTTCCTGGCGGCATTCACCCGTGCAAGCTCCCGGCTTGCTTGTCTATGTCTGCAGCTTGACTTTACAGGTTACTCTTTCTTAGAAAATGATTTTGGGCTGCTTTTCATTAAAAAAAAAAAAAAAAAAACAAAAAACAAAAGGGCCTTACTGATGACTCCCGTACCCTATCTGCCTGAATGATTTCTTCTTAACTCCTATATCAATGGGCTAATAGGTGCCCTGCACACAAACCACCATGGCACACGTTTACCTATGTAACAAACCTGCACGTCCTGCACATGTATCCTGGAACTTAAAATTAAATTAAAATTTTTTTTTAAAAAGCAGTTCTTGAGCCCCGTTCCAGACCTCTTGAATCAGAAACTTGGGAAGGAGGGTTCAGTAATCTGTGTTTTAATACATCCTTCTGGGGATTGTGATGCAAGCTCAATATTGAGAACCACTGAGTAATGTGTAAATGAGGTCAGGAGAGTTAAAGAAGTAGGCTGAGGGGAGAAGTCAATTCAGACTAATTCACTCCAAAACACCAACATTATTCTATATCTGAAAGAAAATTGAAAGGAACCTTAAGAATGATCTTCCTCAGGGTTAGAAAATAAACTAAACACAGCCTGAGGAACAATGGGAAAGGATGGTGGATACTACCACCGATTTCTCTTGGGGTTGAAGCTGAAAGTGTTAATCAGGTCTACCGTATCTTATCTAAAATTTCAATGTCACCAAAGATCTGGCAATTAAGAATTTTACTGTAGGTCTGGTACCAAAACTCATTGGTGGCAAAATCTAACTGGAGTTCATCTGAGGCTTTACATTCATCATATTTATCCCGCTTCGAGTGAATATTCATGTTTTGCTTTAATTATCAACTTATTTGTAGGATAGCTCTGCTGGGGAGGCAGTGGGTCTGAGAGCCACTACTGGGAAGGAAGTTTAACCCTTCTCTGTCCAATGCTCCCCAGACTGCAGCTTCCTTGGGCACAAAGCCATAGCTTGAACCGCTTTGCGGCCCAGTAGCTTACACGGAGCCCTGTGTGCTGAATGAATGGGAAAGTTCCTACCATGAAAAGGTGTCATCAAGGAGGTCCAAGTGACCTCCAGTTTCCAGAGTTGAGGCAGTTAGCTTTGCTGTCATCACACCAGGCCATTGAACTCTCAGAGCAAAGACCAACTGAAAGTGAATGTAAGGATTACCCTTCCCTTCCTAAAAACAAAACAAAACAAAAAACAAAACTAAACTCTATCCTTTATTTCAGTTGTATAGTTTTTCTGTAATATCCTGTCTCCTTTCTCCACTGAGTCATCATGTCTCCTTAGACTCCTCTGGGCTGTGATAATTTCTCAGACTTTCCTTGGTCTTGATGACCTTGACAGTTTTTTTTTTTTCATTTTAGTTGACATGTAATAATTGCACATATTTATGGGGGTACAGAATTATATTTCAATACCACTAATTTCTTAATTTTTAAATTAATTTCTTAATTTTTCCACTTACAGACTAGTAATCTACTCACAGACCAAGATAGCTGTATCTGTATTATAACACCCATACATATTTTTGTCCAACTCTATTCTTCTATTTTTATCTTCTAGATCTTACCCAGTCAATCCAGGAAAATCTCTTCTTACACCCTCTGTCTGTTTCAATTCTGAGGGAGAAATTGCCTAATTGATAAGTAAAAGCTAGTGTATATATATCTACTCAGACAGGAAAGCTGCATGTTTTTATTTTATATTATTTTATTTTATTTTATTTTATTTTATTTTTTTGAGACAGAGTCTTATTCTGTGGCCCAGACTGGAGTGCAGTGGTGCCATCTTGGCCCACTGCAAACTCTGTCTCCCGGGTTGAAGCAATTCTCCTATCTCAGCCTCCTGAGTAGTGAAATTACAGGTGCTCATCACCACACCCAGTTAATTTTTGTATTTTTAGTAGAGACAGGATTTCGTCATGTTGGCCAGGCTGGTCTCAAACTCCTGACCTCAAGTGAGCCACCCATCTCGGCCTCCCAAAGTGCTGGGATTACAGGTGTGAGCCACTGTTCCCGGCCAGAAAGCTACATGTTTTTTAGATTGAAATACCCACGTACATTGTGTAGTGATCAAATCAGGTTAATTAGCATATTCATCACCTCAAACATTGATCATTTCTTTATATTGGGAACTTTCAAAATCCTCTCTTCTAGCTTTTCAATATATGCAATAAATTATTATTGGCTATAGTCACCCTACAGAGGTACACAGAACATTATAACTTATTTCTCTTGTTTAGTTATAATTTTGTTTCTGTTAACCAACCTCTCCCTATCCATCCTCCACACCCTCTATCCTCCCAGCCTCTAATAACCATTATTCTGTTCTCTATTTCTACGAGCCCAGTTTACGTTTTTAGCTTCCAGATGAGTGAGAACACGTGGTATTGATTTTTCTGTGCCTGGCTTATTTCACTTAACATAATTGACCTTGACAGTTTTGAAGAGTACTGGTCAGGTATTTTGTAGAATTCCCCTCTATTGAAAATTGATGTTTTAGCCTCTTGATTAGACTAGGATTATGGGTTTTTGGAAGGAAAACCACGGAGGTGGAATGCCACTTTTAACACACCATATTAGGGGTTATCCTTGATAGGGCTCTCCTTAGCTGAGGTGCTGAATTGGTTGCTATCTCATCACTCTCTGTATATCAGGACCCCCGCCAGCCTTTGATGCTCCAGGATTATGCCTAATTGCCACAGAATTCAGAGTTGAGTTTTGGCTGACTCAGCTGTGCTAGCCTTGCCAGTGGAAAAATAAATCCAACTCAAACCAACTCAAGAAAGGAATTTCTTGACTCATGTTTCTATAAAACCCAGAATACTGTTTTTAGGCATGGCAAGATCCAGGAACTCAATCACAAGCATTCAGAAACTCTCATGTATTGGCTGTGGTTTTTCTTGGGTTGATTTCATTTTTAGGTTGGCCCTCTCCAAATTATAGAAAAGATGATTCCTAGACATTCCAGAATCGTTGTGTGATCCCAGAGCTAGGCTTTTTATAGAAGAAGAGCATGATAATATGAAAGCCCAGCAGAACTCCCAGGAAAGCGCCATACTCAGTTCAGGTCGGATGCTTATTTCAGGATCAGCTGCGGGAAATGAGCCACTCTGATTGGTCAGGTGTGAGTCACGTGCCCATACCCCTGCCCCCATCTAAAACCACGAGGACTGAAGAAGAGCAAAGGGAGAGAAAGGTGAATGGCAGTACACATATGATGTCTTTAGTGTTTAGTGACTTATCTAAACTCGTTTGTTAAAGTGGAATTAGTACTATGTACAGGAGGGCTTTTGAGAGCAAAAAGAGAAAATTTATATAATATTACCTACACTTAGTTCCATGGTAAGCCAGGTGCTTTTCTAAGCATTTCACATATATCAACTCACCTGATCTGTAGAACTGCCGTAGGAAATAGACACCTTTATTACCTTAATTTTACAGACAAGGGAACCCAGGCACAGAGAAATTAGGTAACTCTCCCACAGTTATATGACTGATAATTGTCAGAGACAAGACTTGAACCCAGGTTTTCTTACTCGGCGTGTTCTTAACCATCTTATGATACTGTCTACTGAGAAAGTGATATGGGAGGGGTCAGTGAAGTGCTGGGTAGAGAAGGGCAGGGTTCGTGGCGAGGGCTCCACCCTCGGGCTTGTGCCCACGGACCTAAGTGAGAAAAGGAACTTCTGTTTTTGCGCCAAAATGTTGCATTTTCCAAGACCACTCTGGCCTGCCTTGCCCCCCAACCTGTGCCTATAAAAACCTGAGACTGTAGCAGGCACAGGCACATGCGGCTGGACATTGAGAGGAGCAGAGGAACAAAAGGCTCAGACACCAGCAGATGCCAGCAGGCCATAGATGGCGGGAAGATGTCGAATTTGGTTGGTGTTGGTTGGAGGAGAGTCTAGCCGCTGGGTGGCCCAACTCCAGGGGAAGGCCACCTTCCCTTTCCATCCCCCTTCCGCATCTATCTCATTGAGAGCTACTCAATAGAACCTTGCACTCATTCTTCAAGCCTACGTGTGATCCGATTTTCCCGGCACACTAGGGCAAGAATCGGGGACACAGAAAGCCTTCCCTTCTGTCCTTGTGATAAAGCAGAGGGTCTAATTGAGCTGATTATCACAAGCTGCCTGCAGACGGCAAAAGCTGAAAGAGCACACTGTTACACGTGCCCACCGGGGCTTCAGGAGTTGTAAGTACCCAACCCTAGATGCTGTCTTGGGCTCGGAGCCTAAAAAGGCTCCCTACGACCTGCCCATCTGCATGCTCCCCCTAGGGGGGCACCAAAGATGCAAGCCACACCCCTGTCGCATGCCCTGCATGGGGAAGAAGGGAACTCCTTCCGTTTCAAAAGCATTGGACAAAGTTAGTTTGATGAATGTTTCCTTTGGGACCAAGGCGCTTATGCAATTGCTGGGATTGTTGGTGGTTATTGGTTCAGAGCTGAGTCCTCATCTGAATGGAGCAGCCGACCCCAGGGTTCACTCCATTCTTGGGGACAGCCTCCATCCAGTGCCTGCCTGATGTGGAGGTCAAAGGCCTGTGCTCCTGGTCCCTGTAGGGTTATCACTGTGCCAGAGCTTCCTATCAGACCAGTCAACATGCCCCTCTGCCTGATGCTGCTTCCCTCAACCTCTTATAGGTATCATTTCTGGGACCATTCCCGAGTAAAACTTTTTCGTGCATAAAAATCTCATTTTAGAGTCTATTTTCCAGAAAACTCAACTCACAGAGGCCGACTGCTATTCTTCACATTTGTGCATTCCACAGGGTCTAGCATAATGAAATTGCAAATTGACTCCAAGATGATGAATGATGTATAGGCATTCCTCAGGAAATGTTAAGATGAGACATATTGACCCCATTCTCTTCCTGATAAAAGGGCCTCAAAATACATAAAATATTGACTTAAGTCTCTGCTTAAGGGTCACTCTACTACAAAGCCTTTCCTTATCAACTGATATAAAATTCCATCCCCCTCTCTATTACTCTCAATCCCTCTCACTCTGCTTTATTTTCTTATCATAACACTTATCACCAAGTATCTCCCTCTCTGTTTGTATCTCTGTCTCTCAATTTCTCTATCTCTAAATCTTTCTTTATATCTATTTCTAAATCTGCATTATCTCTATCATCCATCTATAGCTATCTTTAAATCTCTGTCTCTATTATCTATCTGTTGATAAATATCTAGATATGGATCTCTGTCTTTAAATTACACACACACACACACACAGACACACACACACCCCTCCTTCTGCACCCAATGAGATAAAGAGTCAAGAGAGGAAGAATTTCTATTTTGTTCATTTTATCCTCAGTGCCTACAGCAGTCTCTGGCTTGTAGTGGGTGCTCATTAAGTATCTGTTGAATGAGTGAAAGCTAAAATCAAGGAGATTAAGTAAGAGAGAGGGCCAGGCGCAGTGGCTCAAGCCTGTAATCCCGGCACTTTGGGAGGGCGAGGCAGGTGAATCACCTGAGGTCAGGAATTCAAGACCAGCCTGGCCACATGGCGAAATCCCGTCTGTACTAAAAATATAAAAATTAACTGGGCATGGTGGCAGGTGCCTGTAATCCCAGCTACTTGGGAGACTGAGGCAGGAGAATCGCTTGAACTCAGGGGGCAGAGGTTGCAGTGAGCTGAGATTGTGCCATTGCACTCCAGCCTGGGTGAAAGAGGGACACTCCGTCTCAAAATAAATAAATAAAAAATAAATAAATAAGAGACAGGCGAAAGGGCAACTCACAGAAAGAATAAGCTGGTAGCATAGAGAACACCAGCAGCAGCCCTGCTGAGACATGCACCATGCTCTGAGGCTCAGACAACAGCTGTGTTCTGCACAGTGTACCCCTTTCCTCCTGGGCACCGGCTTGCACTCTGACCTTGAGTCTGGATCCTCTTCCATAGGTAATCTCGAGCCTGCTAGTTACACAGTGTGTGATTTTAGACAAATCTCTTCCTCTTTCAGCTTTAATTTTTCTGTCTGTAAAATGACAATTCTGTGCTTCTTACCTGATAGGGACTAAATGCAATACCTTACATAAAGCTCTTAGGAGAGTCATGTACACAGTATGCTCAATAGATTCTCTGATTGGTTGTGATATTTGTGGCAATATTAGGAGATGTATGATCTGTTGGGGATACAGAGGGGATTTATGCTCTGAACTGGACATTAGACAAAGATTAAACAACTTAGCTTCACTAATTCTAAGTCTGTGGTTAGAGGTGACAATCTGAGTGGAAACTAATTTGCTTTTTCTAAGCAGAGCAAAGCTCACTCTTTGTTTTGATCTGAGTAGGGCATTTTTCCTTAGAAACATATATACGTAGTTTTGCAGTGCAGCACAGGGCAGTGGTTAAGAGCATGAACTCTGGGGCTAGATCACTTGGGTTTAATTTTTGGCTCTATGACACACTAGCTCTGACACTGGGCGGTTATGTAACACCTTCTGCCTTGATTGTTTTCATCTTTAATATCAGGATAATAGAAAAGAGACTAGGTCTACTGTGCTCAGTTTTTCTTAGACCTTTTAGATACCTGCTTGAGCCTGCACATGGACTGGTCTTGTCACAACTGTCATGTGATGGCTAATTTATGATTGAATGTCTGGACAATAAAGCAAGATGATGCCAATGGGATTGTAAGTAAGTGCATGAAGAACTGGATGGTAGGCTGGGCGCAGTGGCCGAGGCTGAGGCGAGCGGATCATGAGGTCAGGAGATCAAGACCATCCTGGCCAACGTGGTGAAACCCCATATCTACTAAAAATACAAAATGTAGGTGGGCATGGTGGCACGTGCCCATAGTCTCAGCTACTCAGGAGGCTGAGGCAGGAGAATTGCTTGAACCAGGGAGTCGGAGGTTGCAGTGAGCGCCGATTGCACCACTACACTCCAGCCTGGCGACAGAGCAAGACTCCATCTAAAAAAAAAAAGCAACAACAACAAAAAAAAACTGGATGGTAGAGCCAACTGATGTAGCTAACTAGTGTTAGCTTTTGCAGCCATATAAAGCAATTATTCAGAGCTTCACAGTGGTAGGCCTTCCAGCAACCTGGCAAAATTTCTCCTTGGATGGGCAGAATACCATTGCCCCTGACCTGCGCACACCTCCTATCAGAAACCAAGGACACTTGCAAATTCCCCTTCCCCAGGCGTCTCCCCAGTTTGATGGTCTCTATGAACATGTGATGAAAGTGTATTCTTTGAGCTCTGTAGTAAATTGTGGTCTTTAAGATTTATGTTTCCAGGTACCCAATTCTATCAGGCCTCTAACCTAGTCATTCATAGAATCGCTTCAGTTCTAGGTAGTTCTGGAGTGAACATTTCTTGTTTCTCTGATCACCTTTTACTTATCCTCTCCAAAGGAAGATAAATTGCTGATTGTTGAGTATGAATCTACTGGGCCATGTACAAAACAATGGCTAGTTACGAAGCCTCCAAAGTGAGAATCTGACTTGACTTTCTCTTGTACTATAAATCTGTAGGAAGGGAGAGGGATTTTGCACTGCCAGTCTCCATGAGCTAAGCGGACTGAACAGGATCTGCTTGTTTACCAGTGCCTGATGGCATGTATCAGGGAGATTTTGATTGCAGGCTGTCAAGTCCAGACTTGGCATCAGACCCTGTTTTTATTTTATGTTTTTTCAAGAAGATTAAACATCAGCCATTAGTGAAGCTGATATTCCAACTGTCACTTGGGTTGGTGAACTTTGTGAATGTTCTGATAGGTTCGAATTGTGAGGAGAGAAAGTGAGGCAGGAGGGAATATTGATTCCCTAGACTCTAGCACTTTGAGATGTACAGTAAAAAAATTTTTTAGAAGTGGTGAGGGAAACACAGGTTGGTGAAATGATTTTTTGAGAGCGCAGGCTAACTACACAGGGACATAGAATGTAAAATGATAATCATTGGAGACTTGGAAGGCTGGGAGGGAGGGTGGGTGATGAGATATTACTTAATGGGTATGATGTACATTATTTGGGTGATAGGTACACTAAAAGCTCAGATTCATCACTATGAAATCTATTCATGTAACAAAATTGCACATGTACTGCTTAAATTTGTACAATTAAAACATTTTGAAAATAAAGGCAAATGTAAGCATGCTTTCTTTAAAAACTTGGGTGTTTCATTGAAAGAGAGAAAATTCTGCATCTTAAAATTCCAGTTGGCGTTTTAGTTACTTTGTGGTCAATGATATTGTCTCACCTGTCAAATATCCATTGGAATAGTGATGGTATCTAGGAATACACAAATACAAATGAGAGGAATGCCCTGATCCAGGGGGCAGAGGTCTGTGAATGGCTCATAACCACCTTTCATAGCTCAGGATCTGAAATTCTGTGTGTCAGGGGCATGTGGAAGTGGAAAGCACACATTTCCATATCTGTGAAGTGTCTCTCTTTCCCTTGATGGGTCTGTGGCTTCTCTTGGACTCTCAAAGTTCAACCAAAGATGAATTGATTCTCAAAGTTCAATCAATCAAAGGTGAATTAATTCAAAGTCATTAAGTTTGTAGCTTGTGCTGTGTCTTTAGGTAACACTTGGGTAGTGAAAATAAAATAAAGAAAAAAGCAAAAAGCAGTGCTTCCAAAGGGTTATATTATTTCAAGAGATTAACAAAGATTTGTCATGCATTCCAGAGCTGTGGGGTGGCAGTGCACTGCAACTTGTTTTTAGAGCTTGCCTGTTGCTGCCACCAAGGTCAGGCTGTCCTTGCCACCCCTCAGTGCCCATCAAAATAATGCACAGATAACAAAAGCTGTAGCAGCTTGACTGACCTCTGCTGCACCCAGAAATTTTGGGGGTAAACTACAAAGGGAAGCTTTGAATTTCTCTGTTGCAGAAGGATAACCTCCATTTCCTGCTAATTAGGCCATATTAGGAGGAGGCAAGGATTTGTGGCAGATGAAATCAAAACTGAATTGAGAAGATTATTAACGAAAATTAATCTTTAAGCTCTCCTTCGTTCCCTTTTCTCTAGACTAGCATGGTTTCTTTCTTTCTATATAGCCATTTTAATATTCAGGCACGGCCGGGCGCGGTGGCTCAAGCCTGTAATCCCAGCACTTTGGGAGGCCGAGACGGGCGGATCACGAGGTCAGGAGATCGAGACCATCCTGGCTAACACTGTGAAACCCCGTCTCTACTAAAAAATACAAAAAACTAGCCGGGCG
>NW_016805935.1:209818-213462 GCF_001698545.2 Rhinopithecus bieti | reverse complement strand
TTAAAATAATGTTTTATTATGAAAAAATTATATGATTATTATAGAAAATTTGGAAGCAAGAGGCAGTGACAATTAAAACCTAATAATATATTAAGTTAATGATAGATATGAAATTGCTGTAGCCCAGTTCAGGCCTCAATTCATCAATAAGGTTGCTTAGGGCCCAAAAGATTTTTTATTGTAGGTGTATTGCTATTATCGCATTTACCATATTTAAAAAAATCAAATCATTACCCGTAGTCTCATTCAAGAGCAGGTGCACTTTCTTACTCATTTTTCTCCACAGATTTCATTTAATCATCAGGGTTTTTGCAGCTTCTTCGAGGTATAATTGACAAATATTAAAATCCACATATTTGTTTATTATTATTTTGACTTTTTTAATTTTTAAATTTATTTATTTCTTTTCATAGGTTTTGGGGGGAACAGGTGGTGTCTGTTTATATGAATAAGTTCTTCAGTGATGATTTGTGAGATTTTGGTGCACCCGTCACCCAAACAGTATACACTGCACCCTATTTGTAGTCTTTTATCCCTCACCCCCTTTCCAGCTTCCCCATCACAGAGTCCCCAAAGTCCATTGTATCATTCTAATGCTTTTGTATCCTCATAGCTTAGCTCCCACTTAGGAGTGAAAACATACGATGTTTCAAATCCTCATATTTAAAGTGAACAATTTGATGAGTTGGAAATACATTTATATATATCCATGAAACCTTCACCCAAATTGAGTTAATTATCACCTGCTTCTCCCTTCTTCAGGCAACCACTGATTTCTGTCACTATAGATTAGTTTGCATTTTTGAGAATTTTATGTGAATGGAATCTTATTTTTTCTAGCCTCTTTCTCTCAGAATAATTTTTTGGAGATTCCTCTATGTTGTTTTTTATATTTATAGCTCATTCCTTTTTTTTTTTTTTTTTTTTTTTTGAGACAGGGTCTTGCGCTGTTGCTTCCACCTCCTGGCTTCAAGCAATTCTCCTTCCTCAGTCACCCAAGTTTCTGGAACTACAGGCACGCGCCACCATGCCCGGCTAATTTTTGTATTTTTGGTAGAGACGGGGTTTCACCATGTTGGCCAGGCTGAGCTCATTCCTTTTTATTGCAGAGTAAGAATTTGATACTTTTTTTTTTTTTAAATCAATTTATCTATTGATGTGCATTTGGCTTGTTTCTAGTTTTTGGCTACTACAAGTAAAGCTGCTATGAACAGTCACGTACATATTGTGTGGACATATACTTTCATTTCTCGTGGATCAATAGCTAGGAGTAGAATGGTTAGGTCATATGGTGACTGCATATTTACATTTTAAGAAATTGTTTCTCAAAGAGGTTGAACAGTTTTACGTTTTCACTAGTAGTGTATGAGATTTCTGGTTGCTCCACATCCTTGAAAACACTTGATGTAATCAGTCTTTTCAATTTTAGCCATTCTAGTGTGTATGCAGTGGTGTAGATAAACATTTTTTTCATGTGCTTATTTGCTATTTGTATATCTTTTTTGGTGAAGTATTAATTAAAATATTCTGCCTATTTTAAATAAAATTGTGGTGGTGTTGTTAGAGTTTTTTTTTTAATGTATTCCAGATATCAGTGCTTTAACAGATACATTATTTGTAGAGATTTTCTCCCAGTCTAGGGTTTCTCATTTCCTTTTTAAAATAATGTTTTTGGATAAAGTCTAATTTATGGTTTCTTTTCTTCTTGTATCCAAATCTTTGCCAAACGGAGGTCACTGCGATTTTTTTTCCTATTTTGCTCTCTCTAGAAGTTTTATAATTTTAACTCTTGTATTTAGGTTTATGTTTTATTTTGAGTTAATTTTTGTATATAGTAAGCAGTAAGAATCAAGATTCATTTTTGTACATATAGATGCCAAGTTGTTCCAGAACCATTTATTGAAAAGATTATTCTTTCTCTTTTAAATTGTCCTGGCACCTTTGTCAACAATCCTAAATATGTGGGTCTATGTTCTATTCTAATTCATTTATTGATCTATTTTTATGTGAATACCACACTGTCTTGGTTAACGAAACTTTGTAAAAGCTTTGAAGTTAGGCAGTACAAACCCTCTGACTCCTTTTTCAAAGTTGGTTTTCCACAGAGCTTTTACAGAGTCAGTCATGTAATCTTCAGATAACGACAGTTTTATTTCTTCTTTTCAAATCTGGATGCTTTTCAATTTTATTTATTTATTTCCTATTGCATAGAATAAAATCTCCAGCACTGGATACACATGTTCTCTGTCATAAAGAGAGGTTATAATTCTCAACTAGAAGAAAGATTTATGAAATGTCCCTTGGTGTATGGCATTTTAGATTTCAGTTATAGAATGAGATTGTGTGCTCAGGATTACCTGTCTCCAATCCTCTTGGGCAGGCATCCAACATGAAAAGGATACTAGTATCTGAGAGGGAAATCCAGTAGCCAGAAGGAAGGACTCTGCTTCACATTAATTCTCAGGACAATATTATTTGACTATATACAGATAGAATAATGATGACATGATAATTATAGGCAGGAAGGCTCTGAAAAATAAAGCTTGAAGTAGAATCTGAACACCTCATTTTTGAAGGGTATCTCCAGATATTTTATTGGAATACCAGATATATGAATTTCTCTTAAATTCATAGGCTTTAAAGGTTCTAACAAAGCACAGTCCTGAAAAAATAACTTGAGGGGCTTCACAAAAGAAGATATACAAATGGCAAATAAGCACATGAAAAAAATGTTCAACCAATCATTAGGGTAATGCAAAGTAAAATCACAGTGAGACACTGCTACACACCCACCAGAATGGCTAAAATTAAAAAGACTGACCACATCAAGTGTTTTTAAGGATGTGGAGCAACCAGAAATCTCATACACTACTGGTATGTAAAATTGTTCAACCTCTTTGAGAAGTAGGACACATATGCGCAGTCACATGAAAATGTTACATAGGCAACTGTTCTATACATTGAACTTAATAAAAGATCTGAACACTTAGGAAAATAGGACTGAATAATCAATTAGGTATTTTTTTTTTTTTCTTTTCCTGCAGGTAACATTTCTCAGGATTAAAAAAAAATCTCTAAAACATCATAAAGGAAAATGCTTTTCAACAATTTTCTTCTATGAATTCACTTTTCAGTTCACTTTTCAATTCTGGAGAAAAAAGCTGAGTGAAAATTGATGAAAAAAATGTTCATCTAAATGGCAAAATATTCTAAGCTAAGCAAAAAGCATTTTTTACATGTCAGTGATTGAGTTACCGAGAGTGGGTATTGGCTGTGTACGCCCAGGAGGTCCTGGCTAGGAGAATATCACTGCTGACTCCATCATAAGCTGGGATTGTTGGGTTTGCCTAAGAGCAGTGGGGAGAGTTTCATTTTAGAGCACCTCTCTCTCCCCACCCCAATCTTTTTGTGATCAATAGAATATATTAAAACGACAGCTTGAAAACTATGAAAAAGAGCTTGCAAACCTCACAGAAGAGAAGTCTTTAAAAACTACTTAAAATTTTAAAGACACAGGGTCTTTCCATGTTGCTTAGGCTGGTCTCAAATTCCTGGGCTTCAGTGATCATCCTGCTGTGGCCTCTGTGTAGCTGGTGTGCCATCGTGCATGGTAAAGAGAAGTTTTTAAAAATTATTATTTTTGT
>NW_016805935.1:193681-207108 GCF_001698545.2 Rhinopithecus bieti | reverse complement strand
CCGCCATTCTCCTGCCTCAGCCTCCCGAGTAGCTGGGACTACAGGCGCCCGCCACCTCGCCCGGCTAGTTTTTTGTATTTTTTAGTAGAGACGGGGGTTTCACCGTGTTAGCCAGGATGGTCTCGATCTCCTGACCTCGTGATCCGCCCGTCTCGGCCTCCCAAAGTGCTGGGATTACAGGCTTGAGCCACCGCGCCCGGCACTCTTAGTCTTTTAAAACATTAATTTAATGATTTCATATGACATGTAGAATGTATCATACTATATTTAACCATCCTTAGGTTTATTTGTAGTCTCTATTTTAAATGGTGCCACAACGAACATTCTTACGGAGTAGGTTGGAGGCTTCTTGTTCCATTTCACTCCTTATTAATCTTCTTTCTCTATCCTTTATGGAAAGAGTTATTTTGATAAACTGGAGAACAGTGATAGCTTTGATATGCTAAATGCTTCAGACTCATCCCAAGGAAACCCGTTTATATGATTTAATTACTCCCCACCCAAATCTCATCTTGAATTGTAACTCCCACAATTCCCACGTGTCGTGGGAGGAGCCTGGTGGTGAGTAATTAAATCACGGGGGCGGGACTTTCCCTTGCTGGTCTCGTGCTAGTGAATAAGTCTCACGAGATCTGATGGTTTTAAATACTGGAGTTTTCCCGCACAAAGCCTTTTTTTGCCTGCCGCTGTGAGCGTAAAATGTGACTTGCTCTTCTTAGCCTTCTGCCATGCTTCTGAGGCCTCCCAGCCACGTGGAACTGTAAGTCCATTGAACCTTTTTCCTGTATAAATTATCCAGAGCTGGGTATGTCTTTATCAGCAGCATGAAAATGGACTAATACACCTGTTAAGAGTAGCAAGGAATGATGCTGTGAGTAAAAGATGGAGTTAGGCGGGGGGCAGTGGCTCGGCCTGTAGTCCCAGCACTTTGGGAGGCCGAGGCGGGTGGATCACCTGAGGTCGGGAGTTCCAGACCAGCCCGACCAACATGGAGAAACCCTGTGTGTACTAAAAATACAAAATTAGCCAGGTGTGGGGACGCATGCCTGTAATCCCAGCTACTCAGGAGGCTGAGGGAGGAGAATTGCTTGCACCTGGGAGGCAGAGGTTGTGGTGAGCCTAGATTGCGCCCTTGCATTCCAGCCTCAGCAACAAGAGTGAAACTCCGACTTAAAAAAAAAAAAAGAAAAAGGAATTAGCGGCCGAGTGTGGTGGCTCACACCTGTAATCTGTAATCCCAGCACTTTGGGAGGCCAAGGTGGGTGGATCACAAGGTCAGGAGTTCAAGACCAGCCTGACCAATATGATGAAACCCCAGCTCTACTAAAAATACAAATATTAGTACTCAGGAGTTAAAGCATTCATTCATTAATCTATTCATCAAATGGCTAAGAAGTTTCTAAAATGCTCTCTTCTATGGAATATGAAGATAAATGAGATTTGACCCCTAACTTCAAAGAACCATGATCAAAATTTGTGTCTATGTGTGCGTGTGTGTGTGTGAATGAGGGAGATACACAACAGGTAATTATGATACAACACGATAACTGATATACAGAAACATGAACATTTTGCTTGATCCATAATTGATCAAATCCCTAATCTCAGTCTCCTGTTTTTACCCACTATTCCATGCTCCTAATAAAAATAACATTTGCAAATATCAACAGGGATATCTAAATAGATACACATTCATGTCCTATGTTTTACAGTATGGTGTGCATCCTACATGTACAGGGTCAATTTTTCCACCTCCCTGAGATAAGCTCCCACATTTATTTGCTATGGTGCAAGTTTCCTCCCTTTTTCAATGAGTCAAAGAATAACAAGCCAGACATGCTTGGCAACTCAAGTCATTTCCATGTATTAAAATCGAAAGATGTACTGGTTAGCTATGGACTGCTGTCTCTTACCCCATTCAGAAAGATGAGGGTCACCAGCAACATTTCTTCCATTTTGCATTGTTGATATTACATTGTTATTACATTGTTTTAATCCGTAGTCCTTGTGGAAGGTGGCTGTTGCCTGTTCTACCTTGTGAGGGAGCTTAGCTAATCAACCCTTATTAATTAGTCACTAATATGGAATACGTACCAACAACTGTTTTCACTAAGTGGTGGCAGCACTAATTGATGGGGCATAATGAGCCCCTCCCGAATTACAAAGAAACACTGCTCCGTACCCTCTGTAGATGATCCCTTATAGATGAAGGGCTACCGAGGGAAGGCTGGAACAGGCATGGGATGGCAGGGTCTAATTTGTTTTTAACCTGCTTTTAAGAAGTTGCTTAATTAATATGGGATTAGCACATTTGAAGGCTTGAACAGGTGCAAACACACACTTGTAACCAGCTGTGTAATTGACCGCAGTGCAACAAGCCAGGGCTGAGCATGCAGACCTCACTAATCACCTGCTAACCTCCTATCTGTGGCTGTAAAAAGACCTGTTCTTTCTAGTGCAGGATTCCCTGAATCTGTCTGGAAGGCTATGTATGTTGGGATGAGTTGACATTTTTGTGTTTTGAGCAAACCTTTGTAAATGGGTTCATCTCCACGTATGATACCCCAGAAACATTACTGCTCCCCTTTTCTTGGTTTGTTTTTGTGGCCTTACTAAAAATCTGGGGAATCTTGTGGATGTTGTACAGATGCTCCTTGCCTTCGAAGGAGTTACATCTCAATAAACCCATTGCAAATTGAAACTATTATAAGGAAAAAATGAATTTAATACACCTCTAGGTTTATCAAATGTCATAGGTTAACCTAGCTGACTTTCAGCATACTCAGAACACTTACGTTAGCCTGCAGCTGGGCAAAATCATGTAACACAAAGCCCAGTTTACAATAAAGTGTTGAATATCTCATGTGATTTATTAAATAACATACTGAAAGTGAAAAAACAGAATGGCTGTGTGAGTACTCAAAGTATGGTTTTTACTGAATGTGTACTTGCTTTTGCACCATTAAAAGTGAAAAAAATTGTAAGCCAAACCATTGTAGTTGGGGATCATCTGGATATGCTGTGGGTAAATAGGTCTCCAGGCTTAGATCTCAACGAATTCCAGAGTTCTAGGAGCCTTTAGGAATAGCTACCTAGTCCAGGGGTTGGCAAACTGCAGTGTGGAGCCAATTCAGCCCATGACTTGTGTTTATAAACCAAATTTTATTGGAAAACAGCCATGCTCGTTTATGTACTTATCCATGCTGCTTGGCAGAGGTGAGTAGTTGTGTCATTGAGTATATGATGTGCAAAGCTAAAATTATTGGCTATCTGGCTCTATACAGAAAAAGTTTCGTGACCCTTGAGATCAAGGGTCCAATCCATACTATATTTTTCAGCTTTTGAAGTAAAATTAAGTAAATTGCCCTTTAAAAAAGTGTTTTCAAGGAGCTCACTGTCTAGCAGAGATGAAATATCCAAAATGTGTATAAATTCCTTCCAAATTGCTGTTTCTTCTTACGTGAAATCTGATTTTTCAAAACTTCACTTCTCATTATTTTTTATTTTCCTGCACAATAGATTGGGATCTAGGCTTAAATCTAGTTCCTATTCAGTCTGTGTCACCATACCTAGCATCAGTGTACCACATATTTGTTAATTTGTTTATTATCTGTCTTCCTCTATCACAATGCAAGCTTCACAAAAGAAAAACTTTATATTTGTTATTCACATATCCCTAGGGCCTAAAATAGCAACCTGAAATATGAAGCCCATTCTCTCTTCTTTCCTGTTAATACTGCCTCCTCTTCTCCCCCTTTTCTTACTACTTTAGGCCTACTTGCATCTTCTTTCCTTGTCAATTCGAGGCTTTCAATCGGTCTTTCTTCGTAAGACATCTCTTTCTAGATATAGACAAGAACACACACAAAAATGTGTTTTATGGAATCTAAGAAGCCATCAGTTGCAAGCTATTCCATTATTTTATATACCACTAAGAAGGAAAAAGCACTGGCAATGAATCTATAACACATGCTGGGTCTCCTTGATTGAAAAATACATCCATGTTCCAGAATTGTTAAAATGTGAAACAATATGCGCCTTAAAACAAATGAAGGAGGAGAATTGTCAAGTAGGTGGGAGAGTGAAGGAGAATTGTCAAGCAGGTGGTGATTTTTGATTTTCAAAGCTTATGATTTTATGATTATGACTTTCAAGTCTTAGCTAACATTTCATCTCAAACCAAATCACAAACATTTATTGAGTAATTGCTTTGTGCAATATTCTGGCCTGGTGCTTCCTCCAAATCATCCCTTCCCATAGCACCTCGGGGGAACTCCTGGGCGTGCATCCCCCAAGCTATAGAGACTCAGAGTCTGACGAGCCAATTTAGGACTTAATTATATACTCCTTTTATTGATCACCATTGTTTCTAATGACATAGTCTTTTCTCCACAACTAATTTATAAGCCCCTTGAGCACAGGAACTGGTTTTTAAAAAACGATGTATTCTTCACAGTGCTTTCCCTATTACCCAGGGAGAACATGGCAATATAAGGGCTCGTGGGATTGAATCTTAAGTACAGAGAAAACCTAAGAATGCTTTTAGATAGACAGATAAGAGACCAGTGGAGAAGAACAGATTGAAGGTATGTGTGAGAAACGTTTTGTAATGAAAAGAAAATTGATGACATACGTTTCCAGAGGGTGCTGGTGAGATTGATTCAAAAGCACAGGGCTAGGGGACTGAGTAAGGAGAAAGAAGCTGCAGATGAAGGATAAATGGACAGGAATAAGAAAGGCCTTCATCATTTAAGAATCTAAAAGAGACAAGGTAAGGAGGGGACTAAATGGGAAGAAAGGAAGAAAACAAACCTCTTCTAATTTTATTAGCTTCACTCTTCCAATGTCCTCCCCACATCTTCTCAAGGCTCCAGAGAATTCGTCTCCAAATGAAGCCCATTCTCTCTTGTTTCCTGTTAATACTGCCTCCTCTTCTCCCCCTCTTCTTACTACTTTCCCTCCTTAGGCCTACTTGCATCTTCTTTCTTCGTCAATTCAAGGCTTTCAATCGGTCTTTCTTAGACATCTCTTTCTAGATTTAGACATATTTTAGGAATCATGAGGACAGAAAGGCAATGCAGGGGAATATGGGGAAGAAGAAGAAGCCTGTAATTTATGAATCACTTTTTTTTTTTTTTTTTTTTTGCATCTCCTAGGATCTTTACCTGGACCTTTCATTTAATCACAGGCACCTTCCTTTAAAATTTTAGATACCTGTCCAAGGGCTCACTAACAAAGCTATTGCATAAATTCCAGTCTGTCTGGTTTCAGAACCCATACCCCATGCTGACTTTTTTTATTTGTATAACATCATGTTGCCTTTTCATAGAGATAGTTCCTTCTTCTAATTATGAAAGGTTTGTGCTTATGGATATTCTTATGTTTAATACCTAGTTTTCATTACTTGAAGAGATTTTGGCAAGATTTAGTACTTTTTAAACATATTTAATTGCACAAGTAATACAGGTCCTCAGGAAAGACAGTCAAACAATAGTGATAGGCAAAATGAAGAAAATGAAAAATTATTCAGCATCCTTTGTGCCATGGCTTTCAAAATCAGATGAAAACCAATCCTCCTTCATTACAAAGTATTTTGAATAAGAATATAAGCTTAAGTGCTCATTCAGCAGTAGACAGACATGGACCAATAGCTCAATGGCCTAACATTTCATCCCTGGACCAAAGCATTAGTTTGAGGCCTTCTTGTGTGGGATCTGTGAATTGTTTTATTTTCTTTCCTAATGAGCAATTGGACTAAAGGATCAGGTTTAATTATAACTAGAGTCCCTTTCTGTTTGTACATCACTGCAGACCTAATTGTAGGCTGGCATCCCTGCTGCGGCCTGAGTGGTCATTAGCTTGCTGATAATGAACTATGCTTGTCAACATGGCCTCATTAACCATTGTTTTTTTTCCAGCAACATGGTTGTAAGGGTTTGAACTTGTGATTGAGGATGTGCTGGACTCATCATGCTGAGAGAAACTTGTCCAGTTATGTGGCTAGAACCAAAGAATTTTGGCTCAGACAAGTGATGCCATCCAAGGATAACTGGATCTATGCTGCAGCCTCAGGAATGTGATGTGTCAGGAAGAACCCTGACCTGAGAGTCAGAGAGTGAGATTCCTATCCCAGCTTTGTGGCTGTGTAGCCCTGTGACTTTGGGCTAATTGTATCACTTTCTGTCCTCCAATTTTCTCACCTGAAAATAAGAAAGTTCTACTCAATGATTGGTGAGATAACTTTTTGTCAATAAAAATAATTTTGCAAACATTTTTTCCCTTTTTTTAAATCAGTGATTTTATCTTCTTAGGTTATACACTAGAGGGCAGTGGTACATTAATATTATAAACTATGCATGCACTTGGTACTGCACTCAGCTGAAAGTCATAGACATTTAAATTAGGAAGGGATCTTATCTATTTCTCATTCAAAATATAGGAAGCTGTTCTGTAGTGTCCCCAACAGATACTCTTCATGACACTGTTGAACATTCCTAGTGTTGGGAATTTTGCTACGTCACAAGGCAGCTTTTTTTCTTGTTAGTTCTAGTTATTAGAAAGTTCTTCCTTCACTTAGTGAAAAACCTGCTTTCCTATAACTTTTATCTGCTGGTCTTGCAACATGGCAGAAAACTGTATCGCCTTCTTGTAATGGCATTTCAAATCTTTTATAGAGTCGCATTACTGAATAACTATTCTTACCATTTATTGGTAATTAGTAATTGTAAATTGTAATTTATTGAGTATCAACTATGTATCAGCATTGTACCAGGCATCTTAGTTCCATTATTTTATTTAATTCTCACAATAAGCTCTGAGGGAAGTTTCATCTTTATCTGTATTTTGCAAACGCTCAGATCAAAACCACATAAGTGGTAAGCCATGTAGGTTGGATCTGAACCTAAGTCTGATGAAAACCCCCTGCCGTTGCTCACAAAACAACACCTCCTTTTTTAGAGGTGAAGACAAGACCCAGAGAAGGGAAGCCACCTGCTTGAGATCACACAGTAAATAGGAGCAGAATAGGAACCAGATTCTACATCTTTGGAGAACACATTCAGTTTTTCTTTGCCCTACAGCGCAGTGCCCTCAAGACCATTGTCATTTACTTCCCAAGTCCTCTTTTCTATATGTTAAATGTTCCTGTTTCCCCTCATTGTTATTCCAATGGTTTCTTTGCTGTCCTGTCGTGTCCTCTGGGTGTACTCTTAGTTTGCTGCATCCTTTTTTTTTTTTTTTTTGAGACAGGGTCTCACTTTGTCACCCAAGATGGAGTGCAGTGGTGCGATTATGGCTTATTGCAGCCTCGACCTCCCAGACTAAGGTGATTCTCCCACCTCAGCCTCTCAAGTAGCTGGGACCACAGGTGCACTCCACCACGCCTGACTAATTTTTGTTGTTGTTTGAGACAGAGTCTCACTCTGTCACCAGGCTAGAGTGCAGTGGCACAATCTTGGCTCACTGCAATCTCTGTCTCCCAAGTTAAAGTGATTCTCCTGCCTCAGCCTTCCGAGTAGCTGGGACTACAGGCACGCCAGCACGCCCGGCTAATTTTCGTATTTTTTGTAGAGATGGGGTTTTGCCGTGTTGCCTAGGCTGGTTTTGACTCTTGAGCTCAAGCGATCCGCCCACCTCAGCCTCCCAAAGTGCTGGGATTACAGGCATGAGCCCATCCCTTCTAAATTATAAAACTCAGAATTCAAAACAGTGATCTGTTTGAACAGGAGAGAAGTCATTGAGACTGTATTTCCTGTCATTTGGACTTAATTTTCTATTATCATTGTCTAAGGTTGCACTAATATTTTAACATAATGTTGGCTTATTTCAAGTATAAGGTCAAAAATACCTCTTGTTCCTTTTAGTTTTACTTTAATTTTTTTTTTTTGTTGTTTTTTTGAGACGGAGTCTCGCTCTGTCGCCCAGGCTGGAGTACAGTGGCCCAATCGCGGCTCACTGCAAGATCCGCCTCCCAGGTTCACGCCATTCTCCTGTCTCAGCCCCCCGAGTAGCTGGGACTACAGGCGCCCGCCACCACGCCCGGCTAATGTTTTGTATTTTCAGTAGAGACGGGATGTCACCGTGTTAGCCAGGATGGTCTCCATCTCCTGACCTCGTGATCCGCCCGCCTCGGCCTCCCACAGTGCTGGGATTACAGGCTTGAGCCACCGCGCCCGGCCTAGTTTTATTTTAATTTTTATGAAATATAGGAACAAGACAGAGTGATCCTGTTATGTTCCTATTGATAGAAAAAAAAATCCTCCCGATCTGATGAGTCTTTCTGAATTGATAATAATGTAGAATAAATTTCTGAGTTCTTAAGATATTCAAGGCATATGAACATGAAAATACTTGCATTTCTGGGATGATGATTGGATTCATTTTATATGTCAACATGCATTGTTTTTGCTTTCCTA
The DNA here is from genome assembly GCF_001698545.2 of Rhinopithecus bieti. Classification (NCBI taxonomy): domain Eukaryota; kingdom Metazoa; phylum Chordata; class Mammalia; order Primates; family Cercopithecidae; genus Rhinopithecus; species Rhinopithecus bieti. The sequence continues at coordinate 198,694 of NW_016805935.1, read as the reverse complement.
TCAGAAATGCATGCTTGCTGTGTGTTGTGGACATTCATTGCTGTTTCCTTCCTGCCTATTATCTTTTGTTATAGCATGACTTTGACATCCTTTTGAAAAAGGATATGTGCAGCCCAGGAGGAGTTGTTGATCAAAAGGGCCCTGTCCTTGTCTAGCCAAGAGTTGGGCATGCGAAGCAATGCTCTCTGCCCCAGGACTAGAAATCCTGATTCTAGTGGTACGGGATGGAAAATAGCAGTGACTGATTCATCCTGGTAACACCAGTGCCCCTGAATAGCCTGGTGGCCTGACTTTTCAACATTTCCTTTGATCTGTGAGCCAATAACTTTTTAATATATATATGCATATATATGTATAATTTCAAAAGTTAGAATCAGTTTCTGATGATTGCAGCCAAAGCAATCCTCACTCATACATTAATCTTTGGGATATATTTACTTTTTTTGAAATAGCCTTATCAGAAAGTTCTACCTTTTCGTGACATAGCAGAATGGCTCATCTATCCAACAGAGTTTGTTGATCTAATATATCTATTATAGAAACTTTTGTCACAATTTTTGGGATGACAGTTTTTAAAATATGTTTTCCACATCTAACACAATAGATGTGTTCCGAAAAACTAGTGAGAAGTGAAATTTCATAAATTGACTTTACTAAGGGCAATTGCCAGTCAAAAAAAAATCAGTGTTGACATCCAATGTTGACTCATTTTGTATGCTAATCATCCATCTGTTTTATAAATTTAAAATTTGATGAATTTAGCTTTTTTTTCCAAGAGGGAAACATTCTCATGTTTTCAATTAAATGCTAATTCGTGTTTGAAACCTATTAATATATAATTTTGGTGGCGATATTATATCTTTAAGCAGTGTTTTCTGTATCATACACATTAAATCATCATAGCAATAGGACCTTTTCAATTCTATTTTTCTTACTGTGTTCTTATCTGCACACTGGGCATCTCTTTCATGTGGGAAAATTCCAAATTCATTTATAGTTTTATTTTTGACTTTCTGAGCTTCAGATTCACATTCTCAACTTTTTGCAGGAAATATTTATTGGATTTTTCTAAAGGCACATACAGTTCCATGTGATATCCTCAAACCAAATTATTTATCTCAAAGTTCAGTATTGAGAATATCATTTGCTACATTCTAAATCACCTCTTTGATGGTCCTAGGTGGAATTTTCTCTCTGTTTTCAGTACAGAGAAGAAATGAGCTTTTCCTAAGTCACTGACTTGCTCTGCTCTCACAGACCCTGTGGCTCTTCCAGAGTTGTGATTATTAATACAAAGACTCTTCAAGCCAAAATCATGGCCTCTCTGGCCCACTTGTGGCTTCCGCTTACTTTTCTATCCTTGTTTTTCTCTGACTTCATTGTTTTCTTTCTTTTAAAAATTTTTATCTTGTTATTTTACCTTACTGTATAGTATGCATTTTGGAAGCATCTGTAAATCTTTTTTTTTCCCCACTGGATAGTAAAACTAAACACATGAATTGGTGCCTTTTTTTCCTCCTGTCTTTTTCTGTTGCTTAAAATTAATCTCTTTGTTAAAGGCATCTTTAAGCTGCTTGCTTCTGAGGCTTAAAACTTGGAGTCATTTAAAGTGCTCTCTATCCTTCATTCTCTGTGTCTGGTTGTCCTGTCCTCAGAAGTTGTTCAGTTGTGCTTCCATAATATCTCTTGCAAACTGGAGAAAAAATGGAAAGGTGGTCATCTGTCTGGAAAATTAGGGGACAGAAATTGAAGAGATGTAATGATCTCCATCCTTCAGATCACTGATCTTTTGGTAAAATCAGCTGCTTTCCCCCCAGTCTGTTCTATCTTTTACCTTCTTACTATGATTATTCTACCTGGATTAATTAATTCTTCATTACCAGTCATTTGGATGACTAAAATTATTATATAATTGATTTTTTTTTTTTTTTTTGTCTTTAGACCAGTGGTTCTCAAACTGGAGTAGGCATCCACATTCCCTGAAGGACTTGTTAAAACACAGATTTCTGGGCCACACTTCCAGAGTTTCTGATTCAGGACATCTGAGGTGGGGCCCAAGGATATGCATTTCTGGCATGTTCCTAGGTGCTGCTGCTGCCCTGGGGACCACACTTTGAGAACCACTGCTCTAGACTGTCCCCTTCTCTGTGCTACACACTGCTCCCAGGGTATAGTTCTTGGAGGAGTGCTACTTTTCTCAAAAGTTTTCATTGCACCTGCATTGTTTATTGAATTTATTTTCACATGTCAAATGTCCTGCCTTGTATTCAAGATCCTGAATGATCTAAATGCAACTTGTCACTTTCATTTCCTGGTATTTCTCCCTAGTCTTGTAATACTTTTTCTTTTCCTTTCCTAATCTCTGCTTATTGATGATGCACTCATTCTCTTAGGTCTCTGCTCAAATCACATCTACTTCATGAAGCTTTGTCTGATATTGCCATTTGCCCACTGAAGGTCAGCCTTCTTTTATTCTCTTACAGTGTTTTCAGCATTATGCCTTCAATTATTAGTGTAGTTGTCTTCTCTCTTCTACTGAATTTAACAAACTCCAAAACAAGAAGCAGGGACCTCATGCCTTGTACATGGAAGGTCTTTAATTAATTCACTTGAATAGCTACTGTATAGAGGTTTTGGGGTGGGGACATAGAAGATGAATGTTATTATAAAACAGTTGTAGAGTTTTCCTGAGATCAGTGGTAAAAATCATATCATTGCCCACTGTCAGTAATATAAGTGAAATATTTCACAAAACATACAATAAGCAATCAAGACTTAAAGACTCCAAATTATCTCATCATACCATGAGATTTCAACTGAATAGTAATTTTTGTCTCATCTTGATTATTGCCAAAGTTTATTAATTAAATATTATGACCAGTTTATGGACCAAACTATATAGATGAAAGTCCGTCATAGGAGTATACCCTACACTTGCCAATTTGTACATAATAAAATGTTATCTTTGTATGCAGAAAAGTGAATAACTATATTAAAATAGCCTGGCCACAAAACACTGTTTCTGGTGTATTAAAAAGTGCTGTATGTATAAGGGGGTTTTCTATTATATCAAATACTTTTAGAAAGTTTTAGATTAAACTATGTTAAATCTTATTGAAGACTCCTCAGAATCCATATGTGCTAATATGTTGTAGAAGGGGGCATATAATATTTACCATTTTTTAAAATTTCTTTTTTTTGTTCTAATTATTTTCACATTATGCGTTGTTTTTTTTTTTTTTTTTTTTTTTTTCTTTTGGGTGTGATGAGTTCTTTTGAGTGATGAGGCCTTGCTATGTTGCCCAGACTGGTCTCAAACTCCTGGCCTCAAGTGATCCTCTCACCTTGGCTTCCCAAAGTGCTGGAATTACAGGTGTGAACCACTGCACCCAGCCTATTTTATTTTAATTTGCAGAAAAGCTCATCATGATAACTTCTCTTACATCACATTTTGGGAAGCTAGGTATAAAACTGTGTTTGTTTGGAAAAGAGGCAATTGCCATTGCAACGATCTGAAACTAGTAGCACTGAGCCTTAGATGTGTACATGCCTTCACCTACGATGAAAATGAATCCCATGGTAACAACTCTGGAAGCAGTTAGTGTATTTATTTTTTCTTTCTTTTTTTTTTTTTTAATTGAGACGGAGTCTCGGTCTGTCACCCAGGCTGGAGTGCAGTGGCCTGATCTCGGCTTACTGCAAGCTCCGCCTCCCGTGTTTGCACCATTTTCCTGTCTCAGCCTCCTGAGTAGCTGGGACTACAGGCGCCCGCCACCAAGCCCAGCTAATTTTTTGTATTTTTAGTACAGACGGGGTTTCACCACGTTAGCCAGGATGGTCTCGATCTTCTGACCTTATGATCCGCCCGCCTCAGCCTCCCAAAGTGCTGGGATTGCAAGCGTGAGCCACCGTGCCCGGCCAGTTATTGGATTTCTTTTGTAATTTCTCTGGTTCTTCTAAGTCACTGGGCAAGAGTTTTGTTGAGGATGGGCCAGGGAGTTGCTGGACAAAAGACCCAGTTGGTTATTTCATTTGACTGCAATGAGTTCTTGCTGCCAGTTCAGGATTCTACTCAACCTCATTGTCTGAGCCGGATCCACATCCTTGACGGAGCTCTAGCAAGACGTCTCCTTTCACAAGTCTTTCTGGAAGATACTGTGTTCAGATGTGTTGATAGCAATTTAAAGCCAAGTGCTAAGATTACTACTATAAGAAGTTAAAGCAAGGACCTGGGAAACCAAGGATTGCTTTGCCATGCGGTTTGTTTGTGGGACCCGAGAGTATGTTGTTCCTGAAGTCATTCCCTGCGTTCCTTTGGGGGTGGGGTGGTAGGAAGGTGGGTACGTGGATTGGTATTAATACAGTAACGCATGTCTTTAGCCATTTCCTACTGATTTTCTGGATTATCTACTCTACACCTAGATTATCTACTGTACCCCTCATCTTCTTCTATCTCTTTTCTGACTGTCAAAGAGAAGAAAAATGCTTTTGCATACTTTGTGAATCTTTGATTAAGAGGGCAGCAACAAATTCTAATCTCTTTGATCTCTTTACCTTTAACCAGTCTTTTTGGCAGCATTTTCTGCATCTAGTAGCATCTTCTCCCTTTTAAATCTACAGGTCGAGTATCTCTTATCCCAAAGACTTGGGACCAGAAGTATTTCAGATTTCTGTTTTTTTCAGAGTCTGAATACTTGCATATGTATAATGTGATAGCTTGGGGATGGAATCCGTGTCTAAATACAAAATGTTTCCTGTACACCTTATACACATAGCCTGACAGTAATTTTGTACAACGTGTTAAATAATTTTGTACAACGTGTTAAATAATTTTGTGCATGAAGCAAAGTTTTGACTGCATTTTGACTGCAACCTGTCACATGAGGTGAAGTGTGGAATTAGCCCCTGTGGCATCAATGTTGGTGTTCAAAAAGCTTCAGGTTTTGGAGCATTTTGGACTTTGGATTTTCCTCTTTCTTCCTTTTTTCCTTTCCCTTCCTCCCCTCCCCTCCC
>NW_016805935.1:163177-192465 GCF_001698545.2 Rhinopithecus bieti | reverse complement strand
TCTTTCTTTCTCTTTCCCCTTCCTCCCTTCCTCCCTTTCTTTCTTTTCCCGTATTCCCTCCCTTCCCTTCCCCTCCCTTCCCCTCCTCTCCCCCTTTCTTCCTTCCTCCCTTTCTTTCTTTCTTTTCCCTTCTTCCCTCCCTTCCCTTCCCCTCCCTTCCCCTCCCCTCCCCTCCCTTCCTGTCTCTGTCACCCAGGCTGGGGTGCAGTGGTACGATCTCAGCTCACTGCAACCTCCGCCTCCTGAGTTCAAGCCATTCTCCTGTCTCAGCCTGCTGAGTAGCTGGGATTACAGGTGTGCACCACCACACCTAGCTAATTTTTGTATTTTTAGTAGAGACGGGTTTCACCATGTTGGCCAGGCTGGTCTAGAACTCCTGACCTCAAGTGATCTACCCACTTCGGTCTTTCAAAGTGCTAGGATTACAGGTGTGAGCCACCATACCCAGCCTGGATTTTGGATTTTCAAATTAGGGACACTCAACTTGTACCAATGTCTTCTTTGATGTTGATTTGCTTCCAGTTTGGATCTGGCATTTACTTTACCATTGTCTACTTTACCTGGATTTTGGATTTTCAAATTAGGGATACTCAACTTGTTCCAACATCTTCTTTGATGTTGACTTGCTTCCAGTTTGGATCTGGAATTTACTTTATCACTGTCTTAAAATAAAATGTAGTGTGGTGAAATATTCTTGAATTACTTGTTGTCTGAGTACCCAGGAATATTATATCTCTTTCCAGGAATATTGTCTCACAATTTTGCTAATTTATTATCCTATATCCCCTTACCATTGCTGTATTTGACTCAGATATTTTCTTTCTGAATCCTGCAATCAATGTCCAGATGACCACTATGATGTATCTGTTTCCCTTCATCCTGGGGCTGAGGAGCATTTATGAAAGTCTTATAATTATTTCTTCTGACTTAGACATGACGTCCTCTTTCATCCATGCTCCAGCTGCTTTTGTCTTTTGTTGGGGGCACACACACTCGTCTTACTGACTGATATTTGAAGCCCTAGGCATTAAATGTCCATAGTGAACACTTTCTTCCAGTTTGATGGTAAATGACCAAACATTCTTGAGCTCTGCTTGTAAATCCATGTCCTAGCCATAGTCTGAGTTTTAAAATTGCTCAACCGGGGATTAAAAACTCCACCAGATTCTCATTTTCCTTTCAGATTTTTGTAAGGTTCAAATGATCTGGTAAATGTGAAGCTACCTGGAGATCTCATATGCTTTCCCCCAATATTCTTGGTCTCACTTAGCCTTTATTCTTTGGTCCTTACCTTTGGGTGCCTAACTTTGCAGCCTGACAGACTAACTTCAAAGTAGACCTGCCTCTTGCTCCGTTTCCTAACAATGATAAAATGGTGGATGGGCATCAAAATGATGGAAGACTTTTCTGTCCAAAACTGGAAACAACAGTGAACCTGTCAAAGTGTGGCTAACGTGTCGTTGTCTTCATGACATACAGACGGAAGAAGGAGATGCCAGTGACAAGCAAAGTAACTCCCCAGGGGGCATGGGAAGAGCCAGCATCTGCTGCTGTCCAGGAACACACTCTCACTGCTGCAGTCAAGGAAGGCAAAGCAAGCCACCGGGGAAAAACCCATCCTGGGAACACCGGAGGCTCACTCCTTCCTTGCTGCATTCTGAGGCTGCTGAGGCATTCAGATGCATGTTGTAATAGTCATATATGTTGTTTCTTTCCACTTTCAGAGTTGACAGAATATTTTATACTTGACTAAATACCATAATCTCTTAGTTTAGGGAGATTTGATTTCTTCAGGTCATTTTGTAAGAAAGAAAAGGGACAGTATTCATTCATAATTTTATTTACTAAAGTCAGCACTAACCTTAGCCTACTCCAAAAAATACTATTCAATTTGGAGTGAGAGGTAGAGAAACTCTTCCTCTGTCTATAGCTCTTCTAAGAACAACAAAACATGATGCTCCAGGAAAGCTACTTCTGCATCTTTCCTAAGAAAACCTCCTTCTTGCTCTATTTTCTCCCAGATTATCCTCTGCTTCTCCTGAAGGAGAAGGTGATACCACCCAGGACGCTTCCTGAGTAAGATGTGTTCCTCAGAGGTTTAAAAAAAAAAAAAAAAAAAGCCTCAGACCCCCAAAACCAAAAAGTCAAGACAGCTCCAGTGGAGAAGCTTTTGGGAACTTGCTGGGGCAGGTGAGGTCGTTCAAAGCTTAAATCAGCAGAGAGGTGAGACACTCACTCGCTCTCTAGAAACTCAGGTCATAGCCACCCCTCTGAGATATTCTTCCCTCCGCTGATGTCATGTGGTGTGGAAACCCTCTTCTCGTGGCTGAAAACAATCCCAAAGAAAGTCAGCCTCATCTGGGAAGGGGTGCAGCGGGGAGAATGGGGAATGTCCCTGGCCAGGAGGCCGGAGGTGCCCCAGGAAGCTGTTTCCTCTGAATAGTTAAATGGCTGCCTCTCAACTTGCACAATGTCACATTGAATTTGAAACAGGGAACTTTTTATATTTTTCCCCTGATTGTGCTGGCACCTGGCAGATGCCTATTTACCACAGGCATCAATACACATAGTAATCAAAGGAAATCAGAGGCACAGATTAGCAACAGCTGCAAGTCATTAGTGACAGACACGGGAAAGCACAATTCTGCACCCAACTTTGAAATAACCAATATGAGTATTTCAGAGCACGAGGGTTACCGCAGGGCACTCGCTAACATGAGAGCAGCCAAACAATAGCTGGGCTTGTCTCTCCAGAGAGCACTCTTCTCAAAGGCAGCACCACACACTCCATATTATAAACCAATCAATCACATGATATTGGTCCATTGAACGTTAGCCCTTTGCAGCGTCCATGTGCTGATCTGATCTTCTGACCAAAGGTTGTTGAACTGAAAAATAACCTCTGGCCAGTGGAAAACTTTGTTATCGCCTGTCATAATTTTAGTTGTGGGAGTTTGAGTGTATTTCTGATGACTTAATTATATGATTGACCTAGTTGGAAAGGGGCATATAGAGGGGAAAACAAGACATTCCCCTTTCACATTTAATCTCATTTCCCCCCCATTTCTATTTAAAAATCAGCTATGATTGATAGCCGTTCTCTCGATAGTTACATATTTTCATTGGCAACACTAACCTTAGCCTACTCCAAAAAATACTATTCAATTTTTAGCTTTTCCCTAATCAATTCATTCAGTGCCTCAGTGGAATACAAGTTGGTCATTTAAAAATTTCTAGCTGTTGCCCGATATGTCCCAAAACAAATTTAGCCAGCATGGGTTTCTATTTTAGACCATCTCTGGAAATGCAGATTTACTGTACAACTGGGTAATGGCTTAGAGATAAACAGACACAGTGAGCTGCTGTCTGATTAGCAGGACTGGGCGAAATTTAGCATTATATATATACTGCAATAATTGGACCATTGCACCATAGGATGTAAAGTAAATTGTTCTCAGTGCCACACATGGGCTCTTCTTTTACTTGATATTAAGGTTGGATTATTTCATTCTGTTTTAGAAATTTCTCCTTTTCTCTGCTCCCCTGCTCAAAATTATCTTCTGAAGGTTTTCTAAAATTCTTCTAAGTAAGTTGTTTTGGAGATTAGGATAAGAAGGGGAAAATGCTGCCTTTTATCTGGTGCAAAGCCAGCCATTAAATATCAGCTTTTTAACAACAAGCGAACAGCTATTATTTTAGAAGAAAGCTGCCAGAGAACATGGATCCCATAGGGCATCTGCCACATCATAGGCATTCAGATGCATGTTGTAATAGTCATATATGCTGTTTCTTTCCACTTTGAGAGTCGACAGATTATTTTATACTTGACTAAATACTATAATCTCTTAGTTTAGGGAGACTTGATTTCTTCAGGTCATTTTGTAAGAAAGAAAAGGTATGGTATTCATTCATAATTTTATTTAGCAAAGTCAGCACATATTTTTGGAATGTCTACTATGTCTCGGAATGTTTTAGGCACTGTGGATACAGTAGCAATTTTTTTTTTTTTTTTTGAGACAGTGTCTTGCTTTGTTGCCCAGGCTGGAGTGCAGTGGCTTAATCTTGGCTCACTGCAACATCTGCCTCCCAGGTTCAAGCGATTCTTGTGCCTCAGCCTCCTGAGTAACTGGGACTATAGGTGCACGCCACCATGCTTGGCTAATTTTTTTTTTTTTTCTTTTTTAAGTAGAGATGGAGTTTCACCACGTTGGCCAGGCTGGTCTGTAACTCCTGACCTCAAGTGATCCACCCACCTCGGCCTCCCAAAGTGCTATAGCAGCAAAATTAATGAAAAACTTGGTTATAATGTGCTCAACTGATAATGAGGATATAGGCAACTTACATATGAGGTGATAGTTTGACTACAATTGTTCATTGCTTAAATCTTCTTTCCCTCCCTCCCTCCCTCCTTCTCTCCGTTTCTCTCTGTTTCTCCCTTCCTTCCCTCCCTCCCTTTCTTTGCCTTGCCTCTCTCTTTCCTTCCTTGTTTTTTTTCTCCTCCTTCTTTCTTTCTTCTCCTTTATTGGTACTTTGTGATTTAGACCTCAGAGGGACAAGGACAACCATTGTTGGTTACACAGGATTATTCAATTAAATATACAGTTTTGAGAATTAATCTGTATAGTTAGGCTAAAGCTTCTGTAACAGATAAAGCCCTAGATTTTGGTGACAACACAGTAGAAGTCTATTCCTTGCTCATATGAGGAAGGAATAATGAGGGTGTCTAATGAGGGTGTCTTCTGCTGAAGGAGGCTTTTGTCCATGCAGTAACTCAAGGTCTTTGACTCCTTCTACCTTGTGGCCTTTCCAGGACTTGGAATCCTCTACTTCCCATTGGTGCAAAGGGAAACAGAGTGTGGAAAAGGCACAGCCATTCTTAACCAACTTGGCCTGAAAGAGGCAAGCATCACTTCTGTTCTTATTCTGTGGGAGAGCTGCCTAGATGGCCCTACCTAGATGCTAGGGGGTTTGGGAAATTCTTAGTCTTGTGTTGAACAGACACTTTAAGGTGATGATTTTATGCCATGGAAGCAGAGGACAGGTTTGAATGGGACACAATTATGAGTCAGACACCCTGCTAATTTCAGGAGAAAAAAAAGTGGGCAAATCATCATTCTTGAGGGGATTGAGAACCACATAGGTACTCAACTAACCAAACATGATATTCAAGTACTAAATCAAGCCATATGTAAGCACAGACGTAGGAGCAAATAATTCACTCAGAAATGAACTCAGAGCAGAAGCTGTTGGAGGAAGGAGAGAGTGTCCAACCTGAGCAAAGGCATGAAGCTCAGAAGATGTCTGATATGTCCGGAGACTGGTGAGCTTCTCGATGTGTCAGATCACCAAAAATTTGGGGATAGATGGGACTAGAATAGAGAGGGTCTTGTGGGCTATGCCTTGTGCAGCAAGGACTAGAATTGAAATGATAATGTGTATTGTGAGTTGAGGCTGCAAACACAGGTCTTCTGACCTCACTCCTTTTTTTGGATATTTCATTCCATATGTGGAAGGATACTGATTTGTAAAACTCGAAAGGTCATATGTGACTTTTTATGATCAAAGGTGTTTGGTCTCTCACTGTATGTTCTCACTTATGAGTAGGAGCTGAAAAATGAGAACACATGGACACAGGGAGGGGAACGACACACACTGGGGCCTATTCAGAGGGAGGAAAGGGAGAGCATCAGGAAAAATAGCTAATGCATGCTGGGTTTAATACCTAGGTGATGGGTAGCTAGGTGCAGCAAACCACCATGGCGCACGTTTACCTATGTAACAGACCTTCACGTCCCACCCTTGTATCCAGGAACTTAAAAAAAAGGTATTTGGTTTCTAAGAACAAAAATATATTCTTGGCAGCCATGTTATTTACTGGGTAAGAATGTGTCATCTTATAAAAGAGGCACATTAAAATGTATTAATTCCCTCATCTGATTTCAAGGTTAATATTTCATCACATATTTAAGTTTCCTTTCCTTTCCTCCCAATACTTGTAGTAGTGAGTGTGCTTTCTTACGTCAGAGAGAATTTGAAGTTCCAGGTACCAAAAGAGGTTGAGGTTGTCTCAACTGTTACAGATAGAGATCACTTTGCACCATTCTGGGTAAGCCTGGCCTGGGAGATGGACCAAAAACTGTGTCATTAGAGGATGAAGGTGGGTGACCAGTGGCAGGACATACACGTTACCTTTCCCCAAAGTTTTAATAACCACAATTAGGGGCCTGGGAGAAGTTACAACGTGTTGATGTTCCTGTATCCATGACTTATGCTGATCTATAGCATCATTAATTTTGCAATAAATATTTGCTCTCCTTTTTCTCTAGGTGGTCTCAAGCTAGTTAGCCAATACGATCACTCTTTCCTATACTAATTTATTTTATTTTATTTTTGGAGACAGAGTCTTGCTCTGTCACCCAGGCTGGAGTGCAGTAGTGCGATTGTAGCTCACTGCAGCTTTGCCCTTCCGGGCTCAAGCAATCCTCCTGCCTCAGCCTCCCGAGTAGCTGGGACTGTGGGCATGTGCCTTCAAGCCCAGCTAAATTTGAATTCCTGGCCTCAAGTGATCTTCCTACCTTGAACTCCCAAAGTATTGGGATTATAGGCATGAGCCACCACACTGGCCTATAGTCACTTTTATATAAAGAGAGAGCAGCATAGGGAAGTAAATTTATATGCTTTATTTATTAACCTAAGAAATATTTAATGAACATCTATTAAAAATTGAGACTGTATCTGGGCCTTGGGGTGGAGACGAGAGAGAGAGAAATATGAGTAAACTGAGGTTTTTGCCTACATCTGGTAGAGAAGAATACAGCTGTATATAAATCACTCCTAATACCACAAAGAGTATGAATATTTCATTAAGAAGGAGTGAATAGAAGGGAAAAATGGTTGCTGGAGAAAATCAGGAAAGGCTTAATGGAGTAGGTGCCCTGGGAACTGGGTCTGAACTTCTGGTGGAAGGATGTTAATCTAGAAAGAGAGGCTGGAACTGGAGCACGGAGATGCATAGGAGGGAGTGTTTGTGGGTCAGGAGTCAGGGCTGCATTACACGGTGCAGGAGGAGGAGGGAGAAGAGGCAAAGGCTGTCCGCAATGTTGACATTGGAACCAGACTGTGTAGGGTCTTGAACACATGGTTAGAAAGCTTGGATCTAAAATGGGAAAGATCTCCCCCCAAGCTTTCAAGCAGAGAAGGCACTACCCAAATTTTATTGGCAAGGGTTCTGAAGCTTAGGGAAGTTACCAGAGGTAGGTCCAAGGTTACCTGGCCAGTTACAGCATGAGGAAGAAGTGGTTCAGAAGAAGTGGCTCATTATGAAATGAATGGGGTTTATGACACTGGTCATAGAGAAGGTTTGAGGACAAAGGCCAGAGGACATGAGCCCTTGGCTTTGTACAAGGACAGCACATTTTTCCCAGTGTAAGTCAGCCAAGTGTGAACACATTTAGGGCTCTTTGAAAAAAGAGATGCCCCCACTCCCTCCAGACCCCAACACAAAGCTTTGGCTTCTGGTCTTTGTTTGTTGTGTTTTCCTTCTGTAAATGCAGGTCCAATTATCCTTATTACTTTGAGCATCAGAGAGAGTTATATGGGTTAGAAGGACTGCTTATAAAATATAAACACAAGTGATGACTATCAGAAAAAACCTTTTGCGAGAATGAAGAGGCAAAATTTACTATAGCTTCAAATGGATAAGTGCTGTCCAACTGGCATTTTATTTTTTTAAGCTGAAAAATATAGAATAGGAAATGCTGGAAGATTTCCTTTTTAGAACTTGGTAAAAATTATAGCAGATGAACACTAGGCAAAATCAAGGGGGGATTTTGCTCACATATGAAAGTTTCTAAGAAATCTAGTTGAGTCTGGTTTCAGTATTTGCTGAAGTTTGTGGCTGTGTCAACAAAGATGGGTTAAAGTAAGCATATTTTAGATCCTAAACAGAGCAGCCTCATAGTCTGGAATAGAGAGTAGCTTTAAAATGCTTTAAAATGGGTTTCCTTTTCTTTCCTTCCAGCTGTGCCTAGAGCTAGGGGAAGATAAACTGGCACATTCTTTGTTACATAGCAACATCTATGTTGCTGTCTCCACTACACCAGGCTAGGGAGGTGCATAAGAGCACTAAGTCCTTTCAATCAGTTGTGGTGGACTTGAGGAAAACAGATTGGGAGAAGCTGTGTAACTCTTCAATATGGCACTTTAATACCTGAAACATTTTAGCCAAAATTTCCAAAATAGAACTGACAGTCTCATTGGTAAAAGTGGACCAATAAAATGGAGCAGTAATTAAAGTACCCTCACTGACATTTGCCCCTGAATCTTTTGGTCTAACTTGGCTACTGCTATTTTTCTAATACTCTGAATATTTGAATAGCGTGGGGAAGGGCATTAATAGCCATGAACTTCTTCATGTTACTTTTGTGCCTTCTTGATTTTGCTTATCACTCTCTACCCTGATAAGAATGGTCTTTATGTTATGTATTTGATTAGTCTTCTGAGTACCTAGGACCAGGTGACCCTTTGATAATCCAATATACCTTTGTTATATATCTATTTTCTTCCTGATGCAAATTACATTTTCTAATGACTAGAGAAGAATTTTGATCTTCCTTGATAAAGTGCTTTGCATCTATTGTGCTTAACAATTATTGTAATATAAATTATTTATGAGCTCAAATCTAAGATTGAAGTTTTCTTGAAATGTTTTATGTTTGTTGTCTTCTTCATCCTTATTGTTTGAATTAGAGGAATTTTGTAAAAAATATTTCAGGTTCCATAAGAACAAAGCCTATGCTTTCAAAGCAAAGGATTTTCAAATAGTCTTAGTAGTAGGAAAACTTATTAACGTTAACAAAAAGTTAATTTCACAGAGAGAATTCTGGGAAGACAATGGTGTAGGAAGGACCAGGAATCTGTCTTCATCTATACAACAACCGCCCTGGCAGAATCTGTCTGATGTAACTATTTTGGAACTCTGGAGTCTTTGAAAGGCTTGCAACTTCCAAGAGAAGGCATGGATAGTAAATTGTGGTTAATTTCAGCCAATTTTATCTCTTAGCACAGTAGCAGCTACCCATCCCGCACACCCAGCCCCATGGCAGGCAGCCATACACTAGTTCCTGAAGGAGCTTGTACACAGCTTATAGGAGCCAGGGATGGCAAAGAGGACACTGTCCTTTAAAAATCAGGAATTTGTGCTCTGATTTCTGATTGCTGCTTCTGATCATATAGATGCAGACTAAGAGACAACAGCCATTGTTGTTACACCTTGCCGCATTGTTGCAAGCCTCTCCTTCGCTAGCTGAAATGACTTCAGAGCCCTTTCTTTCCTTTTCATTTTTTTTCTTTTCCCCGTTTGGAGCCAGACATTAAAGAATAAGACATTTAAAAGTAACTATGTATACAGGAGAAGTCTAGAAAGTGACCATGCATACTCGGGGGAAGGTACAGGCTCAGAAACGACCTGAGACCTGAGAAAACTTCAAATTTACACCTCAGGTTGATCCTTGGCACAGAGACAGCCTACAACAATACAGATAAAACCAAAAATAACAACAGCCATCAAACCCTGGGGAAGAGGGATAATCTGATTTCCAGAGGTACCACATTATTAGATTCAAATGTCCAGTTTTCAACAAAAAAGTCACAAGGCATGTAAAGAAATAGGAACATACTTTTCATTCAAAGAAAACAAAGTAAACCAATGGAAGCTGTCCCTGAACTAGACCTAGTGGTGGATATACTAGACAAAAATTTTAAAATAACTATCTTAAAGATGCTCAAAAAGCTAAAGGAAGACATGGAGAAAGTAAAACGGCAACAACAGCAACAACAACAAAAACAACGCCTGAATAAAATGAAAATACAAATAGAGAATATAAAAAGAAACCAACAAGAAATTCTGGAGCTGAAAAAAACAATAACCGAAATAAAAAATTCACTAGAGGGATTCAAAGGCAGATTTGAGCAGGCAGAAGAAAGAATCAGCAAAATTGAAGAGAGGACAAATGAAATGATCTCAGAAAAGGAAAGATGAAAGAAGCACGAGCAGAGCACAGGAACTGTGAGACACCTGTAAGTGGACCAGCATACACATGAAAGTCTCAGAAGGAGAAGAGAGAAAAAGGGGAAGAGAAAAGAGCTGAAGAAATAATGGACAAAAACTTCCCAAATTTGATGAAAGCTATGGACATAAACATCCAAGAAGCTCAACAAGCTGCAAATAGGGTGAATTCAGAGAGACCCACATTGAGATACATCTTTTGAAAAATCTTTTGTTTTGGCCAGGCGCAGTGGCTCACGCCGGTAATCCCAGCACTTTGGGAGGCTGAGGTGGGTGGATCATGAGGTCAGGAAATCGAGACCATCCTGGCTAATACAGTGAAATCCAGTCTCAACTAAAAATAAAAAATATTAGCCGGGAGTGGTGGCAGACACCTGTAATCCCAGCTACTTGGGAGGCTGAGGCACAGGAATTGCTTGAACCCGGGAGGTGGAGGTTGCAGTGAGCTGAGATCGTGCCACCGCACCACTGCACTTCAGCCTGGGTGACAGAGTGAGATGCTATCTCAAAAAAAATCTTTTAAGTTTGGGGTACATGTAAGCTTTGTTACATAGTTAAACACGTCTCATGGGGTTTGTACAGATTATTTCATCGCTCAGGAATCAAGACCTGTACTCAATAGTTATCTTTTCTGTTCCTTTCACTCCTCCCACACTCAAGTAGACCCCAGTGTCTGTTGTTTCCTTCTTTGCATTTGTAAATTCTTATCACTTAGCTCCTACTTATAAGTGAGAACATGCTGTATTTGGTTTTCTGTTCCTGTGTTAGTTTGCTAAGGATAACATCCTCCAGCTTTATCCAAGTTCCCACAAAGTACATGATCTCGTTCTTTTGTTTATGACTCCATAGTATTCCATGGTGTATATGCACCACACTTTCTTTATCCATTCTGTCATNGCTACTTGGGAGGCTGAGGCACAGGAATTGCTTGAACCCGGGAGGTGGAGGTTGCAGTGAGCTGAGATCGTGCCACCGCACCACTGCACTTCAGCCTGGGTGACAGAGTGAGATGCTATCTCAAAAAAAATCTTTTAAGTTTGGGGGTACATGTAAGCTTTGTTACATAGTTAAACACGTCTCATGGGGGTTTGTACAGATTATTTCATCGCTCAGGAATCAAGACCTGTACTCAATAGTTATCTTTTCTGTTCCTTTCACTCCTCCCACACTCAAGTAGACCCCAGTGTCTGTTGTTTCCTTCTTTGCATTTGTAAATTCTTATCACTTAGCTCCTACTTATAAGTGAGAACATGCTGTATTTGGTTTTCTGTTCCTGTGTTAGTTTGCTAAGGATAACATCCTCCAGCTTTATCCAAGTTCCCACAAAGTACATGATCTCGTTCTTTTGTTTATGACTCCATAGTATTCCATGGTGTATATGCACCACACTTTCTTTATCCATTCTGTCATTGATGGGCATTTAGGTTGATTCTATGTCTTTGCTATTGTGAATAGTGCTGCAGTGAACATTCACATGCATGTGTCTTTATGGTAGGATGATTTATATATATTCCTCTGGGTACATACCCAGTAATGGGATTGCTGGGCTGAATGGTAGTTCTGCTTTTAGCTCTTTGAGGCATTGCCATACTGCTTTCCACAATGGTTGAATTAATTTACATCTGCATCAACAGTGTGTAAGTGTTCCCTTTTTTCTGCAACCTCACCAACATCTGTTACTTTTTGACCTTTTAATAATAGCCATTCTGACTGGTGTGAAATGGTATCTCGTTGTGGTTTTGATTTGCATTTCTCTAATTATCAGTGATATTAAGCCTTCTAAAGTATGCTTGTTGGCTCCATATATGTCTTCTTTTAGAAGTGTCTATTCATGTTCTTTGTCCACTTTTTAATGGTTTTTTTTTTCTTGTAAATTTGTTTAAGTTCCTTTTAGGTGCTAGGTATTAGACCTTTGTCAGATGCATAGGAATAGGCAAAGATTTCATGACAAAGACACCAAAAGCAATTGCAACAAAAGCAAAAATTGACAAGTGGGATCTAATTAAACTTAAGAGCTTCTGCACAGCGAAAAAAAAAAAAATTCTATCAACAGAGTAAACAGACAACCTATAGAATGAGAGAAAATATTTGCAAACTATGCATCTGAGACAAATTTTATCTAAACTTTTGAAAGCCAAAGACAAAAAAAAGGAGTCTTGAAAGGGGCAAGGGAAGTGACTCACCACAAGCAAGGGAACAATAACAAGATTATCAGCATATTCTCCATCAGAAACTTTAAAGGCCAAAATGCAGTGGGCTGATGTATTCAAAGTGCAAAAAGAAAAAATAAGACTAATTTATCCAGCAATATTGTCCTACAAAAATGAAAGAGAAATTAAGACATTTCCAGATAAACAAAAGTTGAGAGAGTTCATTACTGCTAGAACTGCCCTGCAAGAAATGCTAAAGGGAGTCCTGCAGGTTGAGATGAAAGGACATTAGACAGTAACTTGAAGCCATATGAAGAAATAAAAGTCTCAGTAAAGGTAAAGAGGGGCAATTACAAAACCTAGTGTTTTTGTAACAATGGTTTGTAACTCTGCTTTTTGTTTCCTCCATGATGTAAGAGACTGATACATTTTAAAAGCAATTATTAGTCTAAAAGCTAGTAGTGTTATAATTTTGGTTTGTAATTCAACATTTTGTTTCTCTATAATTTAAGAAGTTAATGTGTTAAAATTATTAGTTTGTTTTTGACACACAATGTATAAATATATAATTATGTGACATGAAAAATTGAAAGGAGAGTGGACAGAGATGTAAAGGAGCCCCGTTTTTATGTTATTGAAGTTAAGTTGATACGAATCCCAATTAGAATATATAACTTCAGGGTATTAAATGCAATCCCTATGGTGACTACCAAGAAAATAGAACATATGCAAAAGGAAATGTAAAAGGAAACTATACAAAATTTCACTATAAAAAATCAACTAAACATAAAAGATAATAATGCAGGAAATGAAGATAAAAAACCTATAAGGTATGTAGAAAACAAACAGCAAAATGACACAGGGAAGGTACCCCCTTATCCATCCACCTTAAGAAGGAAGGAAATTTTGACCTATGCTACAACAGGAATGAACCTTCAGGACACTATGCTAAGTGAAATTTTCCAGTCACATAAAGATAAATACTGTATGATTTTATTAATATGAGGAATTTAGTCAAAATCACAGAAACTGAAAGTAGAATGGTGGGGGCCTGAGAGTAAAATGCTGCTGCAGGGGACAAATGGGGAGTTAATGCTTAAAGGGTTTAGAGTTTCAGTTTTGCAAGATAAAAAGAGATCTGAAGATGGATGGTGGTGATGGTTGTACCACTGAACTGTACTCTTAAAATGGTTAAGACAGTAAATTTGATATATGTATTTTACCACAATACAGAAAATTGGAAAAAAAGCTAATGTATTAATGTATTGTTTAGGGTTTAACGTTTTCCAAGTGCTTCTCTATCTCTGCCCTATGTGAGGGCAGGAACCCTGCCTAATGTATCTTAGAGATGTGTCCACAGTGCCTGCACAGGGCCAGGTGTTGTGACAGACAATTAAAAATAATTGTTAAATATTGCTGAATGAGTATATTTTCTTATTTAAGTATTACAACTGCCTTATGGGACCATATAGAACATAACTAGTTCTATGTTCCATAAAGTCACTGGGAATATTGAATTAGTGAATAGTGAATACCAAACCTTTACTTTTAGGGTAAATACAGGGTAGGTTTCTTTGAGCCTCTGGTCACAACATTTTCATCAATTAATAAATAACCTTGTGCATTTCTGTTTAAAGATGCCTTATTTAACATATATTGTTGATTCATGGACATCGAACTCACAGCCAACAGCGCTGTAACTCATGCGTGAATGAAGCTTATGTAACACAGGCGTTTTCTCTGTAGGGCACATCACCGCCTTCTTGTGCTTAGAGACAGTAGACAACACTTCAGTGCTATGGTTGGGGGTCATTTTAAATAGCAAAATCACCAAGAAAAGCACAAAATATGAAAAGGTGGCACTAAATAGACCACAAAAAGTATACCTCTTTTCAGTATCAGGGCTAAAAGCAGAAAGCACAGTGTCACCTTGTTCTCCCTCAGCTGAGCACATTCATGTCAGAAGACTTCGATTTTTTGCCTCTCTGCATATCTGTGAATGACCATGAAAGCATGGTGAGTATTGATATTTTTTTGGGGGGGGGGGAGTTTATAAATAAATATTAGGGAGCAAGGGAACATGCAGATACAGAATTGGAGAGTGATGAAGATTTGCTGCATTAATAGGTCCTTTTTGCGTTCTTAGAAAATCCAGAAAGAAAAGTTCATAAAGATTTGTCAAGTTCATAAAGATTTGTCTGAGGTCATACGAGCAGAACTGAAACCTAAGCCTTCTGATTCTGGGTCAACATCCTTGCCAATATCCAATGTTGCCTTCTTAAGAAGTGGAGGGGGGCCTATGATCAAACTCATGAGCACACAGATAGCACCTATTTTTGAGCAGTAGGTAGTATCTGTGCTTAAAGTTACCAAGTTCTATAATTTGAAATTGCATTGACATTCCTACAAATTATCTATCTTGTAACTTATGTTACTCATTTATAATAAAAACATTTATAGTCACTGAATCCTACCATGACTGTAAAAGGAAAAGTAATTGGGGCTTATTCTTCTCAAATGTGCATTGCACCAGTGCAATGGGAACATCATGACTCACTGCCTTGTTTGTGGTGGACTGCCAGCCAGTGCTTGTTATATACAAGGTTCCAGTTCTAGGAGGAGGCTGAAGAAAGAAGATAAAGAGGAGATGGGCAACTGCCTTCAAAAGTATCTTGGGGTTATTCTGTGTTGTTTTGGTGCTTTCATCTTCTATAGAGGCCAGCTAAGTCAGGGTGCTCAGCTCTAAGTACAAAACCCAAATTGGTTAGATTAAGTCTTTAATTTCTTTTTCCATTTTTTCCAGCTTTATTGAGGTATGATTAATAAATAAGAGTTTTATATATTTATGGTGTACAACATGATGTTTTGATATATGCATATATTGTGAAATGATTATCGTGATCAAGGTCATTAACATATATCCATCAACTCACATAGTTAGCCTTTTTGGTGTGTATGTGGTGAGAACATTTAAGATCTACTTTCTTAGAAAATTACAAGTATACCATACAGTCTTATTAATGATAGTCATTGTGGATGATTTTAGTTTGGGATCCATAACACCAAGATGGCAAAACACAGCTGTGTATTCTAATGTTGAGAATGAGAAAGTAATAACTATTCCTTTTGGAATATTAATTTTATGATACTCCACATATTTTCCAAAGACACTTCCCAAATTGTATTCTGTAGGACATTAGTATTCTGTGAGATCTTAAAAGATACACTGTAAGAAAAAGTGTTTAAGGTGAAGAGTTTGGTAAACATTGGGTTAAATGAAGTTAAGCAGTTTTCTTTAATGCAGGTTTCTTGGAACCACTAATAAGCTTGTATGTGTGTTCACTCTGTCAGAGCATGTAACTGTGGGACACCCAGAAATGTCTCTTGTTCTGTAGATCATGGTTTGGAAAATGCTGTTGTGCAGTATTGTGTCCAAAATTCCAGGGAAAGTGAGAGAAGAGAGAGTTAAAATTTTCATTCTGCTGAAATGGAAAAGTCAAGTGAGATTGAGTTATGTTCTCTACCTTACACTATTGGAGAATCCTAGCAGGTGAAACTATACCTCCAGCAGCAGTTCTCTTTGTGGAGAGACAATGTCTGTCTGCCCCATGCAGTGTATAGTGGGCAAATCTAGTGAATTTCTTTCCTGAACCTAGGGGCTACTGTGGAGGCTGCAGGGAAGATTTCCTCTACAACCAAGAGTCAAGCAAGGGCTCTTAGGAGTGTGGGGCTTGTAGTGGTTTGAATAGTGGTCTCCCTTAACCCCAAATTATATGTCTAACTAGAACCTGTGAATGCAACCTTATTTGGAAACAGGGTCTTTGCAGATGTGTTTAAGTAAAGGATCTGAGATGAGACCATCTTGAACTTCTTGAAACCAAGAAGAGGAAAACAGTGTTCTACATGCAAATTTTCTAACATGAGAAAGAGATTATCTAGATGGACACTAAATCCAAGGATAGGCATCTTTATAAAAGAACAGACAGAGGGGGATTTGAGACAGAGAGAAGAGGGTGTGAAGATAGAGGGAGAGATTGAAATTATGTGGCTACAAACCAAGGAGCTCCTGGAGCCACCAGAGGGTGGAAAAAGCAAGGAATGGATTCTCCTCTAGAGCCTTTAGAGGGAGCACGGTCCTGGTACTGTGGGAGAATTGAAGGAAAGGTGAACATGGACTGTCTGAGAGCAAGGCCACCACGGTGGGAAGGATGCTCTACTGCATGGTAAAGGGTTAGAATAGGCCACTTCTGGGAGAGTACTCCAGCAAGGAAATAAAATAAATTTCCCTTGCCATGTAGAAATCAGTTGGAAGTCTTTGGAATGGGTGCAGAGTGAAGGCAGCACGAAGCAAGTGTGATCTCTGACTGCTGCTGACTTCCACATCTTTCAGGACAGTGGAGCACTCCTGGGACACTGCAGTATGAGTTTCAGGAAAATGCACCCTAGTGAAAAGACATTCCACATATTCAGCCATTGCAAATGAAGCAGAAAAAAGTTGCTAACCACAAAAAAAAAAAAAAGTGTTACTGTTTCTACCTTCTAGGAGAATGGCATAATGTATTATTTCCAAGGTAATGATTCTATTGCTTTGAAATAGCCCTGATGGGACTTTTGATTGAGAAAAACAAAACTTTCCTGGGCATACTGAGGACAAGTCAGGATGAGACAGAGCTAATGTTTTACTGCTCTGCATAATAAAGTAAAATAGATAAAGGGGGCTAAGGTCTGTGAATGGAAAGGGAAGGGGGGTTGTAAGGAGGATGGAGTAAGAGTGACAGGTCCTAAGAACATGGAGGGAGGCTGTGTGTGATTGATGGAGAAATATGGTCCTGGGAGATTTCTTGTAGTCAAGAATGGTCAATACATGTCTACCTTTAATTGGTATTGGTAAGTACTGTCTGTTACCCTCAAGATGTCAGCAAAATTCTATACACAGCAATCTTGAGTTAGAGATGCTTTAGGAGTTGCAGAAAAACCATGCTATCAAGTGGTGGGGAAGTGGGAGGCAAGACGATGTCTGTCACAGAAACTGGGGATAGAGGGGCTGACAATGGCAGAGATGCAGGGTGGAGTGGACTGATTCAGGGGAGGCAGAGGCAGACCTGAGGGAGGTGCTAGGCCTCCTGTCATGTGTGGCCTGGGAGCTTTATCTAGATATTAAAAAGAGGTTTCGGCCAGGCACAGTGGCTCACGCCTGTAATCCCAGCACTTTGGAAGGCCCAGGAGGGCAGGTCATGAGGTCAGGAGTTTGAGACCAGCCTGACCAACATGGTGAAACCTCGTCTCTACTAAAAGTACAAAAATTAGCCGGGCATGTAGTCCCAGCTACTCAGGAGGCTGAGGCAGGAGAATCACGTGAACCCGGGAGGCAGAGATTGCAGTGAACTGAGATTGTGTCACTGCACTGTAGCCTGGGTGACAGCGAGACTCCATCTGAAAACAAACAAAAATCCCAGAGGGTTCATCACAGAAAAATGGGGGTCATTCAGATTGAGGGTGTCTGGGCTTCTGAGTAAAGTCAGACGTCCTCAGGATTGGGGCGTGGGTGGGTAGGATTTGGGTGTGCTTAATTGAGGCAGATTTGTGAGCTTATACAAACCAGAGTTCATTGCTATATTATTTGAACTTAATATAACTTTTTGGTAAAGCACCTGCCCTATATTTAGAATATTCTCATGAGGCTGTGTGTGTCTATGTTTGGAGCGTGGATATTAAGGATGGGGAAAGTGGAAGGAAACTATGCCAATTAGAAAATGCCATGAAACCAATGCCTTGTGGAAAACTATGCAAGAAGACTGCTCTTGGTGGTGCAGAAATATGATCTCACTTGAACAAGGAACACAGATAAGTGGAAAGGCAGAGTAACAAAGGTATTGGTTCAGTGGGAACCACTGACCATGATTGCAGAAGGAAAAGAAAGTTTTAGGCTGGGCATGGTGGCTCACGCCTGTAATCCCAGCACTCTGGGAGGCCGAGGTGGGCAGATCACGAGGTCAGGAGATCGAGACCATCCTGGCTAACACGGTGAAACCTGTCTCTACTACAAATACAAAAAACTAGCCGGGTGTGGTGGCGGGCACCTGTAGTCCCAGCTACTCGGGAGGCTGAGGCAGGAGAATGGTGTGAACCCGGGAGGCGGAGCTTGCAGTGAGCCGAGATGGTACCACTGCACTCCAGCCTGGGTGATAGAGTGAGATTCCATCTCAAAAAAAAAAAAAGTTTTAACCTGGGAATATCCCATTCAATATTGTATCTGAAGTCGTTTTGAGAAGAAGAAAGTGATTGGTTTGAATCTACTTGGTAAAAACTAATCAAAGTGATAATTGATGTTATTATGTGTGTTCTGTCTGCCATATTGCCATACTTACTATTCTTAGATATAAAGGTTTTAAATATCCAATAAGAGGTAAGGGTGAAATATCATCCAAGACCGTGATTCCATTTCACCCAAGGCTGTCAAATTTGTGGGAGCATAAGTTAACGCGAAATTAAATATTGTTGTTTTAGTGATTATAATGATATGCTGAACAAGGGCTACTTTGGGGAAAAAAAAGAGCCTGCTTGTATATAGAGTACTTTATTATGTCTTCCCACATGATTAGGTTGATGTCTGGGTTTCCGATTCTTTCTGAGGCCTGAGATACGATTAGATCACTCATTCCCAACTGGTCATTTCTCTCTGTGGATGGGAGAATCAGTGCTAATTGATACTTTTTATATTTAATTACACTTAATTACTTCTGTCTGGCTGCCCTGAAACCAAGAAGAGGAAAACAGTGTTCTACATGCAAATCTTCTAACGTAAACATTTCTTAACCTTATTTGCTTCAAGATTGGTCCAAATATAGAATCTTTAAGATAAAAGCTGTTTAAAGTGGTTACTTATCTGTATTTTGGTCCTGTCTCTGGAGCCCGTCTTTCTGGAAACCACTTGTGAGATTTCTGTGATAGGGAATTTGCTCATTTTCTACCTCCCTGGCACCCACTCTTCTGTGTTAGGTCTTAATATATTCATTTTCCAGTCTTTTTGTTAGCTTGCCTAAACCACATCCATAACCTTTAAGTCCATCTTTCTACGTCTGAACCATCAGACACAGGTCTTTGGTCACAGTGCTCTTCCCAATGGCTTTGAGAATATCACCACCCCTCTTTCAAAAGGAAAATGCTTTCTGTTTTTTTTTTTTCCTTTTTCTGGATAAAATTCCCTACCTGGTCCCAGTGTACTGTTCCTAGTTTCCTGCTATTCCCCTGTGCCAGTCAAGCTGTTTAATTTGCCCTCTCCTGATGTCCTGCATTTTACCCATCTGGAACTCACTCTTTCACTCCTCTCTGTCTCTCTGAATCCTGACATCTCTCAAGGGGCAGATCCCATCTCTCCTGCGCTGGATGCCTCCCCTGACCACCCCAAGTCTGATGAAATTTTTGCCTTCTTTAATATCCTAGGAGTTTATTGTCAAGTGCATTGATTTGGAAATCCAGAGAGTCAACTAGGGAGTTCAACAGAAGGAGGCCTTGGAGGCTGGGGTAGGGGGAGAGGCGGGGAGGTGGGGGAAAAAAAAGAATTCCGGTAAAACTCTGCTACTTACAGGAATAAAGAGTTCAGGTAAGTTTACTAATCTTCATTGATTCTCCTTTTTTTAATTACTAAAATGGAGACAGACTACTCTGTCTACTCTTCTTTGTTGTCATGAGGATTAATAAATGTCATGTATATGTAAAAGTCCTTGTAATCTGGAAAGGGCTATACAAGTGTAAATTATGATGTCTGCTGTTAGAGATCTCTGTTATTGAACTGACTCACTGTCAAAACCTTCCTTTATTATTTAATGCCTCCCATATCTATGTTTAATCAGTATAATCCACTTCACCAGCCAGGGTACAAATACAGTAACACTACATAGTATTTTTCTAATTAATTACTTAACTTACTCTCTACCTGCTCCCCTACCATGTCTACCATGATTAACAGGAAGTCTGTTACTTCCCTCTCAGAATTCGCCAATACCCACCTTCTCCAATTGTTTAAGAACTAAGGGTTTACTCAGCCCCCAAAGGCAAGTCTTGTTTTTTTATTTATTTTTTTATTTTATTTTATTTTTTATTATTATACTTTAAGTTCTAGGGTACATGTGCATAACGTGCAGGTTTGTTACATATGTATACTTGTGCCATGTTGGTGTGCTGCACCCATCAACTTGTCAGCACCAGATGGGTGTTATTAATCCCTTTTTTCAAATGATGAAATTGAAGCTCAGAGTGGCTAAGAGATCAGATAAAGCAGAATCAGAGTGTATCCTGATATCAATGAATCAATTGACAGACATCCTGTGCTATAATACACAAACTGAATATATTTGGGATGGATAACACTATAATGAGATAACACTACAATGAATGCAGCAAAAATTCTCTTTTGTTTGGATAGCAGTATTTAAAATATATTTCCTTTCAACCAAATTGTTTATAAAATGTTTAAAAGTACAAGGTTCTTCTCAATAGAAAAAGTTCAGATTAAATTTGCAAGAAAAGAGATAAAACCTAGAATAAATATGCAGATTAATAATTTATACCCATATTCATTTATTCAAGTATCACATCCAAACCAGGATTTGAGGTAAACTGATTTATTCACAGTATAGTAACTATTCAAACACAGTGGAATTTATTAACATTGAAAGTAAATTCCCACCGTTGGCATCTAAACCATCTTTCTAAACAAAAGAGGGCCTTAAAGTTGAACAGGATTTTGTCTTGGGAAACTGTAACAAGGAATAGAAGTGAGTGGGAATAGAATTGGTTCTTGGGTTGCCATTTGGAGCCCCCAAAAAGGATTGGGAAGGGAGTATCTAGAGTGATATCTAAGTACGTTTTTCCCCTTAGGCATAGGATAGGAGGTAAGGGAGTCTTGGGTTAACAAAATTTCTGTTAAAGTGATCCAGTTCGTTTCAAGTTGATTTCAAGTTCAACAGAAGCCAATCATTTGAAAAGTCCAGCACAGAAGGCTGATGTAAGCATCAGTTTCAGTCACAGAAGAGGGTGTTCAGCCTTGGGGAGCCAATACAGTCCCACAGTTTCTGCCTTGGCCAAGCCATATCCTGAACATTGGTGAGTTCCCTTCTGCCTGGTGCATGGCCGTGGTCCATGGGGGTTCCCTTCTCCATTCACCTTTTAAAGCTCTGAAAAGCATAGCAAACGAGAAACAGCTGAGACAACTAGGAAAGACAGGAGTGACACAAAGGCTTCTGTCAAATACATGTGGAGCCACTGTTTGGAAAGCATGGTTGGTTCTGAGACTCTGAGAACAAAGCTAGAAATGAGTGGAGTTTAAAAGCACTTTTTCTAATTAGCGCCTCTCTAAAATAGAATGGGATGCCTTTAGGAGTGACGAGCCTCCTACTCATTTGTTCTTTTCAATTCAGTGAATATTTATTAATGGCCTACCGTATTGCCATTCTTTTTTTTTTTTTTAAGCTTTTTAAAATTAATTAATTAATTAATTAATTTATTTTTTTATGTTTTCTTTTTTTTTTATTATTATACCTTAAGTTCTAGGGTACATGTGCATAACGTGCAGGTTTGTTACATATGTATACTTATGCCATGTTGGTGTGCTGCACCCATCAACTCGTCAGTACCCATCAATTCATCATTTATATCATGTATAACTCCCCAATGCAATCCCTCCCTCCTCCCCCCTCCCCATAATAGGCCCCAGTGTGTGATGTTCCCCTTCCCGAGTCCAAGTGATCTCATTGTTCAGTTCCCACCTATGAGTGAGAACATGCGGTGTTTGGTTTTCTGTTCTTGTGATAGTTTGCTAAGAATGATGGTTTCCAGCTGCATCCATGTCCCTACAAAGGACGCAAACTCATCCTTTTTTATGGCTGCATAGTATTCCATGGTGTATATGTGCCACATTTTCTTAATCCAGTCTGTCACAGATGGACATTTGGGTTGATTCCAAGTCTTTGCTATTGTGAATAGTGCCGCAATAAACATACGTGTGCATGTGTCTTTGTAGTAGAATAATTTATAATCCTTTGGGTATATACCCAGTAGTGGGATGGCTGGGTCATATGGTACATCTAGTTCTAGATCCTTGAGGAATTGCCATACTGTTTTCCATAATGGTTGAACTAGTTTACAATCCCACCAACAGTGTAAAAGTGTTCCTATTTCTCCACATCCTCTCCAACACCTGTTGTTTCCTGACTTCTTAATGATTGCCATTCTAACTGGTGTGAGATGGTATCTCATTGTGGTTTTGATTTGCATCTCTCTGATGGCCAGTGATGATGAGCATTTTTTCATGTGTCTGTTGGCTGTATGAATGTCTTCTTTTGAGAAATGTCTGTTCATATCCTTTGCCCACTTTTTGATGGGGTTGTTTGTTTTTTTCTTGTAAATTTGTTTGAGTAAGTCTTGTTTTTAACAGAAAGGCAGAGAGAGAGAGAGGACTAGAAGTTCCAGTGAGTCTACTGTTGAACACTGGTTTCTCCCGGTTTGGTAGATACTTCTGCATTCAGAAATAATCCTCTTGGCTGAGTGCAGTGGCTCATGCCTGTAATCCCAGCACTTTGAAATGCTGAGGCAAGAGGATCACTTGAGGAGTTTGAGACCAGCCTGACCAATTAGCACTGATTCTCCCATCCACAGAGAGAAATGACCAGTTGGGAATGAGTGATCTAATTGTATCTCAGGCCTCAGAAGGAATCGGAAACCCAGACATCAACCTAATCATGTGGGAAGACATAATAAAGTACTCTATATACAAGCAGGCTTGTATACATGGTGAAACACCATCTCTACTAAAAATACAAAACTTAGCTGGGTGTTGTGGCATGTGCCTGTAATCCCAGCTTCTTGGGAGGCTGAGGCAGGAGAATCACTTGAACCGGGAGGCAGAAGTTGTAGTGAGCCCAGGTTGTGCCATTGTACTCCAGCATGGGTGATGGAGCAAGACTGTCTCAAACAAACAACAGAAAAGAAATAATCCTCTTGCAGGCCCTGATGCCAATATATGTGGAAGCTGTGAGTCCCCCATTGTGGCAGCATGACATTCTGCCAGTGTCTCTGGCATCCATGGAGGTGACAGCTCAGATCTCCCTCCAGGAGAACATGCTGCAGGCAGCAGAGCTGACTGAGGGCCTCCACTATCTCACCTTTAGATGGGGTGGAGGTGGGAGTAGGAGGCAGTAACCAGAATCAGGACATTTCTGCCTAATATAGGTGCTTCTAGCAGGCAACTTCGACTCAGACATTTCCCATGAACCTGGCAGAGACTTCCTCAGAGCTTCTCTGTGCTCTGGGGCTCTTCCTGCCTTACCCACCTTGCTTCCCCCTCTCCTTTCACAGTGTCTGTCCTGCAGCATGGTCTGAAGACTCCCCACATCATCATCATCATCATCTTCTTTTTTTTTTTTTTTTTTGAGATGGAGTCTTGCTCTATCTCCCAGGCCTGAGTGCAGTGGCACGATCTTGGCTCACTGCAACCTCCGCCTCCTGGGTTCAAGCAATTCTCCTGCCTCAGCCTCCTGAGTAGCTGGGATTACAGGCATGTGCCACCACGCCCAGCTGATTTTTGTATTTTTAATAGAAACAGGGTTTCACCGTGTTGGTCAGGCTGGTCTCGAACTCCTGGTCTTGTGATCTGCCCACTTTGATCTCCCAAAGTGCTGGGATTACAGGCGTGAACCACCATGCCCGGCCTCACATCTTCTTTTTTCCCCCCTCCACTTTTTCTTCCATAGGAGCATTTCTCCTGACAAATCTCTTCCATCTCTAATCCTGCCTTGGTATCTATTTTTAGGAAGGTCTGAAATGACACAGAAGGGGTCTCCAGCGTCACTCCATACTCACCGGAAAGGGGCTTCGTGCCCCTTCTTTCCGGGATAGCTCCTCTCCGGGACTCCCCTTTCCTGTCAGTGGACCTTGGGAATGTCTGCTCTGGTCATTCTTCACAGATGTTCCATTGTGAATCTCAGGGAGCTCGGGTTGAGTTTCCCAAAGAATCCTCAGAAGACTTCACATTTCTTTCTGCAGATTTTCTCACCCCATCCACAGAGCTGAGCAACACGGGGAGAGACATCTTTTGTGTCTACCTCCAGTACATAGGTCTTGTTATATGCTCTCTCCAGAGCAAGGGGGTGCCCATTACCTCGGCATTTTAAAATTCAAGGCAGAAGCAGTTTAAATTATTTTTTTCTAAAAGCTAACAAACAGAAAACAAAAAGCTGCCCCAGGTGACTTGGTATTTCCACCCTTAGATTATTTAATAGAGGCTCACATGGTTTTAGGCATCCCTCAGACAACATCCTTTTCATATATTTTGTCTTCACCATATTGCAAGCTTCTTGAGAACTGCTTTTTGGGTTTCAGATTGTTCATTTGTAAAACCGAGGGCTAGATTACATTTAAAGATCCCTTTCAGTTGTGTGATTTCCAAGGAAGATATAATACTAGAGATGGGCTAGTAAATGATTTTCTTCCTTTAGATACTGTGTTTATTCTGTTTGATAATCTACCTGACACATGGCATTTTCTAATTTACTCACAGGCATTGCATGGTTTGATCCACATACCCGCCTTGTGAAATGGCAGAGTAAATATCCGCTGCCTTTTACGTGTTAGAAACTTGAGACTTGTTGAAGTTAAAGGACAATTCCTAGGTCCTGGAGGAGGCTCTGGGTTTGGTGCCTGTTGTCTGACTAATCCTCTAATTGAAATGCCTTATGATTTTATTTTCATGTCCTGCCCTATAACTATAAACACAGCACCCTTCATGCAGCACCTTTATATTTCGCTTATTCTCAACCCTCTGTACTTGGAGGCAAGGGGCAAGTAAAGGTATTACAGATCCAAATACCCGAAAGAGCCAGGCAGAAAAAGATAGTGAAGCAGGATCAGGCTTCTGCAATAAGAGGACAGGGGACTATGCCCAACTGAAGAGCACAGGTTCTGTCTAAAAGGGACAGTCCCTGTTAGCCCTACCACATTGTTGACACTAAGGAATGCTGGCCCAAGGTTGCCAAATTTTTAGTGCTTCAAGGGAAGCTGGAAATATATATATCTTAATGTGAAATTTGCATTTTAAGATATCAAAAAATTTTAATTTTGTTTTGTTTTTTAATTTTTTATTTTAAAGACAGGGTCGTGCCGTGTTGCCCAGGCTGGAGTGCAATGGCATGATTATAGCTCATTGTAGCCTGGGTCTCCTGGGCTCAAGCGACCCTCCTGCCCCAACCTCCTGAGCAGCTACCACAGGCATGCATCACCACATCTGACTAAGTTTTCTACTTTTTGCAAAGATGAGGTCTTGCTATGTTGCCCAGGATGGTATCAAACTCCTGGCCTCAGGTGATCCTCCCACCTCAGCCTCCTAAAGTATTGGGATTACAGACGTGAGCCACTGTACCTGGACAAAATAATTTTAAAAATATTTTAAACCCTGTGAGTCTCAAACGCACACACATATATAGATGGTGTTTGGTTCCATAGATATACAACTTAGATACGACTGCTTTGTAAGTACGAACTATGTTTAATTGACTTGAGGGGGCTGAGGCAGGAGGATTGCTTGAGCCTAGGAATTCAAGACCAGCCTGGGCAACATAGGTAGACCTTGTCTCTACAAAATATAAATTAGCCAGGCATGGTGGTGTGTGCCATGATCCCAGCTACCCGGGAAGCTAAGCTGGGAGGATTGCTTGAGCCTAGATGGTTGGGTTGCAGTGAGTCAATATTGCACCACTACACTCCAGCCTGGGTGACAGAGAGAGACCCTGTCTCAAAATCAATAATAAAAAAAAAAAAAAACCAAAAAAACTAACTTGGCAAGTTTCCCTCCAAAAAATCCTATGAAATGATTTGATGAGTTTTGCTACTTTTGTTAAAAGTTTGATATAAATAGCAACAAATAAGAATAGCTACCGATTGTTGGATGCCTGCTATGTTCCAGGGAGTATGCTTGATGCTTGACACACATCATTCAGAATTCTTCTAGTGACCTTCTGAGGTGTCTATTATTATCCTTATTTTACAGACAAGGAAGCTGAGGCCCAGAGCTGACCTAATTTGTTAAGGGCACAGAGTCAGTAAACCCAGATTTCTGGCTTTTTATTTAGTGTGTTCTTGCTTTTTTATTTATTACATCATATTTCCAGTATCCTCAGAGAAGAGAGAAAGAGTGAAATGAAACGTGTGGTAATTCCCCTATTTTGAAACAAATCAAAGTGGTTTCTGTATGGACAACTTAAAAGACAGAGTCTTCTTTTTTGAAATGGAAGAGACATCCTTATCTTTGGGAAAGGCAGAGGAAGGGGAAAGAAAAGGAGATATCTCACAATGTGATGAGCTCTTCTCTCTTTCCAAAACTCTAAGCTAGGAATAGACAAGGCCCCCAATCCACTAGCGTCTGGCTGTTGTGTTCAGACTCGCCGTTTGCTTTGACCATAATGTTCTGTGAGATGTCCACTGGCTTACTCCTACTATCTTTTCCTTCTATTTCCAGAAAGCAAACCTCAGAAGGAAAAAAACAAAAAAAAAAATCTTTGTTTAGGGTCTGAAGTCAAGTCCAAATATAACAGGATCCTAATAACTTCCCCCACCCGCTAGGGTTTAAAACCACATTCCCTCTGCCCAGATGGCTGCTGCAGAAAGATGCAGCATTCACCCACTGCTTCCTCCTTTTGTTGACTGCCCCCTGATTACAGCTAATGACTCCCAGCTGTAGTGCCTCCAAAGACTTGGGAAAGATGAATCTTTAAAAAATAATCTAATAACTAGACTCCTCCAGGGATGGGCGGGGTTGATGCCAATCCCGTTGGAGCACTGCCTCATTCAGAATCTAGCTGGGTAGTGTGGTGTGTGCCTTGGAAAGAGAGGAGAGTTGCTATGTGCATTCTGAAGACCTCTCGATGTTCCCTGTAAGAATCTCGTTGACTCTTATTTTCTCACCTTAGTTGAAAAAAAAATCTTCAAATACTTAAAAAAAAAATCCAATGTGTGTAACATAGACTTTGGCTCCTATACAGAGAATCTGAGGAAATGTCTTTTAGAGCCATGACTATCCAAATTGGGTGTACTTTAGGATGAGTATCAAGGAGAATTTTTCAACATGGTTTTATCATATAAATAAGTAGATGTCTATGAAGTTTTAAAACTTGGCATTCTGGAGTTTCCATTTGTCTTTGAAATGCCAGGTTCTCTGAAAAGTTGACTTTGAATACAGGGATCCATCAGAAAGAAACAAATCAAAACTCAAATGACATCAGTTATGAAAACTATCTGGAATAGCTTGGTAGAGATTGATAGGTATTTTCTTCTTTCTTCTACTTCCCTGATTCTATTTTTCTTTCTCCTTCTCCTCTTCTTTGTTCTTTTCTTTCTCTTTTTTCCTCTTTCTCTTTCCTCCTTTTCTTCTTTTTTCAACAACAAAAATAACAACCTGAAATGCTGGGTGAGAAAGGCGGGGAGTGAAATTTTACCAACCTGAAATTTGATAGTTTTTCTCAAACCATTTTTCTAGAAGTGTTTGATGAAGTTGTCCCCTAAGACTGCAGATATAATTTATTCCATATGCCCATATTGAGTATCTCCTGTGAACTAAGCCAGGTGCTGAGGTTAGATACATAAATAACTCATTGGTTTCTTCATGTTCTTTCAGAGTAATGATTGAATAAATCACATTCTTGAGCAACTTATGACTCTGTTGTCTAGTTCTGTAATGATTTCTTTGTGGAACACCTTATCTTCCTGGAAGGTCATGTAGTTTACTAAAAAGAGAGTGAGCTTTGGAGTCAGAGCTAAGCTTGAATTGTGACACTGCCCCTTACTGAAACTTTCTTTCCTTTTCTTTCTTTTTTTTTTTTTGAGATGGAGTTTTTGTTCTTGTCACCCAGGTTGGAGTACAGTGACACAATATTGGCTCACTGCAACCTCCACCTCCCAGGTTCAACTGATTCTCCTGCTTCAGCCTCCCAAGTAGCTGGGGTTACAGGCATGCACCACCACACCCAGCTAATTTTTGTACTTTTAGTAAAAACGGGGTTTCATTATGTTGTCCAGGCTGGTCTCGAATTTATCAGGTTATCGACCCTTCTCTGCCTCCCAAAGTGCTGGGATTACAGACGTGAGCCACCGCTCCTGGCCCCTTACTGAAACTTTCTGAGCTTTACTTTCATCATCTGTAAAATGGAATTTGCAGCATTCTGTTGCCGTCCCCGCAGGCTGTTGAAGTGCATCCTATAGCCCTCCTTTTAAAAACCTCCATGTGTTGCTTAATGATGGGTGTGTGTCCTGAGAAATGCATCTTTAGATTATTTTATCACTGTGCGAACATCATAGAGCATACTTATGCAGACCTGGATCATATAGCCATTTACTATACAGCTAGGCTACATGATACAGCCTTTTGCCCCAGGCTGCAAACCTGTACGGCAGGTTACTGTACTGAATACTGTAGGCAATGGGAACACAATGGTATTTGTGCATCAAACATATCTAAACACAGAAAAGGTAGAGTAAAAATACAGTATTATAATCTTATGAACCACTTTTATATACGTGGTTCGTTATTGACAAACATCATTACGTGGTCCATGACTGTACTTTTATTATGGTCTTCATTATTATACCCCCTATTCATTCTGGA
This sequence comes from Rhinopithecus bieti, assembly GCF_001698545.2. Classification (NCBI taxonomy): domain Eukaryota; kingdom Metazoa; phylum Chordata; class Mammalia; order Primates; family Cercopithecidae; genus Rhinopithecus; species Rhinopithecus bieti. The sequence continues at coordinate 163,598 of NW_016805935.1, read as the reverse complement.
TTTTCTACCACAGCCCCAATTTTAGTTAAAATGTTTTATAGTGGCAATTTGTTACAAATACTATCTAAAATACAGGGGACAAGGGTTGTTATTTCTCATTTGTAACTAACAGATTTTTTTTAAAGAAACACCAAGGTGAAGCAGAGTCTTGAGATTTATTATATACATATATAAAAACTTTCTACATATATGCACATCTCTCTATATAAAACACACTTTCTTTTACTGATTTTATATATATGTATAAAATATATATCAACATAAACTAGCCGGGCGAGGTGGCGGGCGCCTGTAGTCCCAGCTACTCGGGAGGCTGAGGCAGGAGAATGGCGTAAACCCGGGAGGCGGAGCTTGCAGTGAGCTGAGATCTGGCCACTGCACTCCAGTCCGGGCGACAGAGCGAGACTCCGCCTCAAAAAAA
>NW_016805935.1:156150-160486 GCF_001698545.2 Rhinopithecus bieti | reverse complement strand
CCCTCCCTCCCTCTCTTCCTTTCTCCCTCCCTCCCTATCTTCCTTTCTCCTTTTCTTCCTCCCTCCTCATTCCCTACTCCCTTGCTCCTTCCAGCCCCTTCTTTCTTCCTTTTTCTTTTTTCTTTTTTCTTTTTTTTTTTTTTTGTTATTTGGGAGGGTTGTGTGCCTCACACACCCATTCTGTAATTAAAATCTACTCCTTGATTTTAGGGGGTGTGGGCATGTGATCTAGATTAGGCCAGTCAGATTATTCAAACAGGAATTTGAATATTGACATCAGGGACAAAAAGCAACTGGAGCTGGGTCGTGGGTGGCTGGGCCATGGGTGGGTGGTTTATGGAAGAGTTTCTATGCTGACCCTTGGAGCTGCCTATGTTTTTTGCACTTCCTAAGTTCTAGTGGTCACATTGTCCATAATTTGGTGAGATATCTTTCCACTACATTAATTGCTTTGCTTACCATTAGTCAGTTAATTTATGTTGCTTAAAGTAACTCAAAGAACCTAAACTGACTAGACATGCATTATCTAGCTTAGCTTCTACGCTAATCCTACATAGTAGGCATTATTTTTCACATTTTACAGATGAGAAAATGAAGCTTTGTGAGGTTAAGTAATAACTGTATGATCTTAATATGTTCAAGATCATATAGTTAGAAAGAGGCAGAACTGGTTGGTAGTCATGTTCAACTTAACCTGATACCTCAAAGCAATATTGCATCTACTATGCTTTAATGGCTTAAAATGGAAAGAAAATGAACAGTTGGAAAAAACATTCACAATATTTGAGACAATTAACAAAGCCTAATAACCATAAAATATAAAGAGTCTTTAGGAATCAATAATAAAAAATTTAACATGCTAATGGCAAAATGGGCAAAGGACATGAATATCTATTTTCAAATAATTACTAATAATTTCTCGTGAAAATGTTTAACCTCACCAATAATACAAAAGGCAAATTAAAACAATTGCATATCATTTTCAACTATCTTATTAATAAAACAATTGTAAAACCAAGTTTTCACAAAAATTTAGTGATTTAGTGAAAACTTTTATTATATAGGTCAAAGTAGAAAATGGTGCAAACTTTAGAGGGAAAAATTTGTTTAAATACATTTAGAGTCCCAAATTTGTTCAAAGCCTTTGATTTAGACACTTATTCTAAGAAAAGAATCAAGAATATACAGAAAGATTTATGTATAAGGGCACTTCATGTTATTTATAATAGCAAAAGTTAGAAGTAAACTAAATGTCTAATGTAGAAATGAGAATAATTTGGAAAAGCTTATGATATGATGTTACATTTTAAAAAAGTCAATATTTCACTTTCACCTTCCTCCTCCTCTTTTCCTTCTAGCCTCTAGTAACCACCATTTTACTTCCTACTTCTCTAAGTCAGCGTTTTTAGATTCCACATACAAGTAAGATCATGCAGTATTTGTCTTTCTGTGCTGGCTTATTTCACTTAACATAATGTCCTCCATGTTCATCCACGTTATGCAACTAGGCAAAGAAATTTGATGAAGAAACTCTATCATTTACAGAGTGCATAGAGGATGAGTACCAGGAAAGGAGACTGAGATGTATTGGTCAAGAAACTAAGTTAGCAGATTGTTAAGTCAAGGAACCAAGGAGGATCTTTTGGTAAGCGGGAAAAACAATGCTGCATGTTTTGAGATGTCAGAATAAAAATTAAGCGTCCATTGGATTTGATACCATGGAAATCATTGATCACCTTATAGAATTGTTTGGGCGTAGCTGAGTAGTGCATGTGAGAGAGAAGTCAGACTGGAGTGGATGAGAATTTTAGGACATGAAAGTATAGGGACTTTGACTCTAGACAATCCTTGGAGAAGTTTGCCCAGAAGAGAGGAGACAGTAATAGTCTTTAGTTAGAATGGGGAGAAGGCACGTGAGAGAAAATCTGGAGATATCTGAACATGGTTGAATCTAGTAGAAAAGAAGTTGACCATACAGGAAGATATACTCAATAAACACAGTCCTTGACCAAACCAGAGGATGGTATCTGGGATGCAAGTGAAAGAAATGTTGATGTAGGTAGGGATGAAAGACAGTTGTGTAAGTGGTCTTTTGGGAAGCTGAAGGAGTTACTGTCTGAGGGTTTCTACTTCTCCAAGAGGTCATCTGCTAGATGGCAGAGGAAAGATTGATGGTAGTGAGATTTGGGAATACTTGAGAATCTGTGAAATTGAAGTGGAGAATGGGAGAATTTGGTGATAGGGATGATAATGTTTTGGGGCAAATTTCAGGGGCCGAGTGAAGTTATTAACCATAAATTTATGGTGATTCCAGTCAGCCTGGTTGGGCAAATTCCTCTGGTAATACTTAGCAACTTGTGAGACATTCATTGAGATATGTAGGATATTGAATTCATATAGATTTGGGATTTTGTTAGGTAGGTGCAGCTAGAAGATACGGAGCAAGAAAGTTCCTGAAGACTAGCAAGAGAGTGATTGATATTATTAACCACAGAATTGTAGATAAAAAAGGAAGGAAATGAAGCCTAGAAGGTGTGGAAAAGGAGAAAGTAAAGTAGGAAGTGCTCCAGAGGTTTCTATAGGACTGCCGACATGTGTGTTGAGAATAACTTAGGGTATAGGTGGAACAGCAGTGGCTTGTGGTCAAAACTGCCTTATGCTTATATTAATAAGTAGCTCCAGAGATGGTGCAGTTCAGCAGTTCTGAGTGATATCAAGTATGGGAGGGTGGCTGGGTACAGTGGCTCATGACTGTAATCCCAGCTACTCTGGGGCTGAGGAGGGAGGACCTCTTGAATCCAGGCGTTCCAGGCTACAGATCACACCACTGTACTCCAGTCTGAGTGACAGAGCCAGATCCCATCTCTTAAAAAAATTTGGGAGGGTTCTATAGACTGAATGTTTGTGTTCCCCCAAAACTTATATTTTGAAATCTTAACCCCCAATATGATGGTATTAAGTGGAGGGATTTTTGGTAGTTAATTAGGTCGTGAGAGGGAAGCCCTCATGAGTGGGATTAATACCCTTGTAAGAGATGCCAAGCTAGGTGCAGTGGCTGACACCTGTCATTCCAGCACTTTGGGAGGCCAAGGAGGGAGACCAGCTTGGGCAACGTAGTGAGACCCCATCTCCACACACACACACACACACACACACACACACACACACACACACTCCCCCAATTAGCCAGATGCAGTGGATTGCGCCTGTAGTCCCAGCTACTCAGGAGGCTAAGGTGGGAGGGTCACCTGAGCCTGGGAGGTTGAGTCTTCAGTGACCTATGACAGTGCCACTGCAGTACAGCCTGGGTGGCAGAATGAAACTCTGTCTCTAGGAAAAAAATAAAAAATAAAAAAAAAAAAAGAATAAAAATAAAGATACCCTGGAGAATCCTTTGCTTCTTCTGACATGTGAGAAACACAGTGAGAAGATTGTGAACCAAAGCAGGCTCTCACCAAACATCAAACCTGCTGGTGCTTTGATCCCGGACTCCCAACCTCCAAAACTGTTGAGAAATATTTTTTCTTATTGTAAGCTACGCAGATTATAGTATTTTGTTATGGCAGCCAGAATGGACTGAGACAGAGGAGGTAGCCAAAGTGGAGTGGAAGAGGAAGTTTCTGAATCCCTGAAGTGAGATTGGCTATGAAGATAATAAAGTCACTTAGAATTTAGGGTGAAGAGAAATACTGCAAGCCAGTTGCCAAAGAAGTCAATGAATACAGCCAATACAGTGAAAACAATGTTGAAATTTGAGTCTGGAGTTCTGGACTATAAATTCTCCAGCCATACTCAGTACTGCCTTGGTCTTCCTATGTTTACCACCATGAATTATAGGATAATAATTTTTAGAGTTTCTCCTTTAACTGATTATAAGCTCCTTTAGGTTCAAAGGTGGTGCCTTGTTTATCATGTATAAATCAGATTACTTGATGCCAGATATGCAACACATTTTATCTTGCTTAAATGAATAGGAGAAAATTAAACAAATAGGTGCCATTTTGGAGGACAGACATTCCTATTTCTCTAATTGCAGTTTTAGACGACGACAGACCTCGTTCTCCTCCTCTCCTTAACTCCAGTGTAATCAGTTAGGCACATATGTTTAAAAAACTAGAACATTTAGAGACTTTGATGAAAATGAATAAAATAAAACGGCCGGGCGCGGTGGCTCAAGCCTGTAATCCCAGCACTTTGGGAGGCCGAGGCGGGCGGATCACGAGGTCAGGAGGTCGAGACCATCCTGGCTAACACGGTGAAACCCCGTCTCTACTAAAAAAAAAAAAATACAAAAAATTAGCCGGGCGAGGTGGCGGGCGCCTGTAGTCCCAGCTAC
>NW_016805935.1:121552-155968 GCF_001698545.2 Rhinopithecus bieti | reverse complement strand
AACCTGGGAGGGGGGGCTTGCAGGGAGCAAGAACCCCACCCCTGCCCCCCAGCCGGGGCCCCAGACCGGACCCCCCCCTCAAAAAAAAAAAAAAAAAAAGTGAATAAATAAAACAAAACAAGGCCTTCCTTTTATTTGCCTTTGATTCCTTGCTTCTCATTTGCTCTGCCACCTCTCAGCATTGTAACTCAGAGTTTCTTAGTATCAAGTATAAAACTGTCAAACAGGATTTAGGGTGGACTCAGATTTTAAAAGCCTCATCTTGGATTCGGTGTTCATTCCCCCTGAAAGCCAAGAGGTGACTAAGAAAGAATAAAATCAGTAAAGAGAAACATTAAAGTCTGCTTCATCTGATTATTATTATTATTATTATTTTTACAATGCATCGATCTTCAAAGTTTGTCCATATGATGATTAAGGTTTTAAGGACGAAAATTGTTTTCATATGGTCTGATTGGTCATTTCCTTAGCATCTTTGCTCATTTAACAAAAGCGATATTAATGCTTTGTACTTAAGAAAATTGTGAAATGGTGAATGACACAGGCATACACATACACATCAATCATATGAGGTCTTATAACATTTGTAAATACGAGTTTTCTTCCTTAAATTTGAAGGCTAGAGACAACAAGAAGATGAAGAGGGAGTAAACTGAGTGAGGAAAAGGCAACACATTGTGGCCTAAAGATACAACCAGGGCTTGATTTCTATTGGATGAATTGTGTTCATACTTGACATAGTCTCATACTCCTTTCTGGGGTAAAAAGTAAGTTGGCTTTGACAACCGTCACCACATTGGCCTCTGAGGATGACCTTTCTGGACAGGGGCATGTGCCTCTCTTTCTTTGCTATTCATGTGTGTACCTCCTGCAACTGCATGTTCTGTTGAAGAGGATAGCCTTTAATTCAATGTTTGGTTCGGTGCATACAAATAGCTCAACACACCAGTCAATATTTCTCATACTTTCCTCTGTCTGCTGGTACCTCAGCCCTCCCTTCTCCCAGGTTTTCAGGATTCCTTTGTAAACCTTTGGCTGCCCGAAGTTGAGTGTTTGGATGCTTCATGAAGTCTTTCTCTTCTCCAGCATGCTCCATGCTTTGCATGTAATTATCTCCTTCCCTTCCAAGCCCTCCCTTAAAATTTCCCTTTTCTTGTGATCAATGAATTGATATATGTTAAGTACTTGCTCTGGATTATCAATTTGGCTCCAATGCTTAAAGAACCTATTCTTTTGAGTCAGAGTTTACCTGCATAAACAATCACAAAAAGGCAATTATGGGTCAAATTACATCACCCATAGAAGTAATTTTTTGTAGAAAAAAGAAGTCAATGTAGGCTAGTGTAGTTAGAGAAAGGTTAATGGAATCCAAATGCACCAGTATCTGGGGATAAAGGGTTAATGTTTTATTTCCCTACTGAGTAAGTTATTGGAATAGTTAGAACTTAGTGAAATTAATATTTATGCACTGCAAGGAGGTATTAAGTTGGTGCAAAAGTTATTGTGGTTTTTGCCATTAAAAGTAATGACAAAACTGGTAATTACTTTTCCTCCAAACCTGATATTTTTGGTAATAGCTACATATGTCCTTCAAATCACTTAGCTTCCTAAATGGCGCAGTTTCCTTCTATAAGCTGAATCCTTGCAACCCCCAATCTCTTCCAGTTTATGGGGCACTATGCAGAAGCTAAGAGCTAACATGCACACTGGGGGGTCTGTGAGGGTCGACTGAAGATGAAGATGATTCTGACGATACCATCCCGACCTGAGTCTTTGGATGCCTTGTGTCTGTAATTTGGGAAGGGGCTATGGGCTAACGCTTTTCAAATGCTTGGAGCTTCTCAGATTTTAATAGTTTTTCAGTGACATGAAGAAACAGATTTTCTTTCTGCAAACCATTTTCCAAGAATTAGACCGGATACTTCTGTTCCCTCTGGCAGACCAGTTATCCTGCCACTCTCTCTCTCTCTCTCTGTTTTTTAACCTAAATTTGATTTTTGAAGGATTTAATCTCATTCCCTATCACAACATTATTTTTCATAACAGCAGGAAGAAATTTGATAAACCATTCTAGTTTCTTACATTTGTGAATTTAATTCCCACTTTGTCCAAATGGGCTCCTGTCGAGAGAGGAAACCAGATGTACCAAGTTGTTGGAGTCTTAAATGTCTCTCCAGCTTGTTGAAGCAATTGCATTAAAAAATCTTAATAAATATAGTTGCTGACTTTCTTGCTCCTTCTGTGTTCCTGCTGCAGTTATACTATTTACACTTGGGTTTGTGCCACAGCTGGTTCGAACTCAATGATTGTCTGCTCCACTCTGCCTGTTTTAAGTTATTTTCTCCCTCAAGGTTTCTCTTCCATGCATGGAGCTTGTTGTGATTCCTTTCTTTGACTGAAAAGAGATGGAGTGGTGTAGCAAGAAGAGTATTGGTGTTGCCCCAGAGATGCCCAGGGTTTGCATCCTAGTTCTGGCATTTATTTGATGCATGATCTTGAGTATTTTCACTTTTTTGGCACTCATACTTACCTTGAAGAGTTGTTAGGATTAAATAAAATAACCCATGCAACAGCATCTGCCACAACAACTTGCATAGAGGAGCATTTACTCTATTTCTTACACTTATCTTCATGAATTTGGCCATAATCAAGAAACAGAAATTTGTATTCAGAGGAGGGCTATTCTAAACCTAGTGTTGTATTCCATTTGCACCACATACAGGCTGTTATTTATTTTTCATTCTGATTTTTTAGTGTTCCTATAGTTTAATATTAGTAGTTTATATCGGTATAGTACTTGAGGCTTATAATGTGCTCTTGTGTTTTTATGTATCTTCATGTGCTTTTGTATCATGCAACATATACAACCTGAAATTCATCTTGTTGGTTCATCATTCTCTGTGGGTTATTACATACATGGTCTGCTTATGCTGAGCACCATAATTGTAACTGCAGAGTTTACTTGGTTAAGAAAGTCAATTATAACAGGAGTGGAGCTCTTCAAACTGGAACTCCATGAAGACAACTGAACACATCTATTGAGCTCCAAGGAAATGTGGTAGTGGCTTAGTCTGAATTGTGCCACTTCTTCTCTTAGAAATTATGCAGAACAGTAAATCAAATTTTACAAATCTACAAATTCCATTTTCAGTGAAACTAGGAGACCCAGAATATTCTTGAACTACAAATTATGTGTACATGCTGCCCCAAACACCTGAGGCCAATGGAAGCTGGCAAGAAACTGCATGGTAAATGGTGATGGACAATGGAAAGGAGGTGAGGACGCAGCAGCTGTGGCGGGAGTCTCAGAAAATACAGCAGTGTTCACTTCCAGAGCAGAGGGCCCCATCTGGGGTGATAACTCCCATGAGCAGAGATGAAATCAGAGTGACCAACTCTTCCTAGTTGCCTGGAACTTTACTGGTTTTAGCACTGAAAGTCCTTTGTCCTAGAAACTTCCCCAAACCTGGGCAAACTGGGATGCTGCTCACGCTGGAGGAACTGGAACAGAGTGTGCCACCAAAGGGAGGTGGCAAAGGCCTGGGACCACATGGGTGGCAGAGTACGAAAAGTACAAGTGAAAATAGATCAACAAAAAGTCAGGATACTCCTGTGGAAGGTAAGAGATATGTCCCAGGTGGCAGTGGCTTATAAAGATACTGTGACATCACATGGGAAGAAGCCATTCTGAATCTTTTTAAATTTCTTCTTTCTTTTAAAAAATTTCTAATTTTTAATTCTTATGGGTATATAGTAGGTGTATATATTTATGGGGTACATGAAATATTTTGATACAGGCATGCAATGCATAATAATCACATCACGGAGAACGGGGTATTCATCTACTGAAGCAATTACACTTTGTGTTATAAACAATCCAATTATACTCTTAGTTATTTTAAAATGTAGTTACTATTGACTACAGTTACCCTGTTGTGCTGTAAAATAGTAGGTCTTATTCATTCTTCTTATTTTTTTGTAGCCATTAACCGTGTCTGCTTCCCTCTCAACCACCCACTACCCTTACCAGCCTCTGATAACCATCCTTCTACTTTCTATGTCTATGAGGTCAACTGTTTTGACTGTTAGAGCCCACAAATAAGTGAGAACATGTGATGTTTGTCTTTCTGTGCCTGGCTTATTTTACTTAACGTAATGATCTCCAGTTCCACCCATGTCGTGGCAAACTACAGGATCTCATTCTTTTTTATGGCTAAATAGTACTCCATTGTGTATATGTACCATATTTTCTTTATCCATTCATCCGTTGATGAATACAGGTTGCTTCCAGATCTTGGCTATTGTGGACAGTACTGCAACAAACATGGGAGTGCAGATACCTCTTCGATATGCTGATTTCCTTTCTTTTGGGTATATATTCAGCAGTGGGATTGCTGGATTATATGGTAGCTCAATTTTTAGTTTTCTGAAGAACCTCTAAACTGTTCTCCGTAGTGGTCTGACTAATTTACATTCCCATCAACAGTGTACAAGTGTTCACTTTTCTCCACATTCCACCAGCATTTGTTATTGCCTATCTTTTGGATATAAGCCATTTTAACTGGGGTGAGATGACATCTCATTGTAGTATTGTTTTGCATTTCTTTGATGCAATGATGTTGAGTACTTTTTCACATGCCTGTTTGCCATTTGTATGTCTTCTTTTGAGGAATGAATGTCTATTCAAATCTTTTGCCCATTTTTGGATGGGATAATTAGATTTTTTTCCTATAGAGTTGTTTGAGCTCTAAACTGTAGAGCAGTTTGCAAATATTCTCTCCCATCCTGTGGGTTGGCTTTTCACTTTGTTGATCGTTTCCTTTGCTGTGCAGAAGCTTTTTAAGTTGATGTAATCCCATTTGTCCATTTTTGCTTTGGTTGCCTGTGCAACCAAACTAATATCCTGGAGATTTTCCTCAATTTTTTTTGTTTGTAGTGGTTTCATAGTCCGAGGCCTTAGTTTTAAGTCCTTAATCCATTTTGATTTGATTTTTGTTCATGGTGAGAGATAGGGGTCTAGTGTTTATTCTTCTGCATATGAATATTCAGCTTTCCCAGCATCATTTCATGAAGAGACTGTTTTCTCCCCAGTATATATGTTCTTGGCACCTTTGTCCAAAATGAGTTCACTGTAGGCGTGTGGATTTGTTTCTGGGTTCTCTATTTTGTTCCATTGGTCTATGTGTTTTAATGCCAGTGTATGCTGTTTTGGTGACTATAGCTCTGTAGTATAATTTGAAGTCAGCTAATGTGATTCCTCCAGCTTTGTTCTTTTGAACATTAAAGGCAAAGAGAATGTGGTTGCACAGAGGCATCATTTTTAAAGGAAACAGTCTGTTGTAACAGAGGAGGATGCCCATTATCTGTGAAGCTTAGAACACTGGATGTCCTCAGTCCTTCCCTTCTGTGCCCTAGTATTCTTTGTCTAGCTGGTTCAGGAAAATCAAACTCATTCAAATATGAGTGAACAAAAAAAGAGCTGGCATACAGAGATCTATTAAGTTGCAGAAAATAATAGAAGAACGAAATGCACCAGAAAACTATTGCCAAGATGCAGATAAAGCTTGTAACTTAATGTCCCATGAATTAAAAATAAAAAACTTAATGGAGTTTTAACTGTTATTACTATTTTTAAATTAAATTAAATTAAATTTTAAGTTCTGGGATACATGTGCAGGACATGCAGGTTTGTTACATAGGTAAATGTGTGCCATAGTGGTTTTCTGCACCTATCAACCCATCACCTAGGTATTAAGGCCCACATGCATTAACTATTTATCCTGAAACTCTCTCCCTTACCTGCCCCACCAACAGGCCCCAGCATGTGTTGTTCCTCTCCATGTGTCCATGCCTTCTCATTGTTCAGCTCCCACTTATAAGTGAGAACATGCAGTGTTTGGTTTTCTGTCCCTGTGTTAGTTTGCTGAGGAGGCTTTCAGCTCCATCCATGTCCCTGCAAAGAACATGATGTCATTCCTTTTTATGGCTGTATAGTATTCCATGGTATATATGTACCACATTTTCTTTATTCAGTCTATCATTGATGAGCATTTGGGTTGATTACATGTCTTTGCTGTTGTGACTAGTGTGGCAGTGAACATATGTGTGCATGTATCTTTATAATAAAATGATTTATATTCCTTTGGATATATACCTAGTAATGGGATTGCTGGGTCAAATAGTATTTCTGGTTCTAGGTCTTTGAGGAATTGCCACACAATAACAGTTATTTTAATGAAAGTATACAAAGCAGAAATATGAGGACTCAGGGCTGGACAACAGAAAATGAGGAACAAATTATAGGAGAAGGTGAAATGGGACTTGGTAGAAATCATGAAAGAAATAAAAGAACAAATCAAAATTATTTCAGAAGTAAAGACTAATAAATTAGATTCAGCACAAGGAAGAGTAGACACCATGGAAAGTACAGTGAGGAACAAAGGAGATAGACATGACAACAGCAAATGAAATGAACAAGAAATACAGAGATAAAGAGGATTAGAGACAAAATTATAGGAATAAAGCACAAGCAAAGGAGATCAAATACAGTCACATAAAGTTTACCAAGAGAAAACCAAAACAAAAAAACAGAACAAATATTTAAAAATACAATATTTAAAAATACAGTTCAAGAAAACTTTTCAAATATAAAGTTAGGCAGGTATCTACATATTTAAAGGGCTTACAATGGACCAGAAAAAAATGCTCTAGAGAAGTCAAGACAAATCCTAAAATGATTAGAATAAAGAATGAATATTTAGAATGAGGCTGTAAAAATATCATGTCACTCATGATGGGATGAAGTTGGGCAGGAGTCAGACTTCTTTAAAGATACGAATCTACCCTTAGAAGATTTTTTTTTTTTAAAGAATGAGCCAAATATTTTATATGTGGTTAAAATGTCTTTTACATCTGAAAGATTCTAGAAAAACAGATTGCAATGTGCAAGAACACAGGAGACATTATTCATGTCAGCCCATTTTGAGGAAATGATTAGAGGATGAACTCCCGCCAACCAAGCAATGGCTGGGGAAATGTCGGTGAAACTGGCAGTAAGCATTAAGGCAGTAGATTTAAGTCCCAAAGCAAAGAAAGGGAAAACCCAAGGGGCAAAGTCTGAAAGCAGTGAAGGGAGTAAGCCCCAGAAGATATCCGAAAGGGCCGAACCTTGATTGGCGATGGCATGCCTCCTTCATTGGACAAAAGGAAGTAGGAAAAGCTGATTAGATGAAGGAAGACAGTTTCTATTTTCTCTGTGATGTTAAGGTTAAGTCTGTTCACCAAAATAAAGGGCTAGGACTGGGGTAAGGGTCAACAATGTAAAGAAAAAAAATGTATGGAAGAGAGTGAGAGATCAAGCTTCCAGAGAATTATAGTAGAAATATGTATAAGTAGACTTTGTTGCTTAAAGAAAATCTGCAATGAATCTCTTAGTTATAGCATACTATTTATTATGAGGTATTTGAATTTACCCTGTAAATTGGATATTGAATAGTGTGCAGAAGTTTAAAGTAGAATTGTGTATTGTTTTGCACCTGTAGATATATTTCTTTCCATTTTTAAGTGCAAATCCATTCACTTAGTTTCATTTTTCTACTGTATTACGATGCACTGAGGATAAGGGATATCTTTTTATGGCACTCAACTCCGTACTGTGTCCACTTCATGTGTTCATTCAGTAAATATTTGGTAAATTAATAAATGAAACACACCTATAATATTTCATTCTGCTTAATATTTATTTTCTAACACTCGTCCTTAAAGATCCACATGAAATGAGTCTTACTTTTAATAATAATTTAATTTTCAGGCTCTGAGAAAATAATGTATAAACTTGAAAGTCCTGGTGAAGGTTAGCATAAAAATTGCAGTGAAATTATAAATGCTAAGTTGCATAGACTTCTCACTTGATTTGCTTGATAGATTAAGGTATATATGTGTCTCAGTATCCTTCATCCAGAAAATCTGGTGTTTTTTTTTTTTTTTTTTTTTTTTTTTTTTGGCAGAGTCTCACTCTGTTGCCTAGGCTGGAGCACAGAGGTGCAATCTCAGCTTCCTGCAACCTCCGCCTCCTGGGTTCAAGTGATTCTCATGCCTCAGCCTCCTGAGTATCCGGGACTACAGGCGCACACAACACTGCTTGGCTAATTTTTGTATTTTTAGTAAAGAGGGGTTTCGCCATGTTGGCCAGGCTGGACTCGAACTCCTGACCTCAAGTGATCCGCCCACCTCAGCCTCCCAAAGTGCTGGGATTACAGGCATGAGCCACCATGCTTGGCCTGAATTTTTAAATAAAACAAAAAGTCAAGTATGGACTTGATATACAAAAAGTATATGAAGCACTGTGTTCATATAAGAACTGTTTCAGATGAGCCAGCCAGGGAGAGGGATTCAGTAGTAGCTACGAATTAAAAAAGGCCATTTGCCTGGTAATTTCAGGATTGTTAAACAATCAAGCACCACACAACCGTAGGACTACACTATCCAAGGGTGAGAATAAGAATTATTTTCTCGGGGACCTTTAGATGAACTATGATTGAATTGTTTGCTTACTGGTGTGGCGAAAGCATTTCCAAGTCTTCCTTTCCAGTTTCCCACGGACCCGAAGAAGATTTTCCAAAGATATTCTCTCAATCCAACTGCAATCAAACCAACGTACACTAGACGCTATTTTTCTTACAAAATTTGTAGTATACATTTTATTTTGTTGTTAATTTACTTTGAAAATGTCATTATTCAATAAAGCACACTATTCACAATTTTGTGTGAAAGAGAAAACACTTGAGGATTAAGCAACATCAAAGATAATTTATGGCTACCAAATTATTACTTACATAAGTAAAAGGAAGGCTGAGATGGCGAAAAGTAAGCAATACAGGGAAGAACTGAAGAAAGTGTGGATATGCATTGTGTAATTTATGTCTTTGGCGAGGAAAATTTCAGAATGATAATTCAGAACATCTGTAACAATAGCTATGGCTTGGTATGGAAGGATTCCAAAGCTCAAGAGAAAAGGATGGTCTGATTCAACATGAGACGGCCTTTTCACCTTGACATCTTGTTATTTGACTCTTTAAGAAGAGCCCCAGATCTACTATCCACAGCTTTAATCACTGCATGTTTTGGGGAACAAGACAGTGCTGTAGTTGAAAGGGAACAGATTTTGGAACCAAGAACTGGGTCCCAGTCTTCTCTGCAGTGTATACTAACCATGAGCCCAGAATTTGGCAATACCTTCTCTACAGAAGTGTTATTTTATATTACGAATAATGTGAGCAAAGCACTTAGCAGAGTACTGGGCACATAGGAAGTCTGGGATGAATGGTAACTACTATTATTACTCTTACATGGAGAGAAATTGTATTAGGGTTAAAAAAAAGCTCAGAGTAACTAAACATCAACAAATCTCAAACAGCCATCTGTTTTGAGCAACATTCATATTATGAAACTCCAACTCACTGAAATGATTTAGACGCCCTCTTAAAACTCACCATAATGAGATTTGGCCTGCACCAGAGAAAAGTCATTAATGACCTAATTGTCAAATCTGATGGCCTGTTTTCAGTCATCTTTTTATTTATCTCCTCTGTGGCATATGATGCTATTGACTATTCTTAATTCATTCATTTGGATTCCTTAACAATGGTCTCTCCTGGTTTTTCTCTGATTTCAGGCTCTTTTCCTGGGGCTAAGATTTCACAGAGGACTTTTCTCTACTTCCTGATCTCATTTTCTGTGAAGACTTTACTTAAGTTTGCTGGGCAGAGTCAACACAGTTCAACAAACTTTTATTCAGTAGCTGCTACATCCTTGCCTTTCTTTTAGTATTGGAGTAACAATGACAACTGAGACTGGAGTGATGGAGACTTCCTATGCTCAGTCATATTGAATTCTTCTCTCCTTCCTGAACACACTGGAAGGTTGTGCCTCTCAGCCCCTTGCAGGAGATGAGGACATGCAGCTAGTTCTAGCATGAAATGTGAACGCAATGATATGAATGCAAATCCTGGACAGAGACATTAAGAGCTACGGTGCTGCTTTCTCATTCTCTCACCCATGGCACCATGACTGCAGAAATAATGTGTTGAGCTAACAGTGTCACAGTGTAGAGGGAGCCTGGACCTAGGATTGCCAGATGGAGGGAATTCCTACCGACTTGCATCCAATTTTGCATGATTGAAAAATAACTTGCACTAAGCTGCTGAAATTCAGTTTATTACCACACTCTAGTCTACCCTATCTGCTCCTAAACTGCTCAAATACAATATACTTGGAGGAAATGTGTATATGTGTATAAGCAGATACTACGAAGAAAATGTGCTAAAGGCTGTCACGGAGTGATCACAGGATATTTCTGGAACATTGAGAAGGTGCAGTGAGCTTGTTCTGAGGGAGAGTGTTTAGGGAAGGTATGACTTCTTGGTTCTAACTCACCTCTTTCTTTCCGTTTTCCCATCCCTGAGCCCAACTTAGAGCAGATGTCAGGGGAGGGAGGGCCATTCTGGGTAGCAGTTTGCCTAGATTATTGTGAGCCAGAAACCTAAGCCTGAGCATCCATTTTTTCTCAGTGCAGGTTCCTGATACCTGAGGCTTTCTTACAGGCGTGATGACTGAAAAAACCGGATGAGATAGTGAGGATATGGAGCTTCATGACTTTTTACTTAGCACTGCCCAGTCCAAAGTCAGCCAGAGAAACAACATCGAGCTGAATCTGAAAACTCTCTTGAATGCACAGTCTTTATGGATGGCTTATTCTTTTAATTTGTTTCTGCATTCTTCATCTGTGTTCCTAATTCCTCACAAATTTCCCTCCAGATCTTCCCCTATGGTAGAGCTAATTGGAAAATGTGTGACTTATAGCTATCCTGTATTCATTTACACGGATTTTTTCTTGTTATAATGCCATCACTATAAGGTTTGGATCCGATAGCCAGGGAAAATCTTAGTTTAAATCCTAACCTAATTTGTACCTCATTCTATAGTAATGATTTTTTCTGTTTGTTCTCATTATCTTTTTCTCTCCTCAAGGTGTGTCCTTTTCTTTTCTTTTTTTCTTTTCTTTCTTCTTTTTCTTTGTCTCACTCTGTCACCCAGGCTGGAGTGCAGTGACACAATCTCAGCTCAGCGCAACCTCTGCCTCCCAGGCTCAAGGGATTCTCCTGCTGCAGCCTGTCAAGTAGCTGGGATTACAGGTGTGTGCCACTACTGCCCAGCTAATTTTTGTATTTTTAGTAGAGACGGAGTTTCACCATATTGACCAGGCTGGTCTTGAACTCCTGACCTCAAATGATCCACCCACCTCTGCCTCCCAAAGTGCTGGGATTATAGGCGTGAGCCACTGTGCCTGGCCTGTTCTCTAGTTTCTACTGAATTTATTAGTGAAATTCTTCAGTGTCTTCCCCACTTCCTAAAGCTACAGGTTATATGGGTGAGAGGACACCTGAGATGAATTCGGAAGACCCAGTATTATTTAGCCAGCTGAACAAGGGTTAAAATATTAATTCAGACAGAGTGTGTGCATGAAATACTATGGAGGTATTAACCCTTTTTTCCATTTAGAAAAAAAAAAGTGCATCTCAGTGCCAGCTCTCATTTAATTTTGCATAAACACGCTCTTTGAGGCTGAAGCAAATCTGACTGATTTTCAATGTAAAATAAAATATAAAACTGTTCTTGGAGTTATTTCTAAACAGAACACACAGAATCGTCTGAATCATCGGGATCGTCTATTTCAGAAAAATTGGATTCATCAAATGAATATTCGGCCGACAACCATTTGAGAACAATGTTAACATCACATGTAGGAATGTTACGTTTTCTAGGAGTTGACATTTTCAGCGATCGAGAATTACTATATTTTGTAATGGAAATACTACTACTAAAACCAGAATGCTGTAAATAGAATGATGTCTTTTGTTGCCAAAGTCAATATACTAGAGCGAAGTGAAAGTAATAATAAAGGTGAGATAGTTCATGGCAAAGTTATCTCGGAGTAAATGCTGCAGCCGCCATGCCACCAGTGACTCTGGGAACGTGGGAAGAGTAAGGGAAATACAGGTAACTTGATATGGAGAGAGTGTGTATTAGGACTGGAGGTATCTTAAGGGCTCACTCCTGAGTGCTGGGGCTGGTTTCCTTGGCTGTTGGTTGAGTCACAACCTGGAATTGAATTGTAAGGGTGTCTAAGAATTAGTGTAGGATGTTCATTCCCAAAGCAAACAAAAAGTCCGAGAACTGGGGATTAAGCTAAGTCAAAGTCGGTTAGAAGAAAGTCTAGGTTTAACAGAAAGATAGACTCTAGATACCAGACTCAGAAGGCCTGAATTGGGATCAGGTTGGAGTCATAGAGCCAGGGGAAGAGGAAATTGGAGCAGAGTCAGGTATGGATCAGGCAACAGGGCTGGGGTTCATCCAGAGAGAGAGCTCTAGAATCCAGCGGGTATTTGTGGCTTGTCTTTATCAACTGGTGCATTCAAAAAAGGACCGTGGTGGCTGGGTGTGGTGGTTCGCACCTGTAATCCCATCACTTTGGGAGGCCAAGGCAGGTGGATCATCTGAAGTCAGGAGTTCGAGACCAGGTTGGCCAACATGGTGAAACCCTGTCTCTACTAAAAATATAAAAATTAGCCGGGCATGGTGGCACTCACCTATAATCCCAGCTACTCGGGAGGCTGAGGCACAAGAATTGCTTGAACCCAGGAGGTGGAGGTTGCAGTGAGTCTAGATCACACCACAGCACTCCAGCCTGGGCGACAGAGTGAGACTCTGTCTCACAAAGAAAAAAAAAAAAAAAAAAAAAAGACCATGGTGGGATTAGGTTGTGTTACTGGCCTAGGGCAGGGATATAGGAGATAAGACTGGTAAGAGAGCTAAAGATCACACCATGGAGAAGTTTTAGCTAAGGGACTTACAACTTATTTTACAGGCCACGCATATAGAATAAGTAAAGGATCTTAAACAGGAATGAGGAACGGTCTGATTTACATGGATGGTAGCCTTCAAGCGAGGGTAGGGAGACTGGACTGGAGAAGAATGAGACAGGAGACAGGACAATCCACTGGAGAAGAGGCCATTGCAGTTGCGCAGGTGAGAGAAGAGGGAGCCAACCCAGGGCAGGTGGTGGGAGAATGAGCATTGAACATTTACTCAAGGGGGGGAATTGAGATGGTAGATTCAAAGGCATCTTTGTCTCGTTGTGTGTATGGTGTGAAGGGAAAGCCGTCTAGTAGATTTCTAGGTGGTTGGTGTTATCAGTAGCAGAGACAGAGAAGTCCAAGAGGGAGAAGTTTTCCTGAGGAAGATGTTGAGTTTAGCTTAGGACATGATACTTTTGTGGCTCCCACAGGATAGTGAGGTGCACAGATTGGCAGATCACTGGAACTACAAGTCAAAAATGACAATAGAGGAGAACACAGAGGTAAAATTTGATGATGCTGTCAGAGTAGAGGTGCTCTAATCCAGAGAGAACATAGTAAAAAGCAGGGTAAAGATGAATCCCAAAGAGGAGAGTGTTTAGTGTTATTAACCCTGATTTTAGGTTAAAGATATGAGAGAAAACATCTGAAAAGAAGGAGAAGTGAGGGCACCAAAGGCCAGAATGGACAAATTGGTCTTGAATGGGAGAGGAAGCACCTTCATCTACTTGGTCTACATAGGCATAGATGGCAGCAGAAATAGGTATAGACTTTTTAGTAGGTGCTGGGTCAAAATGTTGAGGGAACTCATCACATAAGTAAGAAATATTGTTTTTTACCATTCACTAAAATAGGGGTAAGCAAACTGTTTTTTCTGAAAAGCTGGATAGCCAATAGTTTAGGCTTTGTGGGCCCTAGAGACTCATTCACAACTTACTATTCTCATTATAGCATAAAAGCAGCCATATACATTAAACAAATGGTGTGTTCTAATAAAACTTTATTTAAAACAGGTGGTAGGCTAAATTTAGCCTGCAAGTCATAGTGTGTTGACCCCTGTATAAGACGGTTGAGACCTGGGCTGAAGATTTGAAGTGAGTGTCAGAGGTTTGGCTTCGTCTTTGCAAAAAAAACGGGAGAGGGCGAGTGCCAATCAGAGATAAGGAAGAGGATAGGGTGGAATGACTGCGTGACATTAGAAAGGATGGGTGGGCTGGGGCTCTGCTTACATTGCTTTGCTAGTCTCCAGTGATCCAGAGTTACTCCCTCTCTGTGATCACAGAGTGTTGCTTATATTTCTGGCTAATCAGGGGGTGTCCCTCCACCTAAACTGTGAGCATTTTGAGAGCAAGGTCCTTGTTTTATGTATTTTTTAAGTAGCCTGATTTTCCTCATTTTCCGGCTTAAAGATCATTTTCTTTAACTGTAGACATTTGTCCCTCACTTCCCTGGGACACAGTGAGAGCCATTTCCCAAACCTGGACTGCAAATGCCAGGCCTGTCTCACTTCGTGTTGAGTCCACCCAGGCTTGTGTCACCCTTTGAGGGCTGGTGACTAATGTGGTAACTCTTAGCCAGTCAGAGAAGCTGAAGTCATGTAGCAATTATGGCTCTCCACACACACACACCCACTGTTTTATCTGTCCCCCTCTATCTCCCCCCATCTTCCTGTCATTGGAACAAAAACATTCTCTGACTTCACATGGCCAACACAGCTGTCCAACTGACTGAACACACAGAAGCAAATGAAGTCAGTGGAAGAATGAGTCACTACACAGCAGTGTCTTTTACACTCGCCTCCACCCTCCCCCACCTGCTCCTGACTTGGGGTTGACTGCTCCGGAACTAGCACTTCACCCCCTCTCTAAGGGCAATGTGCACGGAAGAGCCCTTTTGAGACAGGAAGTAACTCACTTGGCAAATTTGTTGTTCATTCCTGGTCCACCTAGTTCAATAACATCATTAAGATCCAATGAGGAGATAGTGGGGCTTAAGGGGCATAGACAATTGAGCAGCCTACTGGTGTTTAAATGTTTTCTAGAAAAAAGACAGGCAATATACAATTTAAGAACCGCATCCATACATTTAGTTATAGCCTGATAATGTTTCTTGAGTCATCACATGGAGTGAATCTATAACCAGGAAAACACATAGGAACCAATGCTAATCTTATTCCTGAAACTGTTGTCCATATGAATTCACGAGAAGTCCTGAAAGTATGCATCTTGCAGGGGCAAATGGTACTGCCTGATCATCTAAGTTGAGGTTGGTAGTTTTCATCATGATGGTTTTATCTGGATCAGTGTTGGCATGGATTTAGAATCTATGAGTCTAGATCTTCAATAATAATACTATCAATGATATGATTAACAAGCAATTTCTTTTCTTGCTGTGATCCCTGTTTTTCTGTTGTGAATTTCTCCTATCTTGAGGATGATATGATCACAAAATGGGAAGGTTAGACTGGTTGATACTTATTTGTCTTATTCTCATGTCGACTACATTTTCTGCTTTTTTGAGCCATTGGTCAACCATCTGGATCTCCCTTGGATCGTAGCCCTTGGATCTCCCTCTTTCAAAGTTCTCTTTCTTCTTCTTTGTAGCAGGCCTCCCAGGGGACATGCTTGGATTCTTAGGCCAAGGAGGAGAGAAATATACAAGACTGAAGCTGGAGGAGCAGCTGCTGGTTTACCCGCTGCCAAGACTTGGCAGCAGGTTCCTGGGGAAGCAGTAGGCACCTGGTTCACACAGGACCAGCACAGCTGGTCCAGGTTTTGACTGGCAGAGTGTGGCTTCCTTTGTCACCAAAGTGACTGGCCCTATGATTTTGCTACAGCCTGCAGAAACCGAGAGGGACACAGTGAAAGCCATACACCTCCGCGAAGCAGGTGCAAGTCACATTTCACTAATGAACAATGGGCACTTTGCACACAGGAGGCTTTGATCTGAGTGCTAAAAAGCCCTTCTGTTGGACAGGCTGTTGGCGGAGGTAGGCAGCAGTGAGAAGCATTGGGAAGGATTCTCTTATCCGAGAAAGTTGGTGCAAGAGCTGTCATCAAATAATACTTGCAGAGGCAAACATTCTCATTATCGGGAATCTCCTTGGAGGAAAGCAATGTGTTTATGGGGGTAAAATGTTCATGAAACCGTAGATGCCCATGATTGACAGATGTAGTCCAGACCTCCATTTCTGCCCCGACCACCTGTGACCACCATATCAGTGCGATCTGTTTGCTTACCCCATGCTTAAATATTTCTGATAAACATAGATCCTGGTAATTCTATTAGTCCCTCAATCAATGGATTCTATATTTGGACCATCCCCCAAATGAATAAAATATTTCTTCCATATTAAACTTAAGTCTGTCTTCTACCTATTAGTTTTAGTTTTGTCTATGGAGAGATATGGGACAACTGATCTTGAGAAAGAGGGCATCCATGTGGGAGCCTTGAATGTATTTGAAAGCCACTCTCATGTCTTCCAGCAAATGTTAATAGGGTATCTTTTAATAAATTAAAAGAACAAAAGTAAATACATTTATAAATAAAAATAAGATAAATGGCTACTTTTATGTACTAAATGGTACCTTTCCCCTCCAGAGTGATTTCAAAGGCTCCATCCAAATATATGTCTCCTCCCCTAAAAAATCAACATAATTGCAGGCTTTTTATAATGCAAAAGATCTTTAGAGATCCTCTTGTCTAAGCCTTCATTTCACAGATAGGGACCCAGAGGTTTATCAAGGTAACAGCAGTTTAGAGTTGAGACAAGAGGCCAAGCCAGCGTGGTGTTATTTCTGTAGGTCTTGTTGCCCTGATGAGGTCTGCGATCAAGTGCGAGAGTGACTCTGATTCCACATGCAAATTGTCCATCCCACTCTTTAAGCACATAGGACTTCCATTGTCTCACTCTTCTTTCTCTACAGCCTGCTCTCAGAGGATAATCCGATCTGAGGCATCATGTGAATTTCAGCCCATGGGTTTCTATTCTTGTGAGAATTATTTCCTCTCACTTTTCATTGAGAAGTGTAGAGTGTTGAGTAAGGCATTTGAGGCCTCATAAAGCAGATGAGGGAGGGGCATTTAGGGAGAGAGTAAGGAGGGTATGTCTGCAGGAGGATTAGGTTTTCTTGGGGCAAGGACTAGGGTATTTCTGAGTCTGTAAGGACATGTTTGGTATTGCCAGTGCCAGATAAACAGGAGCATATTCTGTCCATATGAATCCTATGGCCACGACTGATGAGTCTAGAGGCAAACCCCAAAGAAGGACCAACACAAGCAAAATATTGTTCAAAAGCTGACTATGGGTCTGGTGCAGTGGCTCATGCCTGTAATCCCAGCATTTTGGGAGGCTGAGGCGGGTGGATCACGAGGTCAAGAGATTGAGACCATCCTGGTCAACATGAAGAAACCCTGTCTCTACCAAAAATAAAAAAATTAGCCAGGCGTGGTGGCAGGCACCTGTAGTCCCAGATACTCAGGGGGCTGAGGCAGGAGAATTGCTTGAACCTGGGAGGCAGATGTTGCAGTGAGCCGAGATCGCGCCACTGCACTCCAGCCTGGGTGACAGAGGGAGACTCCATCTCAAAAAAAACCAAACCAAAACAAAAAAACTGACTATGCTGGAGCCAGAGAGGTTCAAGGCAGTGAGAATAGAATCACATGGTCACTGTCCATGGAGCTGTATAACAGAGCAACATGGCTGCAGACACTGCACCTGAGCGGAGTAAGTATGCCAGGGGCAGAGGAAAAGGCCTAACTGGACATGTGCAGTTGAGAGAGGGTTATTCAGTATTGAGGCTTACAAGGAGAAGGGTGTGTGTGTGGAACAGGAAGGGATACATGAAGATCCCCTGAAGGAAAGGTAGAGAGACATGGGTTCAAGGCCTCATGTGGGAAGGTTTTGAGCCATTGTGTGAGCAAGGATCTTTGTGCCTGGGAAGGCTTTCTGTATTGCCATTCTCGGGTAGGCCCAGAACAAGTGGGAATATAATGTTGCAGAGAGAAAGCCATCACTGTTTTCCAATCCTGGATCAAATCTTGGAAGATAAACTTGTTTGGGTTGATAGTCTACAGTAGATAGGCTGACTCCCATGGTTACTCTACCACCTAATGAGCTTCCTCTCCTTGTTGGGGCTGGCCCAGGACCCAAACAGCGTCAAACCTGGGGCTATCAGGTCTTTGAGAATCCAGCTGAACAGGGTCTAGGAAATGCAGGGAATGATATTACAGGTGTTGGCAACTGCACATTTTCTTATTTTTCTCTTTTTCTCACCTTATCAAAACAGATCTGTCCTATGCATCACATTCCCTGGACCTAGCTGTTTGTTAAGGAACTAAGCAATTAATTTTGCAGGAACATTATGACTAATTAGAGTATAATGTCATTATCAGAACACATTTGGCATAGATGTGGGAATGGAAATGAGAAGTGAATTTACTCAGAGGAATGGGAAAACTGGGGATCGGGGTATATGTGAGTGTGCGTGTATGTCTATGAGAGGCAGACAGACAGGGTGAGTGTGCGTGTATGTCTATGAGAGGCAGGCAGACGGAGAGGGAGAATTAATAAACCTAAGAAAATGATTCCTCCATGAGAAATGGAGTTCTGAGTTCCAAGACTGAAGATACATGACAGATCTCTCTCTGTCTCTTCAAGCTCTGCACTCTTCTTTACCCCCCAGACATTACTGCTCTCCGGTGGTTTGCCATCCCCACTGCTAATAGGTTTCAAGACCGCCCTACTCCTTAGCAATGTTGTTTTGCCTAATCAATTACATTTGATCGGGGGAATATATATATATATGTGTGTGTATATACAGATTAGTCAGCTGTGGTGGTGCATATCCGTGGTCCCAGCTACTCGAGAGGCTGAGGTGGGAGGATCACTTGAGCCCAGGAGCCGAGAGTGCACCACTGCACTCCAGCCTGGGTTACAGAGTGAGATCCTGTCTTGAAGTAAAAGTAAGTAAATAAACAAATATAAAGGAGAAAAATTTGAGGCCGTAAACCTTCCCTTTGCTACTTTTAGCCTTTAAAAATGCATAACTGAGTTGGCAGTGTGCAGGTTTGTTGTTTCCTTTTATTTTTGGAGTGAACTCTGCTCTTCATTCAAAATTGTCATAGTAGATTTGGGCCCATGAACTCCTAAATATCTCTGCCTTTCTGCCTCCTGGTGAGCCACATGCACCGCTTTCTTAGACTTTAAGTTGATGAATGCCAATTCTTTTTCTCCTGGTTTTCTCAGAGAGGTTGGGAGGGGGTGGAAATGGTGTTTAGATGTACTCACAGATTTTACTTTTACTGCTAAACTTTTTATTTCAAAATTTTCTGCCACTTGACATTACTTCATCCATTTTTAGGGGGTCTATTTCTCAATTATTTTATTTATTTCTGCTTTGTCATTATTGGAAGGTTTACAGGGGGATTTTCAACCTTTATCCTGACGTTTTGCAATTTGTATTTTTATATCATTTTGCAATTTGTAATTGGAGTTTTGTTGCAATCCCAAGTTGCGTAAATGGCATCCAGCCCTCAGGATTGAGGTTTATAAATCATGTAGATTCATGTTTTGAGCCAGTTCACCTTCATTTTCATCAGAGAGCCCATGGGTTCAGGTGGGGAAGCAGATGAATGCCCCCAAAAGCCTTCCTCATTCATTTTGGACTCACTGGTCAGTTTCTCATTCTTCCTTCAACATGGTTCTGCTTGGCTCTGGTTGCCCTGACAGAGAATTTGGGGACAATTAGAGAAGAGCCTTGAATTCATTACATGATGGAAGCAAAATTCCAGGAAGAACATATTTCATTTTCATGGTAAAGTGGGGAGTGGGTGAAGGGAGTTGGAGTAGAGTGAGGTCTCTTGCCCACCCACTGAGCTCTAGTCTTATGTTGTACATAAAATTGTTCTCGAGTTTTTGAGCTTTGAGATGCCTCCCACCCCAGAATCCCTCTAGCATTTATTGCCCATTTCTCTCCTCTGTTAATTGGAATGTTTTCTGTATTCTAGGCTCCAATCAGCTTAAAGTCCTTGCAAAGAAAGAAATTGTGCCCTGTCTCTCAGCATTGACCAGAGCAGAGAGCCTAGGACATGAATGGGTGTCAATATTCATCTGCTGAACAAATAGGTAAATATTTTTTTTTTGTCCCCAATGCAATACATGGTAGGCATTCAATAAATATTTATTAACAATTACTGATAACATATTTAAAACCACTGGCCATTTATATAGCTCCACACTTTTTTGTTCTGTATGAAGCCTGCTCATTTTTCCTTGATTATTGGTAATTCTTGATTTTGTTTTTTGGAAACAAATAAAAAACAACTGGGATTGTTCTTTTCTTTTCTTTTCTTTTGAGCAGAGCTTATGAGAGCTGGACTGACAGACTTAATACCACATTGGGAATGTATTTAGTAACAAACTTGGCTAAGATAAATACTAGTTCTGAGACTGTTAGGAGGAAGATGGAAAGTCATCAGTTTATTGTATCTGTGCCAAGAATCAGCTGACTTTGAAACTTTCTCTGTTGCGGTCCCATTGATTGATCAGTAAATCAAGAAGCTCACTGCTAGAATTTCTGTTTCACTTCATGTTATGTAGACCCAGAAAAGGTATGTTTTCTTGCCTATCTTGATAGTAGATAATTCAGGCTAACTCAGTGTTATCCTTGAAAATATCACCGTCACTAGAATAGAAAATCGTAAAATGAGTACTTTATCTGAGGTTCCCAAGAATTAATTGTTTACTTGAAGCTAGAGGGCGTAAAATGCAATTCTTTTGGATAATTCTGTTACGAGGTAATCTCCTGGTGTTTCAAATGGTGGCACAGCTGCTGTTCTTATCTTTCAGTGTACGTGTCTCCCCTTTTCATTTTGTGTCCCCACCTTCCCCAATCAAATACTCTTTCAAGCGAAACCTGAAACATGGCTGTCGTCATCTTGGATGAATTTGAAATTCAATTGTAAATTACATCAGTAGGCATATCTGCAGAATTTTGGGTTGTGGGAATAATGAAGAAATAACGAAGAAGTACTCTGAGTACCTGGCACGTAGTAGGTGTGCAATAGCCGTGAACTTCGTCAATGAATATTCGTGCTTAAAACACAACTATAGAAACATAGGCAGCAGCCAGGAACCGTTACGTGCGGACCGAATTCAAGTGCCTCAGTGACACGAAGGATTAGAGGTGACACAATGCTGTGTGTAGGAAGTAATCCCAGATTGATGCAGGCAGCCCTTCTGAAACCCAGAGAGAGAGTCTTCCAGAATACATGGAGCTAAGTGGACTCCATATGAACTTTAAGTAAGTAGTGGTTATGGCTGGAACCAGGCAAGGGACACTGTGGCCTCAAAGTCTTGTTCATCTTTTTTGGCCAGGCTTTTATGTTTCTTTATATTAAATGTTTTATTCCTTGAGGAGTGGAAAAGCAATATTTTTCAGGAAAATGAGCACTGAAACTAAAGCATTAACCAAGGATCTCCTCAATTTTCTAACGGTCTCATTGTGCTCACACATTGCATCTAGGGTTTTTTTTTTTCTGTTGTTGTTGTTGCTGTTTTTCTCTAGATTATTTAAAACTCAAGTGAAAACAAACTTTGCTTTTTTTAGGGGAAAGGAATGAATCTCTCATTCTGATGTTATATTTCTTCAATTGATCAGTGGAAGGTGCTCTCACTCTCCTGCCCACCAGTTTCACTCAAAACCAGTCTTCGCCATTGCTAAACAACAAGTATCCTTATTGTAATCGTAGAGCCAGATAGAAAGATTGGGTCTTGACCTTGTGCCCGAGGACCAATAAAGTTGCAGTCATTCAGAAACAGTTCCAGAGCCAAAGCTTCCCTATTTAAAGTGCCTACATCTAATTCTTTAGAGTTCAGCTTGGTATCAAGTTGAGCCTTCCTGTCACCTCTCAAGGGACAGTGGCAAGCTCTTATGTAGCACTTGTCCTAATTTTCTTGCTGATATCCATGTCCTTAGAACATTCCCTTCAGTTGTGTGGGAAGGTACTTCTTTTTTTGTTCTGCCTGTAGTTCCTGGAATGATTTGCATGTTTGTTGCATGCACAGTATGGGCTTTCTTCTGAATCAGGCTTTTCACTCTGACTTTGTTCTTAATTTTTTTTTTTTTTTGAGGTGGAGTCTTGCTTTGTTGCCCAGGCTGTAGTGCAGTGGCGTGATCTCGGCTCACTGCCACCTCGACTCCCGGGTTCAAGTGATTCTCCTGCCTCAGCCTCCTGGGTAGCTGGGATTACAGGCACACGCCACCACTCCTGGCTAATTTTTGTTCTTTTAGTAGACACGGAGTTTTGACACATTGGTCAGGCTGGTCTCAAACTCCTGACCTCAGGTGATCCACCTGCCTCAGTCTCCCAAAGTGCTAGGATTACAGGCGTGAGCCACCACGCCTGTCCTGTCCTTCATTTTAAGCAGTGGCTACAGAACACTAAACAAATAGATTGAAACATTCAGCCTGATTCCAAAATTACTTGTCCATTCTCACTTCCCATTATTCCCTTTCAAGCAGGACTATTTTTTCCTGTCTATGCCTCTCAAATTATCCCCTATGAATTGGAGCCTTTGCTGACATGGTTAGCGCCATCTGGAAGTCTTCCTCCAACTTTGCATGTTTTAAGTTTCTAAACATTCTTCAGTGATCAGCTACTGGCCCACCTTCTCCATGAAATCCTTCTGGATGTTTGTAGCTGGAGACACACTCTCCCTTCTTTGCAGCATCACATCTATTCTACAGTATGTTGTGCCAATAGTGTTTATGTCTTGGTGGACCTAGGCTGTCACATTTTTGGAGGCAGGACTTTGCTTTCTTGAGGTTGGTTTCCAACCAAGAACCCTCTTAGAGAAGTTGCTCATAAAGGTTTATTCAGGCCAGGTGTGGTGGCTTATGCCTGTAATCTCAGCACTTTGGGAGGCTGAGGCTGGCGGATCACCTGAGGTCAGGAGTACCAGATCAGCCTGGCCAACATGGTGAAACCCTGTCTCTACTGAAAATACAGAAATTAGCAGGGCGTGGTGGCGGGCGCCTGTAGTCCCACCTACTTGGGAGGCTGAGGCAGGAGAATTGCTTGAACCCAGGAGATGGAGGTTGCAGTGAGCTGAGACCAGGCCACTGCACTATAGCCTGGGTGACAGAGTGAGACTCCTTCTCAAAAAAAAAAAAAAAAGAAAAAAAAAAAGGTTTGTTCAATGAATACATAAATGCATGTTGGAATAAAATGATCTGTTTGCTAGACTATTTTCATCTAAATTTTGAAAGTACATGGACACAGCAACAGTATAGGTAAAGTGATTTTCCTCATTCCCAAGGCCGGATGCATAACCAAGGTATAAAGAAACAGGTGTGTTTGTAGGTGCATGTCTGTGCTTTGCAGAAAACATAAGTTGAAGTTAAAGTATGAAGCAGGTGTGTGGCCGGCTGCGGTGGCTCACTCCTGTACTCCCAGCACTTTGGGAGGCTGAGGTGAGCAGATCACCTGAGGTCAGAAGTTCAAGACCAGCCTGGCCTACATAGTGAAACCCTGTCTCTACAAAAAATACAAAAATTAGCCGGGCATGATGGCAGGTGCCTGTAATCCCAGCCACTTGGGAGGTTGAGGTAGGAGAATCACTTGAACCTGGGAGGCAGAGGTTACACTGAGCTGAGATTGAGCCACTGCACTGCAACCTGGGTGACAGTGAGACTCTTGTCTCAAAAAACAAAAACAAAAAAAGCAGCAGATGTGTTTGTGGGTGCATGTCTGTGCTTTGGAGAAAACATAAGTTGAAGTTTTGGAAACTGGTTTAAAAAAATAACAGTAACTTCATAGTATATGTAGTCAATTATTTCATGCAAAGTATTCTGTGTCCTGGGAATAGATGTCTTGGTGTTCTCCAAAACCTGAGAGATGTGTCGCCCCTCTAAGTTTGGCTTCAATTCAAATTTCCTAGAGTTACAACTCTAGGCCCCTCAGGAGCTGACTCATGATTACTGTTCACCCTTATTAATTTTTCTAGCACTGAAACATGTACTTTGACTTTTTTTTTGTTTCTTAAATAACATAGTCACATCAGAGAACTTTCTCCAACTTCTTTACCCTCAGTATCCACTATTCCAAAGTATTTTCATAGTGGAAGGCAGCAGTTTTATACCCTCAGAGTTAAATTTAATTGCTACTTTATAAACTTCCAAAGCAATTCTCTTTTCTTCTTTGGAAACAGGGGATCTTTATGGCACAAACCTTTCTAGTGATTAGCAAAATTTCAGTAGTAAATTTACAAATAAATAAATTTGATTCAGAAAAGCCATGCACTGCACATAATAAAGTTATTTATAATAGGAAAATCTAAAGAACTAAAACACAGACTCTGCCCTCAAGGAACTCAAGGCAGCAACTATGACAGATACATTTTTAAAAAAGAAACATAGTCCTGTGTCATATGTATACAATATAGCTATTAATAAAGAATATACAAAATGAAGCATTTAAGAGTCTCACAATGATACTGTCATAATTAGTGAGATAATCTGGAGATACCTTGATGAAACTGAAGGTCCATTTCTGTTTAATGGGGATATCAATGGCAGTTGCATAGTAGGTCTATTTTATGGAATAAATGAGTTAACAGGGCTAAGGCCTTTAAATACTGGCTGGTACATGTTAAGCTGTCAATATGTGCTAGCTATTTTCAATGGTCATTTCTCTTCGCTATGCAAAGAGCTATTGCAAAGCTCTTCATAAACAGATGATAATGCCACCATTTCCCAAGTAGGGAGAAAGACTTGGTAATAATAGTTATTCAAAGTATATAGAATATGTTGCAATAAAGGATTATGCCACTTAGAACTGTAGAGTTATCACTATTGAGAAAAAGAAATCCTGGTCTTTTTTCCCCCCATTACAACTCAATTAAAAAAGGAGACCCTTAGCATCAAACACGTAGCCTGCACACAGAAACACGTCTGATTGACTTTCAAAGACTCTTTAAACAGCTCTTAGGTAACATCAAACCTAACCAGTTAGTTCCCAGGTCTCTATATAAATTGCCACGTAACTTTATGCCAAAATGAATGATGGTGGCTGTGTCTCCTGGATGACCAAAATCAGACTTAAGGAGTGAAAAAATAAACAGAGCACATTCTTTATGGCCACATCAACAAAATGAAACAAAATGATTACTTATTTTTTTTTTGATTATGTTGATGATAGATATTGTAGGCATATCCACTCACTCTCAAATTTATTTTTAATCACCCAGTACAGTCAGGGTTACATAGTGAGGAAAAGTCCAGCTGAGTGACCTCGGAACAGTTGCTATCAGTGCTGGACATCGATCTCACCCTCTCAGATCAGAATATACCTCTCTTGTTCCTTTTAGAACTAAAAAGCTACCACCCAAAGAATATAATTATATTGTGGATACAATGATTTGGCATTCATTTCAAAGTTTCTTTTAAAGGAATAGTTTAAAATGTGTGTGTTACAAAGTGCAGAGCATTGCTCAATGTTGATTTGTCAAAAGATGACAATTTAGCCCTTGAAATAAACGTTTCCCAAAATAGCAGCATTTGGGAAACTTTGAGCTCTGTTTCAGTCCTTTCACAGAAACTAAGAGGTCTTTCACATTCTCAAGGCAGAATACTGAGCAATAGAAGCAACGAGAAGTCCTCTGTCTCCATCCCTCTGCCTGGGGACCCACTGGACTATTATTAGCATGGGATACAAAATAGATTTGGTAAACATTGGAAAAGTCTTGCCAAGCAGCGTCTCAAAAACATATGGTCTTTTGTAAGTGCCATGATCATTATAAACAAGCAAGATGTTCTAATTAAGGAAAAGTCTTTGTAAGGCAACTTGTTCTACAACTTAGCATTGAGGTTCCAAAATAGATAGGCAAAACTTTGGGGGTTGGGTAACCCCTATTCCTTCTTCGGCCGGACTCTTAAGACTGAACCGGAGAGCTGCCGTCTCTACTTTGACCACTAGAGGGAGGGCAACTACGTGAAATTGCTCAGTGAGGCGGTGGTTTTTCCAGTCCACGCAGTCACGCTTGCCTTCTCTCCTCGGTCTTCGCAACAAATCAACCAGTGGTAGAAACTGATCTTTAGCTTTTTGAGAGAGGGGGAATGTAAGGAATGTGTTTCATCAATGCATAACAGCCCTCTCTTTCAACTTTAGTTGGGCTTATAGTGTGGGTATTACTTTTTTATTTTTACAAACCTCTGTAAACAAAGCACAGATTTGGTGGAATGAGGGAATAAATGACCAGTCTTCTAAGTCCTGCGTTGTGGAGTGTGCCTGGATTTTCTACTATAAAATGATCTCTTTTGGGTTGTCATTAATTTTTATAAAGATTTCATGGGATAGAGGTTGGACTAGAAGAACTTTGCTAACTCTTGCAAGCCCCAAATTCTGATTCTGTATCCCTCAACTGGGGTATGAACTTGTCAAGGGTAAGTAAGGAAGTATGACTTACTTATAACACCCACTGCCAAGGCCAATCCCTTAGCAGATGCTCACCAAAGAGTCAATGATTGATGAGACTGGTTGGTTTGTATTATTACCTGCCATCTAGAAGCACCCATAAAGAATGGGACACAGTTTTTATGCTCAGGATGTATATTGTCTCAAAATTGTTTTAACTTGTTGAAACTTAGGACAGTAGTGGCTAAACAAAATTCTTATAAACAGTACTCCTTTTCTTCTCTCTGTAACTTCCTCCCCCAACATATGTACAAATATATACCCATCACAGGCAATATAACCCACACACCAAATATACACACATGAACACACACACATTCAAGTTTTAAGGCAAAAATCTTTCCCAAAAGACAGTATGCTAGAAAACAAGCAATTGTGGGAACAAAAGTCTTCCTTATCCTCCTAAAGCAATAAGGAGTACAATAAATAAGAAAACAGAACTATTTATGATTCACTACAGAAAGAGGTATTTATAGGTCTTTTATAGCACCATATAATTATAATCATAAAAGGTAGAGACTTAGAAATCATTCAGAGATGATAGCGATGTTAGAAATCAGCCTTCCTCTTTGGATTCTCTTTTCTTTGAGACAGGGTCTTGTTCTGTCACTCAGGCTGAAGTGCAGTGGTGTGACCCTAGTTCACTGCAGCCTTGACCTCCCAGGCTCAAGCAATCCACCCACCTCAGCCTCCCAAGTAACTGGGACCACAGGTGTGCACCAGCATGCCCTGCTAATTTTTGTATGTTTAGTACAGACAGGGTCACACCATGTTGTCCAATATGGTATTGATTGAACTCCTGGGCTCAAGTGATCCTCCTGCCTGGGCCTCCCAAAGTGCTGGGATTACAGGTATGAACCACTATGCTGGCCTTTTTTTTTTTTTTTTTTCCCAAAGCAGTAAACTGATGCTGAGGAACTACAAAGGTAGTTATTGGTGTGTGGGGACCACAACGTAGGTCTTTTTGCTCCAAGTCCATTCTGTTGTATCTTGCAGTAGAAATATCTGTGCAAGGCCAGGGGCAGTGGCTCATGCCTGTAATCCCAACACTTTGGGAGGACGAGGCGGGCAGATCAGGAGGTCAAGAGATTGAGACCATCCTGCCCAACATGGTGAAACCCTGTCTCTATTAAAAATACAAAAATTAGCTGAGTGTGGTGGTACGAGCCTATAGTCCCAGCTACTTGGGAGGCTGAGGCAGGATAATTGCTTGAATCCTGGAGGTGGAGGTTGCAGTGAGCCGAGATCGTGCCACTGGACTCCAACCTGGTGACAGAGCAAGACTCCATCTTAAAAAAAAAAAAAAAAAAAGAAATATCTGTGCAAGCTGTCCCTAGCATTGAGAAGCTGATCTTTCTATTAGGTTATGAAAGCCAAACTACATAAGTAACAAGAATCTGGAAAGGAAGTTCAGTTGGAAAATATTGCCAAATAAAAAATGAACTAGGACACAAAAAGTAAGCCTTCCCTAAAGAGAAGAATTCTAATAGGAACAAAAAATGCCTAAAAATAAACTATGAAATGGAAGGCTTTATTGTTACTAATTTAGAGCTATTAATAACAAACATGTAGACACTAAGTAAATGCATGGTTTATATGTTGCTTTTGATTGAGCTACAGGAAGAACTATGAATGAGGATACAGAATAGACTTGAGGCTGCTGTGTCTTTAATTTGATACTGCCCCTTTAATATAAAGAATGTAAAAATATCAAAACCTACCACAGTAATCTAAATACTAATAATAGAGTTGCGTCTGTGTTTGGTGAGACTACAAATTCAATTAATTCCAATGCTGGTTCCAATAAGCTCTTTATGAGTCTAAAGGGATTATTAACACTGCAAAGTTTGAAAGATTGAATCACAATAACAATTTCTTGCAAGATTTCTGAAGCTTTGAGCAGGCTTGCTTTCATGGAAATAATCATCTATTAACCTAAAGCAGTAGAAGGAGCAAGCAGGAAGAGAGGGAGCAAAGGAATGAGGTGGAGAGGGGAATCACATGTCTGATTCTTACTCATCTGCCAAGTCAAAGACTGAGCTCAGTGCCAACATCAGGTTTTTTTTTTTTTCTTTTTTTTTGGATGACTCCAAAAGACCCCAAAGGATGAGTTTTGTTTAGGATCCATTTTGTAAGACTGGGATATTTGACAAGACTGAATAAGGCTGGGACCTTTTTGAAGTCATATACACAACATAAATAAACTGCCTTGGTCTCTGTCTAGGCACCTAGACTGGGCAACGTGTCTAATTGGCAGACGTGGTGCTGCTGCTGGTGGTGCTAGTGGGAGCAGGGAAGCTTCACTCCATAATCTGGCACTAGGAAAAAAAATAACAGGGCCAGGCCTGGTGGCTCACACCTGTAATCCCAGCACTTTGGGAGGCTGAGGCGGGTGGATCACGAGGTCAGGAGGGACCATCCTGGCTAACATGGTGAAACCTCGTGTCTACTAAAAATACAAAAAATTAGCCGGGCGTGGTGGCGGGTGCCTGTAGTCCCAGTTATTCGGGAGGCTGAGGCAGGAGAATGGCGTGAACTCAGGATGGGGAGCTTGCAGTGAGCCGAGATCCAGCCACTGCACTCCAGCCTGGGCGACAGAGCGAGACTCCGTCTCAAAAAACAAAACAAAACACCAAAACAACAAATTATTTGAGAACACCCTTCAAAAGAAGTAGGAGCTAAGTCCTTACTGGTTTGTTAAATGATTAATTTAGGTCTAAATATTACATTATCATGGGCAAAATACTTCCACACAGTTAGGATTCAACACAGTCTTCACTCATGGATGGCTAGAGGCAAACTTCATCCTTAGCCCGAGTCTCTACTTTTGTTTTATTTAAAATACATTCAAGGCTTTAATAAATTCAAGGCCTGAATTGAATGACTCTTCTATTCCGTGAGAAGCTATGGGGGCCCATATTTTTCCAGTGTCTTATTATGTGGTGTTAGGGTCATGCTATCTTTGCTATAAAAATGCGTTCTGGGCCGGGCATGGTGGCTCACGCCTGTAATCCCAGCACTTTGGGAGGCTGAGGCTGCTGGATCACCTGAGGTCAGGAGTTTGAGACCAGCCTGGCCAACGTGGTGAAACCCCGTCTCTACTAAAAATACAAAATTAGCCAGGTGTGGTGGCACACGCCTGTAATCCCAGCTACTAGGCTGAGGCAGGAGAATTGCTTGAACCCAGGAGACGGAGGTTGCAGTGAGCTGAGCTGAGATCATGCCATTGCACTATAGCCTGGGCAAAAATAGGAAAACTCAAAACTCAAAAAAACAAAAACAAAAAAACCAAAAACAAAAACTTGAAACAAAACCAAACAAAAAAAACGAAAGAAAGAAAATGCCTTCTGCAACACATTTCCTTCTCTCAGCCTTTGCAGGTATATAAATCACATCGCCCTGGACTGGGATGGGGTTCTCCCGGTCTACTTTTATAGGAGTCTGAGCTATTTCTGCAGCCTCCTGTTCCCAAGGACAGGTCTCAGGCATGCCTCCACTCTGGCTGGCTGGCCACGTACTGATGTAGTCATTGGTCCTGTCTATCTTTTCTGGACTTGATAAACTCTCCAGGCTTCTCTACCAATACTACCAATTCTCCACACACCAATTAACCCATGCCCAGGGTTGGGATGACCCCTCATCTGCTGCTCTGCGGACATCTCATGTGTCATCTGTTCTGATCCACAATGTCTGGGAACTGCTCCTCCGCCCATTGGAAAGCGCTGGGAGTTTTCTCCCCTAGTGAGAGAAGGGATGGCAGAGCCTGCAGGCAGCAAGCTATTAGAATGACCGTTTCTTAAATACAACAAGCCCTTTCTTTAAGCCCTTTCCTGTTTCTCCGCTTCCCAAAGACTCCTTTGCTGTATCTATCCAGGATGAAAGTGTTGCCTCAGGCACCTCAAAGATCATTAAAGTGAAAAGCTGGGGAGGGAGAGGGGGCCTTTGAAAATCCTATTGCTCCACCCTTCCCTCTGGTCAGTACTGTGGGTCACACAGACCTCACTGATGTCCCTGTGTTTTCTCTCCCATCATCTGTCTTTCTTCCTGGCATGGGGCAATCATGGAGCTGGGTGGGTCCGCCAGAGGGAGTAGGAAAGCATTGCCCAAATGTGGAACCGCTTTCTTACAATGCCTTTATTTTGAGCCATAGGGAGGGTTATGGGAATTAAAAATACCCACTATCCCTTGTAATGTAGAAATGTTATATTTGGGCAAGTTTGACAAATGATAAGAGAAAATGGAAGTGGGGATAGTAAGAAAACAGACTTCTTGGCACTAAGATTTCGTGGGTCTTGGGCAGCGCAGTTAGATCAACCTGCTTTGCTAGGCTGTGGGCCTGCTGGTTTGCCATAGGAGAGTCAGCTTTTATCACTGCATTTTCATTCTGGTCCCAGGAATCAGAGAATGGAGAAGGAGAATTGCTCACATGCCAGGTAGGCTCCCTGATTTTCCCCTGGAAACAGTTGTAGGAGCCATTTCAGCATCTCCTGGCTATTGTTCGTTCAAAGTCCTAGGAAGAGAAGAGGGAGGAATACAAAACCAGAGGGAGAGACTCTGTGTACCCCCAGAGGCTGCCTGCCTACGGAAGGCTGTCCCATGGGCAATGCCATCCATGAGTGATCTTCTCTGCACCCTGAATTCAAAGATCCTGGACTTGAAAAGACCCCAGCATCATGATTGTTGGGAGAAACATGAACATTTAAAGTGTCCAGAAGGCCAGGGGAATAGGTGAACTATGTGAACAATAAAGTCAAGAAATAGGGAATTGAAGCAAAAACTGCTTAGGCCATCCCTGAAACCCACCTTCAAAAAAGTGATTATCTGGAATGACTTGACTCCCCATTGCTCTCTACCTGGTCTTGAGCTGGAGTTGCTCTCAGTGAGCCAGGAAAAGAAATAACCTTAAATGTGGGGCAGAGGAGAAGTTGTGTGCTTTGTCTCAGCCTGACTGGTGATTCCAGTGGCCAAGAGGACAGGATAGAGTTTGGAAGAGAGGAAGAGTGCCGAGTAGGATGGGGTGCCAAGGAGATGATGCTGCTGGCGATAGAGCAGCTGGCATCCTGCTCTCACTGAGATTGGCTGGCCCAGGAGGATCCTAATTACAGCACAACTGCTGCCTCCATAATCACTGTGACAGGAGCAGTGTGGGCCGGAAGGAGATGTGAGATGGAGTTGGTGGCTGCTGAAGAGGATGTTGGAATCATTGTTCTTTGCCGAGGCTTCATAGGGGGCTGCTGCCAGCTGCCTGCTAAGGTTGAAACAGCTGCCACCAAAAAAGGGGCCAGCCCTTCCTGCCTCATCTCCAGAGGATGCACCAGCCCCAGCCTGCAGGTCTGCCCCCGGGCGCTCTGGCTAGAGGGGAATGGCAGGCTTCCAGGTAGGCCTTTTGAGTAGTTCTGTTTATGGGAGGCTACAGGGAGAATTCAACAGTATGGTGAGGCGGTTCCGAAGAGTTGGCTGGGAAATGAACCCAGGTTAACAAACAACAAAATAATACACTTCTGTGGAATTATCATCAAAACAAAGGAAAGAACTGTGAAGTTAATCCTTTGAAGATACTGTTTAGGTGATCTCCTGGAGTCGTGTCATCAAGGAAAAATAAATCCCTTCCTCAGCCCTCATGCTTCATCTGAGAGATTTTGTTTGTTTTTGTCTGGACAAAGTCCCAGGTTTAAGGGTGAAAAGTCTCTTGGATGGTGACACAAACAGTATGCTTGAGGCCACCTTTCCAATGGAGTATGAGAATTAGCTGGGGGCTTCAGAGATAAACCAGGGGTGTCAGAACCAGGGTGAAATGCGTGTGAGTGGGAAGGGGGCACCTGTGGAGAGGGATGTATGACTTGCTTTGATTTACTTGTGTTTTGCTTGGCTCTCAGAAAAATACTAAGACTGACCTCTTACAGGGACTTCCAATAAGGCAGTGGTGTTCTCTGCAAGCCTTTTACCAGGTTTTCTGACTTTTGATACTAAGGAAACTTCTGGAAGAAGAAAAGGCATAATGCGTTTGTTGGCCAGTCATGTTCCCCTTGGGAGACAGGCAACTGGTTACAGTGGCACAAGGTGACCTGGTGATGCTCCGAATGGGCTCGCTGGGGGAGAATCCCTGCGCAGTCTAAGAATTAAACAACTTCTTCCTCCACTTTTTTCAGCATAGCACCCATTTTATTGAGCCTCCAGCTCCAATGCATTACATAATCATACTATTTCCCATTGCAGTATGTTGGGCCTTCAGGCTCCTATGTGTCAAGCCAGTCACTCTCATGCAGTCTTTTCAGGATCCAGGATTTAGCTCTAGATTATGGCTCCTTTTAGATAATAGAACAAAAGTGGTGAAGCTGGGAGGCTGAGACATCCACATCCTAGTTCTTTGTATAAAAAGCCACTTTATATTTTGAGGGAAGAAACTTTTCTTTCCTAGGCTTTTCTGTTTATTGCTTACAAATCCTTTTCACTTAGTTTATAAAACCAAATGAGACTCTAATAACCATTCCCCTTGAAAAGCAGCCAGTGACAGCATCTCTCACATGTTGTGACCAGAGACTGCAATTTCACCGTGAACTTTTAGTTGAGCCTTTGCAGAACATTTGGAAGAAAAGGGGACTCAAGTTTCTTTTCCACACTTCTGGGAGTGTTGTAGACCCTGATGACATTGGCAGTAGCCATAAGAGAGATTTGGGCTTTGGATAGGAAGGTGGAATTGGAATTTGGAATTTGGTAGAAGAACCATTTTAATGCAGGACTTTTAAGAAGAGGAGCAGGAATTTCTCTTCTGCTAGTGCGTGCTACATTGTAAATAACCATCCCACCTCCTCATTTTAATGCACTGTCACTGCTATAACATTTCATATATCTTTCAGCTTTAAGAATTACAGAATCATTAGAATGATGATGTATTAGGCAAATTGGGCATGGTTTAATTGCAATATGTTTGGCTGCATGGCAGCTGGTTTTTCTCTTCAATGATAATCCAAACAAAGAATCTTAAAGAAGACAAGAATAGAATGGCTGTTGGCACTTTAATGAGTATCATTTTGGAAACAATAATTAGAATCATGTATTCGGGCGACAAAGATAAATTAATTGAGTAAATAACACCATATACATATATATAGTTTATGGCTGGCCCCAGTGCACCATGAATCAGCTACTATGTGTTCACACATGGAATCATTCATGGCCCTTCGAGTAGGTGGAATGGAAACCATGCAGCCTGGATGGTGTGCTGTTGACATTAACCGTTGGAAAGTGTTATTTTCTTCCTCTGGGTATTAGAATCTCCCCGCCCCCACACTAGCCCAGTATGGTTTTGGCATTGACTACTAGGAATGGGATTGAGGATAGAGGTGGATGGCTCCCTGTTCCCCAGATTCACATACAGACCACTCAGACTAATTTAGGTCCCTGTAACTTCAAAACTCTGTTTTCCATGTAGGCTAAATAAATTATGTAAAGAATTATGTGATTACTTACTGTGTTGTTCTGTTGTGCTTTAATTGGCTTTGTACATACATCTTAAATGTGTGTATACACATTTTTATCATAGCTGATCAAACAGTTGATTTAGTATGGTGTTAACTTGATATTTATATAATCAAAGTGTTGAACAACAGGTGAAGTTATGTAAACTAGTGTATATACATGTGGATTAATATATAGACATTACTACTAATATTTATGAATGCAAAAATTCTCAATATATGACATTAAGTACCAAGATGATCAGGAACATACCACTATTAGAAAATAGTTTCGGCCGGGCGCGGTGGCTCAAGCCTGTAATCCCAGCACTTTGGGAAGCCGAGACGGGCGGATCACGAGGTCAGGAGATCGAGACCATCCTGGCTAACCCCGTGAAACCCCGTCTCTACTAAAAAATACAAAAAACTAGCCGGGCGAGGTGGCGGGCGCCTGTAGTCCCAGCTACTTGGGAGGTTGAGGCAGGAGAATGCTATAAACCTGGGAGGCGGAGCTTGCAGTGAGCTGAGATCCGGCCACTGCACTCCAGCCTGGGCGACAGAGCGAGACT
>NW_016805935.1:84435-121303 GCF_001698545.2 Rhinopithecus bieti | reverse complement strand
AAAAAAAAAAAAAAAAAAAAAAAAGAAAATAGTTTCTAAAAAAAAATATGGTCTGAGGATATTTTTACTTTCATTGCCTTCTGTAGGCACATAATCTGCCAGGAATTGGAGGCCTGCCAGGGGGCTTAACAAATGAGGTTTATAAGCCTTTCTTCCATTCATATTGGGAGCACTTCCTTACTAAGATGTAAATACCATGGCTGGTGAAGTGGAGCCATTAGCATTGCGGAGTAGGTCGAGGGATTTGAAGAAAGGGTTAGGAGAACCATCATGGGCTGTGATTACAGGTCAAAGGCAGGAGATGTTCTTTCTTCCATCTTCTGAAAAGATAGGAAATATTAGCTGGTCATAGGTGGAGAGGAGAAAATCCTCTTGCTTTAAGAGCTGACCAGAGAATGTCTTTTGTAGGAAAGTGCTATTGTTTGGCTTGACCATTTTGGTTGGGTAAAGAAAGCTGTTATAGCCAGGATGGTCTAAGCAAGAGAAAAGTCTTAGCTGAGTGACTCTCAGAATCAGGTGGGACATTTGGAGTATAGGAGCAAGTGGAGTAGAGAGGAGAGAGAAGGAGGGAGGAGGTTAGGGGTGTGGGTATGGTTAACAATGGAGAGTCTTAATAGAAGACAGAAAATTCTGTAGTCATGATAGAGTGATGGTGATATATGACAGCTGCAGGACTTTTAAGAAGAGGAGCAGGAATTTCTCTTCTGCTAATGTGTGCTACATTGTAAATAACCATCCCACCTCCTCAGCCAATGTGACC
Organism: Rhinopithecus bieti; assembly: GCF_001698545.2. NCBI lineage: Eukaryota > Metazoa > Chordata > Mammalia > Primates > Cercopithecidae > Rhinopithecus > Rhinopithecus bieti. The sequence continues at coordinate 120,543 of NW_016805935.1, read as the reverse complement.
TAGAATTTTCAGTAAAGAGTCTGCTGTGTGCCACGGCCATGTGTCAGTATTCCTTTTGCAAAATAAAAAAGAAGATGTTGCATCCCATGAATGAGCTGACATAAAAAAAGAGAGAGGGGAATGATCAGAAGAAGAGAGACATTAGGATTTTGGTATAGAATTGGAGCCAAAGATGTCAATATAAAACATAAGCCTCCCAAGAATCCCCAGAAATACTGAGAGGCTTGCTGGGCTCCCTGCTGCATTTAGAATAAGGTTTGAAACAATTTGATCAGAATCTCAAAGGCAGAATCACCCCAGTTGCCATCTGTGTTACATTTGCACTTTTGCAAAAGCAAATGTTTAACAGTTAATACTTTCAGGTTAATTGACTAATTGATTTTGGCTAACCAAATGCCTAGTTCAGGAAAAGCTCAGTCCAAAGTTTGGACATTTATCAGGTCCACGTAGGTTTGGTCTTTCTCTGCTTGGTTTAAGTGATACAATTTGTAGTTGAGACTTGCCACTGTCAATTATCTGTTCTCCTGGCAATATTTTAAAAAGTAGGCATGGGAAGAAAATAACCATAAAGACATCTAATCAGTTAGAAGAATGGGGCTTATTTCTCCCTACCGGGTGATGTTTTCCAAAAAGTCTTCAGAAGAGTTTAAGCTGATTAATATTCGTCACATCAAAACCACATAATTGCAGTTCAGCCGATTAGAATGCCCATATCTTATGGCACAGGGCACAGCAATCAACTTGTCACCAAAATTCCATTTGTTTATTACTCAAACAAAGAAAAGAGCAGAATTGAATATTATGCCTGCTAGTAGTGATTTTTGGGACTCTTATTTTTCCCTGAGTAATTGAAGTGTTAGATCCGGGATATTTCCAAGTGTAGAAGCCAAATCCGTGAGTATGGTAATGGAACACATCCTGGGCTATCAGCTGTTAATCAAGGTACTGAAAAGTGATGGCGAGAGACCTCATTTTGGACACTTCAGTTTCTTATTCATGAGTTCAGAGGATTTTCTTTTTTTAAATGTCTTTTCCCCCGCTCTGTTCTCTGTTTTTTATTAGATGATCTCATTTTATTGGGACCAACTAGGAAAAATGAGTACATAGGGATTATCTGAGCTTAAGAATGCACATTTATGGAAGTGTAATTTCAGGTTGAAGTATTATTAGACAAACTAAATATGGCATACTAAAAAAGGAGTAGAGAGTAGGAGGTTTGGCTTTAGTTTATACTTTAGTTCTTGCCAGCTCTGGGATGTTGGGCAAGTCACTTAGCTTTTCAGTCCCTCACTTATCTAATCTACTGGATGGGGATAATGATACATGTCCTACCTGCAGACATAGGATTGAACGAAATGACAACCTTCCTGCTCTATCTATATAGCACTTTCCCTCCACAGCCCCTTACCCCACTTTATTTTTATTCATAGCATTTATCACTGCCTGACCTTTCACTAAGTATATGCTTGATTTTTTATTATCTGTTGATCCAAATAGAAAGTCAGCTCCATGAAAACAGAGCTCTCTCTGCGTTATTGCCAGTACTAGGGCAGTGACTCGCATATAGTGTATGATCAATAAATATTTGCTGGAAAGACAAATTCTAACTCTAAGATCTAGGATTATAAAACAGAAAAGAGAATCTTGTGTAGTCTGGTGGTTAAACTCAGTTGTCAAGATGCCATAGTTCAAATCTCAGCTCCATCATTTCTGGTTGTGTGACCTTGGGTAAATTAATTAGCTATTTAGGGCTTCAATTTTAGCTTTTGTCACAGGTAAGATGGACCTAATAATATGCCACATAACTCAAAATTGTTAAATAAATACAATAATTCGTGTAAAGTAATCAGCACAGGATCTGAGTTTAGGTCAGTTGTTGCTATGTGTGTCTGGGTTCACAAAGCATGGACTCACCTTTTCCAAGCTAGGATGAAAAAATTCAGTGGTGTTCCAGAGAAGACTTACAATGACAAATGTTTGTTGTTGTCTTATAATGACACTATCTCCTAGTAATTCAATTTTTAAGATGTAGTTATGTTTGCATTTTTGAGTTGGGAGAACAGACTGAAAGTTCTTTTACCGGATGACCTCCTGTCACTATCTTATTATCTTACTGCATGGTTAAAGTGACAATCAGGATGGGGACAGGCCAAGTTGAAGTAGGTTATGAATTATTTTGAGGTCTGTTGGCTGTTCTTGCATTGCTATAAAAAATACCTGAGACTGGGTAATTTATAAAGAAAATAGGTTTACTTGGCTCATGATTCTGCAGGCTCTACAGGAAGCATAGTGTTGGCATCTGCTTCTGGAGAGGCATCAGGAAGCTTACAATCATGGAGGGAGGCGAAGGGGGAGCAGGCATCTCACATGGCAAGAGCGGGAGCAAGAGAGAAAGAAGGGAGAAGGGGAGGTGCCACATACTTTTAAACAACCAGATCGTGCAATAACTCACCACCAAGGAGATGGGCTAAGCCATTCATAAGGGATATGCTCCCACGATCCACTCACCTCCCACCTGGCCCCACTTCCAATACTGGGGATTACAATTCAACATGAGATTGGTGGGGACAACATCCAGATGATATCATTCTGTCCCTGGCCCCACAAATCTCACTTCCTTCTCACATTCCAAAATACCATCATCCTTTTCCAATAGTTCCCCAAAGGCCTCAGCTCATTTCAGCATCACTTAAAAGTCCAAAGTCCAAAGTCTCATCTGAGACAAGGCAAGTCCCCTTGCACCTACAAGCCTGTGAAATAAAAAAACAAGTTGTTTACTTCCAAGATACAATGGGGGTACAGGCATTTGGTAAACATTCCCATTTCAAAAGGCAGAAATTGGCTAAAAGAAAGGGTCTACAGTCCCCACACAAGTCTAGAACCCAGCAGGGCAGTCATTAACTCTTAAGACTCCAAAGTAATCTCCTTTGACTCCGTGTCCCATATCCAGGGCACAGTAGTGTGAGGGGTGGGCTCCCATGGCCTTGGGCAGCTCTGCCTCTTTGACTTTTCCATGCTGAGGTTGCAAGCTGTTGGTGAATCTACCATTCTGTGGTCTGGAAGGCAGCGGTCCCTTTTCCACAGCTCCTCTAGGCAGTGCCCCAGTCGGGGAGTCTATATGGGGGCTCCAACCCCACACTTCCCCTTGGCACTGCTCTTACAGTGTTTCTCTGTGAGATTTCTTCCCCTGCAACAGGCTTCTGCCTGGCCACCCATGCTTTCTCATACATTCTCTAAAATCTAGCTGGAGACTGCCAAGCCTCCTTCACTCTTGCAGTCTGTGCACCTGAAGGCTTAACACCACATGGAAGCCATCAAGGCTTATGGCTTGCACCCTTTGTAGTGGAGCATAGGCCTGAGCTCCTCTGAGCTGCATCTGGAGCTGGAGCAACTGGGATGTGGGGAGCAGTGTCCTGAGGCTGTGTAGAGCAGTGGGGACCTGGGCCTGCCCTCTGAAATCATTCAGTTCTGCTAGGCCTCTGGGACTGTACTGAGCATGACTGCCTCTTAGATCTCTGAAATGCCTTCCAGGTCTTTTCCCCATTGTCTTGGATATTAACAGTTGGCTCCCTTTTAGTTAAATAAATCTCTCTTACAAGTGATTGCTCCATGACCTGCTTGAGTTCCCCTGGCAATAAGGCTTTTTCTTTTCCACATAGCTAGGCTGCAAGTTTTCCAATTGTAGGCTCTGCTTCCCCATTAAATGTAACTTCCAACTTTAGAACATTTATTTGATCCCATATCTGATCATAGGCTGTTAGAAGCAGCCAGACCACATCTTGAATGCTTTGGATTCAAGGATTGATGAAGAGTAAGTCAGATGGCCCTGAGCTTGTACGGGACTTAGCAGGATGAAGCTGTGCTTCTGCTCAGACCCAATTTTATTCCTTTGCTGTCTTGAACCCACAGAAACCCCAATAGCTGAAGGAGATTAGGGAGGAGTAAGAAAGGCAGGAAAGTAACATTTACTTAGCACCCCTATTTGTCAGTTACTGTTCATCATTTTAAAAAGTGGTTATCTCATCTAATCTTTATAATAATTCTTAAAATAAGAATTTTGTTTATTTAATAAAGACCTGAGGCTGAGGAAGGTTAAATAACTCACTCAGCATCAATAGCAAGTAAGACTTGTACAGAAGTTTGAATTTAGACTTTTCTGACTCAAAAGACTGTGCTCTTTCAATGTGAGAGTCTGATCTCCATAGAGAGGGACAGGACCAGGTGGGCTCCACACTTAGATCTAGAGGAACTCATGCAGAGCATCTGCAGCAATGGGGAACACTGAGGCAACCTGCTTTTTAGGTGGCTCTTCCATATTTCCCTCCAGCTTAACATCTGAACTGGACATAGCCTTAAGGTAAAATCATATAGGCTGATGGAGAAGCAGAGTTTGTGGAACAAACTCTGACTTGTCCTGGCCCCTCACTCCCTAAGACTATGCAGATTTAGGTACTTTTCCTGTGCACGCCCATATGGTACTTTGTGAATGCACCCAGCTCTGTACTTGACTCATTGTTTTCTATCTTCTTATGTGTCTGTCATCTGCTCTAGTATGTGATATCCTTGAGTGCAGGGGCAGTAGCTTAGTCATCATTTTGTCCTTTCTGCCTAATACATTGCCTGGCACAGAGTTGGTATTCACGGCTACTGAAGCTTTGAGTGAAGAGAGTGGATGGGAGTCATAGTTGGAGTTGGCCCTGAAAATGTCAGCAGCTGTTGCTTTGCTTCTGTTATGATGACTCTGTTTTAGTATCTTTAGTTTCATGATCTTCCCTCCTGCCTCTACTCTTTCTTCCGGCAGACAGGAATAAAATTGGCAGCAGTGGTTCTAGAAGCAAGGGCACTGTTCTCTCTGTGGGAGAGTGTGGGAAGAAGCTGGTGGTGATAAGCCAAGGCTGTTCCATGCACAATTTGTCTATCCTGAGCTAGGTCAAGAAGTTATGCCTTGACTAGGAATGGTTTGCCAGAGTTGAAAAATACTGTAGAAGTCACTGATTGGAGAGATGCAGGGTATATAAAAAACCACAGATGGTACCCATGGGAAGGAAACCTATTATGGTGTTGTCTTTGGTCAAGCATCGTATTTTAATTGAATACCAGCAATTTTTATGTGTACAATGTAAACTTCTGCCCTGAAGCTAGAGAGGCGGTTTAGTGGAGTAGTTATATGAATGGACTCTGGATCTAGTCTGCATTCGAACCTGGTTCTCATACTTACTGGCTCTTCTTCTGGTAAATGTTGGTAAGCTCCACGTTTTAGTTACTTCATCTGTAAAACGACAATGTTTAGAGGATTACATAATTTATACGACACCCTTAGAAGTATGTCTGCCACTTTGGAAGCATTATTGAGTCCATTATTATTATGGGATTTTTCAAAACTTCATAGAAGGATTGTCATACAGATTTCAAAACTTTGAGGATTTGCCTGTCAAACTGGACAGTGTGCATTGATGCTCACTTTATGCTACAGTTTTCAGTACTAAGAAATCAAAGAAGCAAATGATGGATAAATAACTAAGTGTAGTGGAACAATCACTAGAATCCACTGGATTCAGAGTTGAAAGTCCTGCCACTAATAGCAGCATGATCTTGAAAAAGTCCCTTGATCTTTTGGTCTCAATATTCTTTTCTTTTATTTGAAATGAAACTGTTGAATTAGATCTGAGATGACAAGTAAGTACAAGTCAGTTGCTAGTTCACCCACCTGTGGCCATGAAAGGCATGGCTAATAGATATCATCTCACTTTCCTGCTGCTTGTAATGTGACTCTGGACTGCAGGCCAGGAAGCCATTACCAGTTGATTGGTGTGGGCAAATAAAAAGATGGATTTTCTACTCATCATATCATATGTTCTTGAAGGTCCCTTCTTGTCCTATACGTCTGTGATGTAATGACTCAAAAACGAGTGAATATGTTAGAGGTGGATTTTTACAGATTTCGTATAGCTAGCATTGGGAGATTTCCAGAAGGCTGAAGGATTCAGGGAGATTGTAAAGCTTTCTTCAAAGTCAGGATAAGAAAATGTTCCCTGATTGTTTACCATGATTCTTATGTTTAAAGGGGAAATCTTCAGAGGTAAAGGAAGACCCATAAGGAGGAAGTCTGGATGTTCAAAATTCTTTCTTTCTGGTATTGCCCAAACCTGCTTTTTGGAAAGGACTGCATATGGTTTCAGGTAGGCAAGATGCAGGCACTTTGCCCTTCTGACTGAAGACATTTGATGGTACTCATGATAGATTTTGATGCATTTAAAATGGAGAACTTCCCATGAACAGGGCTGGCTTCAGATCTGTGAGTTGAAAACAAACCAACACAGGGGAGTAATCAGAGGCCAGCCATCTTTCCTGGTTTCTATATATGCTTTCTACAGATTTCTTAATCAGATTTTTGACAAGCAACTGATCACCTTGGGTAGAGCCTGGCTTTGAGACAAGGTGCTGTTTATTTGGAATTAAAGTTTGGGACTCTAGCCTATTTGTATAAATATATTTCAAAAAAGTGGTGATGTGGACATCTTTCAGAGAATGGTGTACATTTCAGAAATGGCTTCGTTGTTGAGTTCCCCTCTGACTCACATACTGCTGAAATCTCATTTCTCCTCTGGTTTTGGAGGAAACCTCTGGTGCACACATTCCTGTTCTTGGAATTTCTGAGCTAACAGTTTCTGCATATCTGAGACTGGTAAATAGCAACTGCTGAGAAATCAAGGAATGTAGAACTGAAGAAAGTCACTGTCATAGTGCATTTGGGCTGCTACAACAGAATACCTTAGGCTTCATATTATAAATGACAGACATTTATTACTCACAGTTCTTTGATCTCTGAAGTCCAAAATCAAGGTGTCAGTAGAAGTTTGGTGTTTAGTGAAGGTCATTCTCTGCTTCCTAAATGATACTTTCTTCTTTTTTTTTTTTTTTTTTTACTAAATGACACTTTCTTACTGTGTCCTTGCATGTTGGAAGGGGCAAACAAGCTCCTTCAGGGCTCTTTTATAAGGGCACTAATCCTATTCATGAGGGCACCTCCCAAAGGCCTAAGCTTTTAATACCAACACACTGGGGGTTCGATTTTAACACACGAATTTTGCAATGACACCCACATTTACACAGTTGTGCATGAAGAATTTCCATCATCCAGATTACCTCCTTACTAAATCTTATTTTAATCACTTGGAAATTTTCTTCCTTTAAGAGTAAGAGTCCCATATACGTAAGAAATAGATTGAATTTACTTGCTCTGAACAGGGTAAAACACTAATTTCAGCTCTCTGTTGACTCAGAGAGAAATGTTTTATGAGGGATCTGGGTCTACAGTGATGTGTTTTGGAACTTGTGCCTTTGCAGTTTCACATTCATCAAGAATCTCCCCAGATAAATAGCTCTTGACTCCTCTATGTGAGAGCAGTGAGTGGAAGACAATTGTTACCTGAGAGTCAAGGTATTCTTTTTTAAATTTCAGTGTAACTTCATTGCCTCCAAAGAAATTTCTCATGCTCATATTATTTATACCATTTATGATTTTGTATTTTCTTTGCCAATTCTGAAAAAGACCAATTTTCTCTATACTAACCTGAAGCTGCAAAGAATCCTCTAGTACTGCTGGAGCAGTTTTGGGCTTTCCTGAAATTTACATCTGTGGATTCCTCTCACTTGTGTGTGTTTTTTAAATAGAAAAGTCTTTTCTCTTTGTGTTTCTTTGAGATGATTGGTGAAACTAGAGCTGAAAATGGTATAAGGAGAAATAGATAAAGTGAACCCACTATTGGAAGGTGGGGATGGTAGAATAAGATAAGTGAAGTGTGTTTTGGGGTCTTTCTAGTTCCATCAGTTTTGTGAACAAAACTGAATGTTAGCATTTTTGTGTGTCCTCGTCGCTAACTTTGTCAAAACTTTGCTTTCTTACTGGCTCTAAAATATAAGAGACTGCTTAATCTTAAAATGTCTCCTTGCTTGGACAACATCCTCTTTATTATTCTGCAATCACTCTGGGAGTGGTTAGCAACCATGATAATCACACCCACAGTGAACACTTTCTGATCACTCATTACGTGTTAGGTGCTGTCCCAAGCACTTTCCATGCTGTCTCTCACATCATCCCGCCACTTCCTTATGTGTTTGGTATAAACCCTCATCACTGTCTTATAGATGGAGCTTGTGAGGGCTATCAGATAACTTGCCTGGGCTCACATAGCTAATACATGGTGGAGCTGGGATTTCAACCAATGCACTATCAATAATGTTCCAGAAAATTGTTCTCAGGATATCACCTGATCAGGGTTGTTTGATGACATAGTGAAATGTTGCAATTGGCGAGGAGAAAATGAAGGTGGCTAAATATTTTGTTTGGACCATACATGAATTATAACCTGTGTGCTTGGCCTTCTGCTTCCAATGGGTTCTCCTTGCAAATGTGGTAAGACGTCTGAGAACAAAGCAGCCATGGAGAAGAGAGGAAATCATGGTAGGCTGACAGTGAGTGTGGAAATAAAACAAATATTGAGGTGTCCTTAAAGTCTAATCACTAGTCTTATACTCTAAAGGGCAACTTTGATCCCAAGCATGAAGAACTTAACCCTCTTCATCATTCTGTATACTGGGCATATAATTTGTGTGGGGATTACAACCTGAATCTTCTTAGGTACCTCCGGTTTCTGACACAGCAGCAGTCTTTGAATCATGGAGTGTTTTTTCCCTGCCACCTAATCTTTGTAGCAGCCAATTTATAGACGGGAGGAGTTTTTACTTTATCTGTTTGAACCACACTTCCACTTTATACCTTTGTACTGGGAAGCAGCTTTGGTTCTCTGTGGCTCAGTGTAGGTGTGCCAATGTGAGTGCACTTTTGTGTGTGTGTATCTGGATATTCCTAACGATGTTGGAAATAATGGTGAACAAGTAAGGGAGGGCGAGGACCTTTATTGTGTAACAAACTGAAGGCACCAAGGAGGCTGCATTTATTGTTAGTCAAAGGGTTTATACAAAGATCTTCTTAGTAATGTCTAAGATTTTAATAGGGTAATTAATCTTTCTATGTGTTAGTGCCAGATTATGGGATCAGCTATTATCCCTGGTTGCAGAGTGGTCCTTTGTGTGTTGCTATGAACAGGGCTAAGTGAAGAGAATACTCAGGTTGCCAAACAAAGATATGGATGCAGCTAGCTTGTTTAGGTTTTAAAATGTATTTTCTTGTGTACTTAAAAGAACTCCTGTTTCCGTGGAACTATCATTGCCCTTTAATAGCCATTAAGTTGGAGGGAGAGAGAGAGAAATAAAATACAGGCTTTGTGCTTTTTACTTCTTAACAACCAATTATTATTATTTAAAAAATAACGATGGGTCTATTCATTCGAGAACTTATTTTAAGTCAGGAAACACAATTTAACAGAAAGAAAACTCCAAAAGAATAGGAGCGACAGGTTTTCATCTGATTTAAAAGTTCGGCCTGTTTCTCTCTTCTTAACCTAAGTTTAGTGAAAATTGTCAAGCAATCCAGCAAGCCAACAAAAATCGAAGGGAAAACACAGCAGCTAATGAGACTTGGCTGTGGCCTTTAAGCAAGAGTGATTATTTAATATAGCTTATCAAAATATTGATTAAAAATAGATGGCTTGTTTCTTTCAAGTCCATATGAAATAAAAAAAAGTTGAGAACATACTGCATCATGTAAAAACCGTGTAGGTATAATGATACTGTTGCAACCCAGCCATGACCTCTGCTCTGGCTTTGCTTAAACTACCCCTTGGCTTTGACTTGGATTTCTGCTCTGGCTGTCTAAACGAGGCAGTTTGTCAGAGCCACATGTCTGCTGGTTTGGCAGTTGATTGTAGTTACTGCTTATTTTCCAAACTGCTCCAACTATTTTGTTTACATGAACTATTGTGATTCTCAGCTGCTAAATACTGCTCTAGACAAGATTTCTCTTTTGAATTGTAGCTCTTCTCCTGTCCATGAGGCCACACCCTTTGTGTTAGCTCCTTTTTTGTAACCAGCTGTGTACCATAGAAAAGCTTCCTAGGTCCTCCCTCCCTCCCTCCCTCCCTCCCTCCCTCCCTCCCTCCTCCCTCCCTTCCTTCCTTCCTTCCTTCCTTCCTTCCTTCCTTCCTTCCTTCCTTCCTTCCTTCGTCTCACCCTGTTGCCAGGCTGGAGTGCAGTAGTGCATTCTCGGCTCACTGGAACCTCCACCTCCCTCAGGCTCCCAAGTAGCTGGGGCTACAGGCATGTGCCACCATGCCCAGATAATTTTTGTATTTTTAGTAGAGACGGAGTTTCACCATGTTGGCCAGGATGATCTTGATCTTTTGACCTTGTGATCCGTCCACCTTGGCCTCCAAAGTGCTGGGATTACAGGCATGAGCCACCTTGCCTGGCTGGTTTGTTCTTTCTTGAATAACATCTGTATTTGGGGTATTACATTGTACTTATGTTTGAGGTATGCCAGAGGTTGCTGGTGGACTGTGGGAAGACATTGTGTAATTTTCTTGCCTTTTATATTGAAGTGATATGAGAATGATGACTTACACAAGATATACTCAAATATTCTTCTGTGTAGAGCAGGGTGATGTGTTTTACGGAAAGTTTTAAGGAGTAGGGAAGAACTTGAACTGAATGTTTTGGTGGTCTTAGAGTCATATTAGTGCCTTAGACATCTCTCTAAAGCAGCGGTCAGTCATCTCTTCCTATCAAACTTACAGTACCTGAGCTGGTGGGAGGAGGGCCAGAGGAAGAGGGAAAGATGCTCATGAGAGTAAGAGGATGGTTGAGATGCATGGGCATGTCAGACAGCCTACATGCCAAAAAAATGGGTTATGCAGCAGCCTGGGGTGGGGGGTGCATGCCAGTGTAGCCCATATATATTAGGTGATACTTGCAAGTGATATTCCCAGACTGTTGCTGCTCTTGAAGGAATATTATGCAGAGACTTTCATAATATTATTCAATGATGGTCAAATAAGAAATTATGTTTCTCAACAAAAGGGGTTTAAAAATGCTCTTCTCATTGTCACACCGTGCAGAATATTGATTATGCTGGACAGGTGAATCTAAATAGTACATGCAAAAAAGTGTGAGTGGCTGCAGCATCTGGCAGTCATTCCTGTTAATAAGTAAAAGTAACTGCTAACATTTTGCACATTTTGCACAGCTAATTGGTGGGAGAAAAGCATCCTAGATAAATCAATAATACTGATTCAGGATTTAAAGTGAGTATTAGCCTTTATGGATGAAAAACCCAAGCTTTTGGGGCAATTCTTAGGGATGAGCATGCTGAAGCTATTCAAGAGACAGGAAGAGGGTCAGCACTGCCTGGAAGAATCCCAGGTGGAGAAGAGGAGAGACAATTTGCTAGATGAGGAGGAAGCAGATATTGAAGTTAGGAAACACTGTATACTCCCTATTAGTGGTTTTATATTAGTGTGTGCACGTGGGTTTTATTTCAGTGTATGGCTTGTAACACATCCTTTTGTTTTACTAAAACTCTGAATGTTGTTGAGTACCTGGTTGGGTGGACTGTTCTTGACTTTTCCAGGCAAGATTCTGGGTCCCATGTTGGCTCAAATGGAGAAGCAGGAGCTCAGATAGAAAGCTGCCTTGTTAAGCCTTACTTCTGAGTGAGAGTGCTCAGTGCCAGCATAAGTGAATAGTCACAATGGTAAAGTAAATAAAAAAATCCTCATTTAGATTGCATTTGAAATGTTGCTAAGGACATGCTATCAATGTGGATAGGTAAAAATCTTTCTATGGCTTTTTTTTTGTTTTGCTAGCCATTGTAGAGGTGAAAAAAATTGAGGGGAAGAAGTGATAAGGTGAGATTGAGAGAGAAGGTGAGCTTCATTCCCCTCGATGGAGAGCAGGTGCATAGAGTAATACTTTATTCTGCTACAGCCATTTATCTCATTAGGTCAAGTATCCATAGGTTGGAACTCAAACTTTTTTTCCGGTGCTTTAGTGGGTTCATAACAGCTCCAGCACAGGTCACCAGGAATAGCAAAAAGCAAGCAGAAAATCAACCTGTTGGTGGGAAGAATGACTACACTTTCATGTAATTTATCATAGTTTCTCATGTTCCAGAAAATTCCAGATGCAGAATTATTTTATGGATGTCAATATATTTATTAACTCAGTTTATGAGAGTCCTAGAGATTTTCTTCACATCAAGCAGAGGGAAATAATAAATCTCTTTTACATAGAGAGTTTATTTTCTTTTAATATCTTAAGTTGTTTTAAGGATAATTCATGGCCATGGCCAAAAAATCAGAATTAACAAAATCATATAGTTAGATATAGCTAAATACTAAGAGTTTTTTTATTTAAATTTTTTTTGGCAGAGAGTTTGTGTTGCCCTCTTGCATTTTCTAAATAAATAGAAATCACAAATATATGCTTTTAATTTGGAAGCTTCTTCTTTTGCTGTGTTTTATTTTGTTTTAAAGCTCAAGTGTATTGGTTAAATTGATTTACTTCTTAATGGTCTTAGAAACTTTTCTGTGATCTTGGAAAATGTCCATCAGGTGAAGTTGGAGTTTGGGGCCTAATGGGAGTTTGTGTTAGGCTGTTCCTGGCATTGATATAGCGAAATACCTGAGACTAGGTAATTTATAAGAAAAGAGGTTTAATTGGCTCACAGTTCTGCAGGCTACACAGGAAGCACAACACTGGTATCTGCTTCTGGGGAGGCCTCAAGACGCCTACAATCATGGTGGAAGGCGAAGGGCGTGCAGATGTCTCACATGGTGGGAACAGGAAGGTGCAAGAGAGAGAGAGAGAAGTGCCACACACTTTTAAACAACCAGATCTTGCATGAAGTCACTGACTTTTTTAAGGATAGTATCAAGGAGATGTTGCTAAACCACTCATAGAAACCCACCCCCATGATTCAATCACCTCCCACCAGGCCTCACCTCCCATCTTGGGGATTACAATTCAATGTGATATTTGGGTAGGGACAAATATCCAAATCATATCATTGTGCCCTGATCCTCCAAAATCTCGTTTCTCCCATTTTAAAGTACAGTCATCCCTTCCCAATAGTCCCCCCAAGTCTTAACTCATTACAGCATTATTTTTAAAGTCCAAAGTCCACTGTCTCATCTGAGACAAGGCAAGTCCCTTCCACCTATGAGCCTGTAAAATAAAATACAAGTTATTTACTTCCAAGATACAATGAGGGTCTAGGTATTGGGTAAGGATTCCCTTTTCAAAAGGAAAAAAATCAGCCAAAAGAAAGGGCTACAGACCCCACTCAAGTTTAAGACCCAGCAGGGCAATCATTAAATCTTAAAGCTCCAAAGTAATCTCCTTTGATTCCATGTCCCACGTCCAGGGCACACTAGTGTGAAGAGTGGGCTCTCAAGGCTTTAGGCAGCTCTTCTCCTGTGGCTTTGCAGGGTTCAGCCCCTGCAACTGCTCTCACAGTGTTGGGTGTCTGCAGATTTTCTAGGTGTAGGGTGCAAGCTGTTGGTGGATCTACCATTCTGGGGTCTGGAGGATGGTGGCCTTCTCACAGCTCTACTAGGCACTGCCCAAGTGGGGACTCTGTGTGGGAGTTCCAACCCCACATTTCCATACCACATTGCCCTTGTAGAGTTCCTCTGTGAGGGCTCTTCCCCTGCAATAGGCTTCTGCCTGGACGCCAAGGCTTTTCCATATATCCTCTGAAATCTAGGCAGAGACTCTGTGGCCAGGAAGCAGGGAGCAGTGTCTTAAGGCTGCACAAGGCAGCAGGGCCTGGGGTTTGGCCCACAAAACCATTCTTCCCTTCTAAGCTTCTGGGCTTATGATGGGAGGCATGACATGAAGGTCTCTAAAATGCCTTTGAGACCTTTCTCTGATTGTCTTTTCTATTAGGATATGGCTTCTTTTGGTTATGCAAATCTTGCTAGTAAGTGGTTGCTCCACAGCCTGCTTGGATTCCTCTCTGCAAAAAGCTTTTCGTTCTTTGCCACATGAGCAGGCTGCACATTTTCCAAGCTTTTGTGGTGTGCTTCCCTTTTAAATACAAGTTCCAACTTCAAGCCATTCCTTTGCTTCCACATCTTCACATAGGCTGTTAGAAGAAGCCAGGCCACAACTGCTGCTTAGAAACTTCTTCTGCCACATACCCTACGTTATCACTCTCAAGCTCCAACTTCCACAGATCCCTAAGGCATGGACACAATTCAGCCAAGTTACTTCGTAAGGCATAACAAAAGTGACTGCTCCAGTTCCCAATAAATTCCTTATTTCTATCTGAGACCTCATCAGCCTGGACTTCACTATCTGTATCACTATCAACATTTTGGTCAAATCACTATCAGCATTTTGGTCAAATCACTATCAGCATTTTGGTCACAACCATTTAATCATTCTCTAAGAAGTTTGAAACTTTTTCTCATCTTGTTGTCTTCTGTTGAGTTCTCCAAACTCTTCCATCTTCTGCCTGTTACTCAGTTCCAAAGTTACTTCCACGTTTTTAGGTATCTTTATAGCAGTGCCCCACTCCTGGTTCCAAGTTTTTTGAGTTAGGCCATTCTTGCATTGCTATAAAGAAATACTTGAGAGTGGGTAATTTATAAGAAAAGAAGTTTAATTGGCTCATGGTTTTGCAGGTTGTACAGGAAGCTTAACAGTGGTATCTGCTTCTAGTGAGGCCTCAGAAAGTTTATAATCATAGTGGAAGGCTAAGGGGCAGCAACTGTCTCACATGGTGGGATTAGGAAGAAGCAAAAGAGAGAGAGAAAGAAAGCAAGGTACCACACACTTTTAAAAACAAGCAGATTTTGAAGTCACTGGCTTTCAAGAGGACAGCAACAACGGGGTCGGAGGGTGCTAAACCATTCCCATTCATGAGAAATCCACCTCCATGATTCTATCACCTCCCACCAAGCCCCAACTCCAATACTGGGGATTATAATTCAACATGAGATTTGGGCAGGGACATACAGTCAGACTATCAGCAATGTCTGGGTCATGGGGATGGATCCCTCATGAACAGATTAATGCCCTTCCTGAGGGAGGGGAAGTGAGTGAGTTCTCACTCTATTAGTTCTCATGACAGCTGGTTGTTAAAAAAAAAACCTGGCATCTCCCCCTGCCTCTTGCTTCCTTTCTTACCATGTGATCTCTGCACACTTTGGCTACCCTTCACCTTCTGCCATGAGTGATAACCTAAGCCCTAAGAACTTAGGCTACCTGCCCAGGGTCATCAAAAAATGTTTGTCAGAGCCATGTGCAAAATCCAGACTTTGGACACCCTAACCTTTCCCTATTACAACACTGCATCATGTATTTGTTTGCATGTCTTTTAGCCAACCTGATTTTGAAAATTAAAAACATAGAAAAACAAAGAATGGTACAAATTATGATCAGCAATATACCAGTATACTCTAGATCAATTGCTAACATTTTGCCACATTTGTCTCTCTCCATATGTATACATATGTATGCATGTTTGTGTATATATATATATATATATATGCATATGTATATCTTTTTTACACTTTCTTTTTCCTTTTTCTCTAACCTATTTGAAAGGAAGTTGCAGCCATCACCTTTATATAGTTCAACATGTGTCTTCTAAGAACAAAGGCATTTTCTTCTCCATAAGCAAAATAAGTGATCACAACCAAGATTTTTAACATTGATACATTGTTATTATTAGATAATATTTAATTTCTATTCTGATTTTTTAGCTCTTCATATTAATCCTTTAGTTTTTCTTTTTCAATTTAGTGATCTGAGTAGGGATCACACCTTACTTTTAGTTGTCAGATTTGTTTAGTTTCTGTTTATCTGGAATAATTCTCCTGTCAGTTTTTTAAGGGTCTTTTATAACACATTTTTGAAGAGTTAGGCCCAGTTGTCTGGTTGAATTTGGGTTTGTCTGATTGTTTCCCCATGATCAGATTCAAGATAAGCATTTTAAAGGCAAGAACACCCCATAGGTAATGCTATTTTACTTCCCATTGCATTACATTTACACACATATATTGTTGGATTGCCCCATTATTGGTGAGCATAATATTTACATTTCTTTCTAATAAATCTGTACAAAAAAGACATTTTGGGGCATGAAAAACACTATGAGAAGAAAATAATCTCACCCAGATAATTCTATATATTTGTAATAGAAAAATCACAAAATCAACACAGACTTAGAAGTACATTTTGAGTTACTCAAAGCAGTGTGTCTTGCGTCTAGGGCATTTAAATCTGATGACTATTGCTGTCATCTAAATGTTGTGAACGCCTCCAAATTTATATGTTGAAACCATAAACCCCC
Source organism: Rhinopithecus bieti (assembly GCF_001698545.2). Taxonomy (NCBI): domain Eukaryota; kingdom Metazoa; phylum Chordata; class Mammalia; order Primates; family Cercopithecidae; genus Rhinopithecus; species Rhinopithecus bieti. The sequence continues at coordinate 104,285 of NW_016805935.1, read as the reverse complement.
CAAGGTGATGGTGTTGGGAGATGGGACATTTAGGGGGTGATTAGATCATGAGGGCAGAGGCTTCATGAATGGGATTGATGCTCTTATAAAAGAGGCCCAAGGGAGCTTTTTTCCCCTTCTACCATGTGAGGACACAATTAGAAGACACCATCTATGAATCAGAAAATGGGCCCTCACCAGACATTGAATCTGTTGGCACCTTGATCTTGGATTTCCCAGCCTCCAGGGCTATAAGAAACAAATTGCTGCTGTTTACAAGCTATTCAACCTCTGGTATTTTATTACAGCAGCCTGAGCAGACTAAGACAACTGTGTTCCAAGATACCGATTTGTCCAAAATTCTCGAATTAGGCATAATTTGAGTACTACACTAAAACTACACTCTCAGCTGTACTAATTCTGGCATTAGCAAAACCCTTCATTAGAGATTGTCATTCACAGTGGGAAGCATAGTGGAGTCTGGGGGCAGGGTCCCATAGGAGAAAGATCATGAAGAATTGGGTAGTATTGGAGAAGAGATAGTAGTAAAAATATTTACACTGGCTCAGGCAATTCATAGGTTTAAAGTTCATCCTTTATTCCTTTGATTAAAATGCAAGTTAACAGTCACTTATCACTCAGTCACGGAAAGATGAAATGTAATGAATAGTTCTTTAACATATGAGTCATGCATTTCAGTTATTTCTCCTAAGCCCAGTATGAAGTCTTTAGGGAATAAAAGAGAAATCCCTCTATATTATGGAAGAAATTGAATGAATGTGCTACCTTTCCTGGAGTCTTCCACATTACCACCTCTAAGCTCTGTGCCTCGCTTTGCTTTCCAGACCATGCTGTCCATCAGTCACTTTTTCTTTGACTCATTGGCCAGTTCCATGCAAGTTAGCTTTTCCTGTCTTCCATCCTCATTTTACTTCCTTGGCTTGTAGTCCTCTCAGACATCTTTCAGAGACATCCCCGCTGTGCTAACTTGCCTCTCATATACCTTGCCTCTTCTCATATACCTCTTCCTCTTACAGCCCTTATCTAGCCCTACAGATAGGATCTGGAAAATTGCCTTAGTTTCTAGAAGTGTGGCATCTGGGCTTTAGTCATCTCACTGTCAATATATGATACTTTTATTAATAAATATCAGATGTTGAGATCACAGTGCAATCTGAGTTTCTCTTTTCCTTCCATATAGAAATTGCTTTTGTTCTTACCTCATAACATGGATTTCTACATTTAAAAATATTGAACATCTCATGTCTTTTTATAATTGGATAACTGTAGGAATACTCAAGGATACCTTGAATGTATTATAAACCCCAAGTCAGAATAGCTTGGATTATTCCTGCTAAGCACAGAATGGCATTAATCCTGAGAGCATGATTTTAATAAAAGGAATACAAAGTGTTAAGTGTGTATTGACATGTACTGCATTCACATGAATTGTGTGTTCAGAACTCACAGGGATGCATTTCAGAAGTGAAGAGATTGGTTGCTTTACATGTGGTACCTTATCTTCTTTGTCCTGCCCCCAACAAAATTGATCAGTCTTGCAAGCTGAAGACTCTGCTATCAGCTAGCTGTGGCTTAATCACTAATTCATAACTGAAAATCTTGAGTGCTAACCTTTTGAGGAGTAATTACAATGTCTTTATGTGTGGCTGCAAAGAACTGGTGGCAGAACACAACTAGGAAGGTTTTTTTTTTTTGGTAGGGGAGGTAGACAGGAGGAAGGCTTTGTTTTGTTTTTGGTCTTACAGATCATGTCATTATCAAATAACTTGTATCTCCCTCCCTCCCATATTTAGAATAGAGAATCTGAAAATGTAATTAGTTTCATGATTTTTCTTGACTATCTAAATGGCTATTACAAAAAAGATGTCCAAACTCTGTTGATTTTGAAGAAAAAGAACTGCTCAACCCCGTTTCAAAAATAAAACCTATTGCTATTCTTTCATTTATAAAAGTCATTCAGACTCTATAAGAAATTTTAGAAAATATAGAAAAGCAGAAGGCAGAAGAATTATCATCTAGTCTTTGGCAACCATAATAGTTTTGGTGTATTTGACCTTTTTTTCAGGGAAGAGTTTTGCTGATTTTATTACATAGTTGTTACTATATGGAATATGTGCATTTTCTTTTTTAAACAAAAATTATAATTTAAGAATCTATCATAGCAAATTCTTAGTAATTATTATTTCAGTGACCGCATAGCATTCTGTTATAATGATGAGCCATAATTTATTTAATATTCTTGTTTGTAATTATATAGTTGCTATCTAGTCTTAATTATGGGTAAATCTACAATAAAATTCTTTGTAACTAGATATGTTCCTGCATTTTAAACATTTCTTTGGGATGTTGTGAATATTGATACATAGCTTTGCAAAAGTATAGGGGCAGGTTATATTTCTGTTATCAATATCTGTCATTAATGATGTATGCATATGTGAATAGATAGGCAATAACTTTGCCATCAGCATTGTATATTATGTTTAGAAAAAGGCTTTGCTTCCATAATATTGGAATATTATGACGTTATAGCCTTTCCCATGTTCTGTAATCCAGGTGTATTACCTCTTTCATGAATTACCTATTCATGTCTTTTTCCATTTATCTTTTGGAAGTTTTGATGGTTTGAATATAAAATTTTATGTACTTTTTAATAGAACAAAGACAAAAGTCATTTGTCTATTTTATTTATTATAGACAATACTTTTGTCTTGTTATTTGCCATTTTACTTCACCCAGTTTTATCTCTATCTTCTCTATGAAGCAGAAAAACGTTTTCACTGGAAAGATTGAAACTAACATGAGTGAAAAAGAATTGAAGCTCAAGAAGATGGGAAGCAGTTTGCTTCTTCAGATGAGAGAAACTATTTGTTCTTTGATCAAGTATTTTGTAAGGTAGTGAAAAAATATGAAAATAAGTGAAATCAATATGTTGAAGAGATATCTACACATCCATGTTCATTGCAGCAGAATTCACAATAACCAAGAGAGAGAATCAACCTAAGTGTCCATCAGTAGATGAATGGATAAAGAAAATGTGGTACCTATACACAATGGAATACTGTCCTGCCACAAAAAGAAGGAAATCCTGTAATTAGTGACAACATGGATAAACCTGGAAGACATTATGTTAAATGAAATAAGCCAGGCAGAAAAAGACAAATACCTCGTGATCTCACTCATATGTGGAATCTAAAAAAGTTGATTTCGTAGAAGTAGAGAGTAGAATGGTGATCACCAGAGGCTGGGACAACTGGGAATAGGTTGGAGAGTTGCAGGTCAAAGGCTACAAAATTACAGTTAGATAGGAGGAGTAAATTCAAGAGATCTATTGTACAGCATGGTGACTACAGCTAATCATGATTTATTATATTGAAAAATGCTAAGAGAGTGGGTTTTAGATGCTCTCACCACAAAAATGATAACTAAGTGAGGTATTGGATATGTTTGTGAGCTAGAGTTAACTATTCCACTATGCATATATGTACTTCAAAACATCATACTGTATATAATAAATATATACAATTGCATTGTCAATTTAAAATTAATTAACTAACATAAAATATTATAGATGTAATTAAGGAAAGAATATTTCTAATCTTTAAGGAAGAACATTTTTAAAATCACATAAAAACATGAGATCTAAGCTCAATAAGACAATAATTTGATGGCATTGTGGCAAAATTCTAGGTGAATTGTTTATGAATTGGTGAATTGGCTTTACAAGAGCAAACACTGATGAGTTAGGGCCAGAATCCATCTTTAAACAACAATTTATGTTAAAGTAACTATTTTTGCATGAGTTATTAGACTGAAAATAGGAGAAATTTTGTGAACATAAACTATTTTATTTCTGCAGGGCATTCATTGGAAAGTTTTATAATATTCTTGCAGGCAAGATGGAGAAGTATGGGCTGAGTGATAATCCTGTTAGGTGGATTAACAACTGGCTAAATAACTCACACAATGGCATGCAGATTGATGGGAGCCTCAAGTGTGCTCAACAGGGCTCCAATATGAGCTATAGTTTAATGAACATTTTTCTAATTACTAGAATAAAGAGATCAAAGCTTTCTTATCAAATATGTATAAGCCCCAACCTGGAAACCTTAGTGAATATACTAGATGAAGAAAACTTGTTCAAAAATATCTCGATTGATGGAAATCATGGTAGTGGGCATGCATGTAAAGTATAACAAGCTCGGTTTAAAACAATGAATTGAGCAAGTATCAGATGGGGAATCTTCATGGAGGTAAAAGAACTCAATGTCTCCATTGCCTGAGAGCTCCAAGCAAGGAGCATAAAAATATGACCTATTTTTATTTTGTATCAGGATTCTCCAGAGAAAAACAGAATCAATAGATGACACACATATACACATACCTGTACACACACACACACACACATACATACACATACACACACACACACGAATTGACTCACAGGATTGTCAATGATTAAATCAGGCTGACTGGAAATTCTGGTGGGAGTCAATATTGCAGTCTTGAGACTGCAGGCAATCTGGAGGCAGATATCCTTCCTCTTTTGGGGACCTCAGTCTTTTCTTTTAAGACTTTCAACTGATTGAATGAAACCCACCCACAATATGGAAGGTAATTGGCTTCACTCAAAGTCTACCCTTCACAGCAGCATCTAGGCTGGGATTTGACCAAACAGCTGGGCACTGTATCTTAGGCAAGTTTACACATAAATTAACCATCACTATATTATTCATGGACTATTGAGCTGCAGTGGTATAATTATTGTATCCAGATTAGTAAGGTCAATATTTATTGTACTGCTCAGAGGACATTTATATTTAGGTCTGGATAACATAGTTCATGAAGCTCGTTTCCAGTGGAGCAAGTCAAGAGATGAGTTGATTGAGATGGTGAATATCTAGGAATACTTGCCATTTAAAGAATAATTGGAAAAACTGTGATGCTCCTTGGGAAGGATGAGACTGAGATAGGCTCTATTAGTCAGAACTCTTTTGGTTGGAAATGATTCATACTGACTTAAGAGAAAAGGGAAATCGATTGACTTATGTAACTGAAAAAAAAACAAAAGTAGACCTGACATCAGGATCATATGATATCTGGATATCAAACCATGTCTTATCTTCTTCTTCTATCTCTTGGCTTTGACTTATTTGGTTTTATTTTCAGGAAAATACCTCTGCATGAAGTGACGCCTGAAATTCTGAGCTTGTATCATTCTAAAACTTAAACAGTGAGTAATAAGAAGAGAGATTCTCTTGCTGAAGGGCTTCATAAAAACAACCAGAATTGTCATATTAAAAGGATGATTCACCATGATCAAGTGGGATTTATCCCTGGGATGCAAGGATGGTTCAACATATGCTAGTCAATAAATGTGATACATCACATTAACAGAATGAAGGACAAAAACCATATTATCATTTTAGCAGATATAGAAAAAAAGCATTTGATAACATTTAGCATCCTTTTGTGAAAAAAATCCTCATCGAATCAGGTATAAAAGGAATGTATTGCAAAACAATAGTCTATATATTATAAGCTCACAGCTAACACTACACTCAATAGTGAAGAGTCAAAAGCTTTTTCTCCAAGATAAAGAATAAGACACAGATTCCCACTGTCACCACTCCTATTCAGCATAATACTGAAAGTCCTAGACACAGCAATTAGAAAAGTGCAAAAAGGCCGGGCGCGGTAGCTCAAGCCTGTAATCCCAGCACTTTGGGAGGCCGAGACGGCGGATCACGAGGGTTCAGGGAGATCGAGGACCATCCTGGCTACACACGTGAAACCCCGTCTCTACTAAAAAATACAAAAAAACTAGCCGGGCGAGGTGGTGGGCGCCTGTTTTTTTGTCTAGCTACTCGGGAGGCTGAGGCAGAGAATGGCGTGAACCCGGAGGCGGAGCTTGCAGTGAGCTGAGATCTGGCCACTGCACTCCAGCCCGGGCGACAGACAGAGCGAGACTCCGTCTCAAAAAAAAAAAAACAACAAAAAACAAAAACAAAACAAAACAAAAAAAAACAAAAGACTTCCAAATCAGAAAGGAAGAAGTTATATTGTCTCTGTTTGCAGATGACTTCATGTTATATATGAAAAGCCCCTAAAAATGCCACCAAAAAACTGTTAGAACTAATAAATTCAGTAAAATTGTAGGATACAAAATCGATATATAAAAATAAGTAGTGTTTCTATATACTTACAATGAACTATCCCCCCAAAAACCTAAGAAAACAATACCATTTACAATAGCATAAAAATATTTAGCAATACATTTAACCAAGGGCATCAAAGACCTATACTCTGAAAACTCTAAAGCCAATAAAACATTAATGAAATAAAGAAGACACAGATGAATGGAAAGATATCTTGTGTTCATGGTTTGGAAGAACTGATATTGTTAAAATGTCCAAACCACTGAAAGCAATCAACAGATTCAATGCAATCCCAACAAGATTACAATGAAGTTTTTCACAGTAATAGAAAAAAAATTACTAAATTTGTATGGAAGCACAGAAGACCCTGAATAGTCAAAATCTTGAGCAAAACAAAAACAAAACAACAACAACAACAAAGCTGGAAGCATCCCGATGCCCTGATCTCAAAATCTACTAGAAAGCTGTTGTAATAAAGACAGCATGGTACTGGCACAAAAACAGACATATGGACCAATGGAACAGAATTAACTTCCCAGAAGTAAATCCACACATTTACAGTTAAATGAACTTTGACAAAAATACTAGGAATACACAATGGGGATAGGATAGTTTCTTTAACAAATAGTGTTGAGAAAACTGGATGTCCATATGTAGAAGAATGAAATTGGGCACATCTTACCCGTATACAAAAATCAATTCAAAACAGATTAAAGAATGATTTCGGTGTAAGGCTAAAAACTGTAAAACTGCTAGAAGAAAACATAGAAAAAACCTTCTTGACATTGGTCTGGGCAGTGAATTCTTGGATATGACCCCAACAAAAGTAAAAATTGACATATGAGATGGCATCAAACTAAAAAGCTTCTGCACAACACAGAAAACAACAGAATGAAGAAACAGCATACAGAATGGGAGAAAATATTTGCGAACTGTACCTATGATAAGGAGTCAATATCTAAAATATGTAAAAAAAAACTCAAATGCATAACCTGATTAAAAATGGGCAAAGGACCTGAATAGATATTTCTCAAAAGAAGACATACAAATGGCCAACATGTATATGAAAAAAATGCTCAATATCAGCAATCATCAGGGAAATGCAAATTCAAACCACAATGAGATATAATTGCAAAGTTGTTAGAATGGCATTTATTTAAAACAAAATAAAAGGTAACAAGTATTGCCAAGAATATGGAGAAAAAGAAACCCTTGCATACTGTTCATGAGAATGTAAATTAGTGCAGCCATTATGAAAAACAGTACGGAGTTTCCTAACAAATATTAAAAATAAGACTACTATATGATCCAGCAATTCTGCTTTTGGGTATATATCCAAAGGAAGTGAAATTAGTATCTTGAAGAGTTGAGGTACTTTTACTCCTGTGTTCATTGTAGCATTCTTCTCAACAGCTAAGATATGGAATCAACCTAAGTGTCTTTAAATGGATGAATGGATAAAGAAAATGTGCTGTGCATGTGCGTGCACACGCACAGTGGAATACTAATCAGTCTTTAAAAGAAGGAAATCTGTCATTTGCAACAATACAGATGAACCCTAGATGACGTTATGCTAGGTAAAATAATCCAAATACAGAAGGACAAATTCTGCACTTGTATGTAAAATTTTAAAAAGTCGAACTCAGAAGCAGAGTAGACTGGTGGTTACCAGGGTCTGGGGTGGATTAGGGGTGGGTGGGAAGAGGGACTGGGGGGCTATTGCTCAAGGGCACAAAGTTTCAGTTAGACAGGAGGAATAAGTTCTAGAGATCTGTTGTACAGCATGGTAACTATAGTTAATAATATTGTATTATATTCTTGAAAATTACTGGAAGAGTAGATTTTAAATGTTCTAACCACAAAATAAAAAATAAGCATGTGAGGGGTGAGTATGTTAATTAGCTTGAGTCAGTCATTCCTCAACATATACATATATCAGAACATCATGTTATACCCATGTATGTACACGAAATATGTATATATAAAAAACTTATTTTGTCAATTATAAAACAACAGAACAACATCTCATTGATTTAGCTTTCCTAAGATGCCTAGTTATAAAATAAGTGTCGGGATAGGAAATTTGTATGTATTTCTTGGCAGTCCTGTGTTACATAACCATTCCAGCCATATGAACCCTCAATCCCTGCAAACTACCCCATGGATTAAAGTGAGAAAAGTATGATGCTAAAGGAAAATTCGATATCATTACCAGTGGGAGATGAATGGGTTCTGGATAGGGAAAAATGGCATCGTTCACTAAAAAGGACTTGGTATCTATTTTCAAACATTTGTGGTACTATAATGTATGGAAAAGATTAGCATTTTTCTAGGTATCCCCAAAGGGAAGAGCTGGCATCAATTGGAAGAAGTTAAGGGCACACCGATTTAATCTATACCTAAGGAATAATATTCTCATAGGTATGTGGTGTAAGGTAACCAGTGTCCTGCCCTAGAAGAATTTAAGGAGAAACCTGATGGATATTATAGAGGTTTATTCCTGTTTTGAACGCAAGAATTGCTTAGATACATTAGACAATTCCTTCTGTTTCTACAGCTTCTTATTCTGTTCTGCCCACATACATGTGTGTCAAGGCATGCAGACAGCTTTGTGTTTATTAGATACCCTAAGAGGGATATTTACTCCAGTTGCCTGATAAGGGTATTATCTAATGTCAATTGTTGTTGAATTGTTACTTCTGTGCTTGCTAACTTGTCCCCACATTTTTCAGTTCTTGTTAATATAGCCTTACCCAAGACATAAGCAGCTTCTGATGTGGCATGTGAATTTAGTGCTGATTAGGAGAAATGGAGTGGAAAGATAAAGATAGAGGGGTGGGGTTTACTTTCTCCCTGTGTACAGGTGACTTCCACAAATGAATACAATATTCAATTTCCATTTTATATTTTAGATCTGGTAGCAAACACTGAGAGAATATAGACTATAAGGAAGAAATAACATTAAAGGGAAGCCCTCAAAGATAATTCCATCATCCATAACACTAGGCGCTTCCTGGCATTATGACTAATAAAACTCAGCTAAAAACATGTTCTAAATATTTTTATGTGCAAAAAATAGAAAATTGTAATAAAATAATGGCTGTTGTTTTAAACCATGATTATAAAATGCCCCTGGGACAAAAATGCCTAATTATGAAATAAAACAACTTTTGTATCCCTCAGGCAATGTTTTCAAACTATTGCTGTCTCTACAGTAGTCACTATAATTAGTCCAATTCCCGTGAAGAAATGAAAAGTGTAGGGGATTTCATTTAGGGCTGTAGTGCAGGGCTGTGTCTTGGATTAAGACCAAATGGACTAGTTAAATGTTAGTGTGAAATAAATGTAACAGTATCAGGGGTCACAGGAAAACTTCTATCAGGAATTAGCTAATATTTCTTTGAGTCATGATATTCGTATGTTTGCCTTTGAAGCAGATGAATGGAGAGTTACAAATTCTAGAAGTTGAATGACCTTTGGTGAAAGTTTATTCCCAACACAAGTTAGCTGTGCCATCTCTCCATGCCTCAGCTTTCCCAGCTCACAAATGGGGTTAAAAATGTCTCTGCCTATTTATAAACATGCAGGCTTTTAAAAAAACTAAGAGGCAGAAATTGGAGGGAAACTTTCAAGATTTCTTGTATGTTTCTCCCTGAAATAGCTTACTTACAGTACTATAGTATTAGATGGGCAAATATTCTAGAATTATGAACATCATTATTAGGATAAATCTTGTAAATTTGGCTACCTGGAATTTATTCCTACTGAATTATTTCTAAAGATGCTTATTTAGAATTATTTTGTGCATTATTTTAAAAAATATATTGTATCATTTTTTTTCTATTCTAAAGTCAGGCAGTGCAATCCCACATTTTAAAAGTAAGTTGTATACTTTCTAGCTCCCAGAGATCATTGTCATTTTCTCAAGCTAAAATGCTGTGCCTTCTATATGGGTTTCCTTTAGTTGACGTTGGATCTGTGGCTATGTTTCCCTCTTCTTGATTTGTTCTCAGAATGGTAGTTGAATACAGTCTATGTGTCAGTAAACTGGGTAATTCGAACAGATTTTCACAAAGGGACAATTTACAACAGTGTGTTCAGATGATAGAGAAATGACAAGGTACAATCCAGAACCATCAAAAGGAGGAGTTCCCAGAGTCCCAGGAGAGAGACTTATGTGGAGAGGTTGCCTGACTAAAGCTTTGACTTTCCGTCTAGGGACAGAGCTAGCCTGTGGTGACACTGGAGAGAGGGAGCTGGATGAATGAATACTGACCTCCATCTTTTCCTCTCTCTGATTTCCTGTTACTCTAATGAGCTCTTCTCACTGGAGAACCCAACTGGCAGCCTGAGTGGAGGAAGCGTGCTGATGTGGAAATCCGTACAAGTCAGCGTCCCAAGCACTCAGTGGGGAAGAGTGCACGGTGAATTTGGATGGGGCTGGCGGGAAAGGTCCAGCGCTGTCTATGGTAACATCCACTTTTCAAAAGCAGAAATGGAATAATAGGCTGCTATCATATTTGACTAGGTTTGAAATGAAACCTCAGAAGTGGCTGTAGGAAAGTTTCATTTTCCTATTAGAGAATAAAACACACATTTAGACCTCTGGTCAAGGGATGCAGCCTGAGAGTTTATCAAGCCATGGCTTGCTGCAGCAAGCCCCCCACAAGATCCAGTGCTCAGTCTTCCTGCTTGCTTCCTTCTGATTCTTATTTTCATCTTCTGCAACATGAAAGAAATTTGCCTGGATTCAGAAATATCACATATTAGAAAGGTTTGAAAGATAGGTGTCTTAACACTGGTCAATCATCAAAACTGGCTCAACCAGTTTTCAAAAGACCGTGGAGAGGATAAGGGAATATTAGACGCTGAGAGCACTATAGGTGACAGCTCAGAATGTGAGATGATTTAAAAGGTTACCTATGGCAAGAAGGCATATCCAGGGAGATTTTCCCTCTTCCCTTAGTGAATCCTATGAAAATGAAACATTTTTAAGAGATTAATACTAAGTCTAGAAAACCAACCATCTTATTCTTTTCTTTTCTTTTAGTCTTTAAAATTAGGTAATTCATTTTAGAAGGATTTTCTCTACTTCTTAAATACTGGCTTTACTCAGAAAGGGTAATAATTTCAATAATCATTTTCTTTTTCTTCTCCTTCTGTGTGTGTGTGTGTGTGTGTGTGTGTGATGGAGTCTTGCTCTGTTGGCCAGGCTGGAGTGCAGTGGCGCGATCTCAGCTCACTGCAACCTCCACCTCCTGGGTTCAAGCAATTCTTATGGCTCAGCCTCCCGAGTAGCTGGTACTACAGGTGTGCACCACCACACTCAGCTCAGTTTTATATTTTTAGTAGAGACAGGGTTTCACCATGTGGCCAGGTTGGTCTCGAACTCCTGACCTCAAGTGATCCGCCTGCCTCAGCCTCCCAAAGTACTGGGATTACAGACATGAGCCCCCATGCCTGGCCCAATAATTATTTTATAATTATTATCTGATTATATTATCTTAACTATTATATCACTTATGTTAATTTTACAAGTAACAAATATCTTCAAATAAAATATCTATTTTAAGGGGTCTCCTTAAACACAAAGCTGTATCTGTTATTGTTTACTTCAAAATTTTTATTTCCTCTCTCTCACGTGTCTTAAATCTTAAATCTGGGGGAGATGGTGTTGATTCACCCATGGTTTCAAAGTTTTTGCAATTTACTCTTGAATCACAGATACATTTTCAGAATAAATAAAATCATACCTGTGAAAGTATTCTGAGCCTTGATGGAGAGGAGTTACATGAATTCAAGGTGGCATTATTAACCAAAAGAGCTATTACTCTCCAAATGCGAGTACAGGCAAAGCATAGGAAGATTCCTGGGAGCATATCATCTTTCAAAACCTGCAGTTCATTTTACAAATAATAAAGTAAATGAGCACTGTCTGAATTGTAGGGTAGATGCCTGCAGATACGAGAGACATCTTTTGTGTGAGGCCTTATTTGACAGAAGGGAACAATATAGAAATGCATCTCTGACTCTGAGATTCTTTCCAAGAAGATAAAATAGGATTTGGTCTACTAGAGTGTACATCTAGTCAGGCTATGATCATGATTTAAACTTTGAGGCTGCCCAGGACTTGTGAATTCAGAGATTAGCCCCTGGATTGCTCATCAGTTATGAGTCATAGGACTGTGACTGTGCCCTTTCTCATGTTGTCATGATGGAGAGGTCACAAGAACCAGAAAAATCTAACTGGAGATTAGTCTTAGCCAAATGGAGACGGACAAACTATCAGGGGAATTGAGATCAATATTTCTTTTCATGTGTTTAGTTCTAAGAGCTTCAGAGAAAAAAGGTTTATTAATATCTCAGAGCATAGTTGGTCTTACAAAAGCTGTCAGTACACTGAAAATTGTGGAAGAGAAGTTAATTCAAATTGTGGAAGAGAAGTTAATTCATTTCCTGAAGTTAGCATTCTCTCTTGCTTAACCTAAGTCAGTAGGAAAGTATGACATTGCATTGGTATGAAATTTATCTTCCTAATTAGACCAGTTGGGTTATTTTGAAAGCTTTTTTGATGTGATGTGGCATCATTGGAACAGCATTTTTTTCTGGTTAATTTTCCTTTTTTTCTAGATTTGGAGAGAAGATGCTGAAACTATAAGCTTGTAGCTTAAAGTTTTTTGAAATTTATACTTGAAGGCAGAGCTCTATCTGTAAGAAATTTATGTGTTTTTAAAAAATAAAAAATAGAATGATTTATAGGGACATGAATGGAGGTGGAGGCCATTATCTTTAGCAAACTGACACAGGAACAGAAAACCAAATACCACATGTTCTCCCTTATAAGTGGAAGCTAAATGATGAGAACACATGGACACATAGAGGGGAACAACAGACACTGGGGCCCATTGGAAGGGAGGGAGTAGGAGAAACGAGAGGATCAGGAAAAATAACGAATGGGTACTAGACTTAATACCTGGGTGATGAAATAATCTGCACATCAAACTCCCAAGACACAAGTTTACCTCTGTAACAAACCTGCAAGTGTACCCCTGAACTTAAAAGTTAAAAAATTAAAAAAGAATTTTAAAGTGTTCAGCTATCTAGTTTTGAGAAGACGTAAACCTGAGTAAAGAGATCAGGAGTAGGCATGAAAAGGGAGGGGAAGCAGGAGATATTATAGAAGAGAATTGCCTGAGTGAAGTTCTGGTGGGGAGGCAAATCAGAGAATTCCAGGGCTATGTGTCTGTGGGTACCTGAGAGGATCCCATTAATATGAATAGAATAAGGAGGTTTGAGGACAACTTTTTTCTAGAGGGTGAAGGTAAGATGGGGGAAAGAATGTACAGCAGAATCTTGACATTAACAGATACAACTTTTACAGCATCTATTCCATAATGACATTACAATGTTCCATGATGTATTAGTTTGTAACGGTGATGGTAACTCCCTTACAAAGTTGTGAGGATTAACTGAGACAATGTATATAAAGTGCTTAGGGGTGATGATTATGATCATCATCATGGCAAAATGTTAAGCAAGTATTGAAGAATGATTATGTGCCCAATATCGCTGTAGGATTGTTGCACATAACTAATTTAATTTCCCGATGGCTGTAAGAAGTAGGCGCTGATAGTATCTCATTTTACAGATGGGAAGATGGAAGCATAGTGTGAGGTAAAGCAACTTGCTTGAGTTTATATTAAGGAGCAGATCTCAGACTCAATTCAGGTAGTCCGACTCTAGAATTCAGCTCCTAATAGCTCTCTTCTAGAGACTCCTGGGCAGAACTTGAACTGACAATTCTACAAGACTGGAGTTCAGTAGCAGATTATCAGGAGTAATCCTAGTGAATAGCCCTGCGTTCATATCTCAGTTAGTAAACTCATGAATTTGAGGATGCTCAGAGGATCCTGGGGAAGTCAATGGGCCTATGAACATAAAAGAAAGGGCTTTGGCACTTTGTTTGGTAAATGTATAAAGATACCTAGTCAATTCTTTAAAATACCCAGCAATAAAAGTATTCACAGTAATGTAATCATGATTTGGGCTCTCTTGGTGTTAATTTATTTGACAAATGGTTTTGGAGAAGCACCTGTTGCAGTGCTAAACACTATGGGGCATTTCATGGTAAAGAAGAGCATCCTTCAAGCCTGTAATCCCAGCACTTGGGGAGGCCGAGATGGCCGGATCACGAGGTCAGGAGATCGAGACCATCCTGGCTAACACGGTGAAACCCCGTCTCTACTAAAAAAAAAAATACAAAATCTAGCCGGGCGAGGTGGCGGGTGCCTGTAGTCCCAGCTACTCGGGAGGCTGAGGCAGGAGAATGGCGTAAACCCGGGAGGCGGAGCTTGCAGTGAGCTGAGATCCGGCCACTGCACTCCAGCCTGGGCAACAGAGCTAGACTCTGTCTCAAAAAAAAAAAAAAAAAAAAAGAGCATCCTTTCTCTTAGCGAGCTCACTGTGTAGTGGGAGAGACCGATGAGTGCAATGCAAATACAATCTTGTGATGTAATGAGTAGGTGGAAATAAGTAGTCAATTAACTAGGTCTTAGGAGGGTCAAATGTAAAGCTTTCTGGAAGGAATGATGTAAAAATCTGGAACTTGAGCAATGAATAAGGGATTAGTGCAGGCAAAATGAGAAGGGAAGTGGAGAGGTGAGACAGAACAGGCTGTGCTGTGCTTTTGAAACTAAATAGTTCACTGTGGCCGAAAGATACAATTTGCTGGGGGTGAGCATCAGATAAAGCTGGAGAAGTGTGCAGCAGCCAGATCACGAAGGCTTTCGAGGGTACGGTGAGGAGTTTGATATCTATCTTGAGAACTAGTAGAAGCTGCTGAGGTGATTTAAGCAGAGAAGTGCTATGGTCCAGTGGCATGCTTGCCATGTATCCGACACACACAGATATGCTGGTCTGGTACTAATCTTGCAGGGCCTTTGGAGAGGAGAGTACATTATTGTTTATTCCAAACTCACACTGAGAACTCTTAACATCTATGAAGAGCTTGTAAACTCTGTGAAGGAAAGAGAAACCTGCACCTAAATCTTAGCATGCAGCATGCCCTCATTTTCTAATCAGCATGTTTTCATTCTGTTGTAAACAGAAGGAAAAATGTGTACAGTCAGATTGTTTCACTGCAAACCCACGAGCTATTTGTCCGGAGAGGTGATCGAACTTGATTTCTAGCCTTGACTGTGCTCTGTAACGTTGAGACGAGTCAGTTAGCCATCTTAGGCCTTGGTTTTCTTATTTGCAACATGAGAAAGTTGAAGTGAATGACCATGTAAGTTTTCTTTAAATTCTAAAGTTCACCTACTGTGGTTTGGAACGTCCCAAACATTACAGTCATGTGGAAAGGGAATATTTTTTATAACATGTTACTCTTTACATTGTTTCTCCCTCTTCCTCTTGGATGGTTTCAGTGATGGTTCTTGTTGCAGAAAGGAGCTGAAATGATGATAGGATATTCAAGCTAACCATGAATTTAGAGACTGTCTTGTCTATTATTACATGTGATGGACGAGGACACTGAGGCTCCTTAATAATGTGACTTACACAAATTTCAGTAGTATGTCAGCGACAGAGTGAAGTCCAGAACCCCAGAGTCTTCTGACCACTACCCAGTCCTCTTTCAACTCTTGGGGATCACGTTCCTCACCTCTGCCAGTGATGTAGGGTGACACTGCAGGTAATCAACTGGGAATAAAGTTGGGTACCATGGATGATTTCAGCTGCTCTTAAGTAGAAGTGACTGCCAGTTAGGGCTGCTGGCTTCAAGTTGCCTTAACATTTTTTTTTCTCTCTTAATCTTGATGAATGATTCTTCCTTTTGTCCTGTTATCCTCTCTAGTTTCTCTGAAAGGAATTTTTTCTCCTCCCCCCACCCTCAGTTCTCTTACATCAGCAACAGAACGATCTTCCTCTTAGTTAGGGAAGCTGGCAGCCTCCGATCTGCAGCCTTTAGATAACCAGCTAATTAAGGGGAAAGCAGGTGTGGATGAGTCTATTCAGCCTGTAAATAAGTGCCAAAAATTAAAGTTATTGGTCTGTGAGTGCTAGCAGGTGGAAGCACTGCTTTATACCTTTAATAGACGAGGGGAGAAGAGGGGGTTAGGAGGCCTTAAGTGTAGGGAGGAAAAAAATTACTTTTATGACTAAAAGCTCTTCAAAAGAGAATGTGTCTATTTCTAAATCATTGTCTTGTTTGGGATTAATCCTAAAGACATGTAATTGCCTGCCCTAAGAGTGTAATGTTCCCTGAGCAGGGCTCCATGAACTGTATGGCTTGAGCAGAAATAATTCAGTCTCAAGCTGATACTTACTAGCAAACCCCACGACTGACTGCAGACCAAAGTGCCTGTGTTCTTTTGTGATTTCTCTTCCCAATTTCTTACATATGCTCAGATGCCCAAAGTTCCCTATCTGCAAAACCCCTCACTTAAATGTTGAGAAAAAATGATCTACTGTTGCGTTACTTCATGCATTACTTAATAAAGCAATTTGAAAATAAAATTTATATGAGGAATTGAGTTCCTGGGAGCATACTTCTCCCTTTGTCATTTCTTTTCTACTCCTGATTTTTTGTCTTTCTTTTTTTTTTCTTCCTTTGTGTTTAATAATTTATTTCAGCATTTTAAAACAGGAGGACATTTTTCAGTAGGGTGTTATGGCAGAAGACCACAAAAGCATCATATATTTCTCATTCAAAATACATTAATATACGACTGAAATGCTAACCCGTACAATAGAATAATTATAGTGTATCTTCATTGAAATTGTACACATGGCTTTGTGATCATGCTCATTAATTTAGATCCAAATGAAGCAAAATTATTCTGCATGGCTGCTGAGTTAATTTATGTGATATAAGTATAAAGTTAAATAAAGTGTGATAGAAAATGAGATTGAGTCTCAGCAATTAGGTTCAGAAGAAGAAGTTCACTCATCTCCCCAGCCTCCCTGGTCCCTCTTTCCTGCAAGGATTATTCACGTTATTGCAAAAATTTGTCCATTTTAATACTGTGTCTTAGAATGTCTTGATTGACATTCTGAAGCATCTTCTTCACAGCTAATCTTTTGGGAGGAGGAATAAAGCACCAGTGTGATAGACGCTTTTGCTTGGGACTATTCAAATATCCAGGTAAAAGAACACAATAGTTTTTCTGTTGATGTGAGCCTGAACTCCTGGCAGGATAGGGAAAATGCTATGCTATTCTGAGTGTTAATTTTAGGGACAAGTGAAGTACATGTGTGTCTTGTTTCAAATAGACAAAAAATAGGCCATTTTAAAAATTTTAATTTAAAAAGGAAAACTGTGTCACCATGATTTTCTACTACTGCAATAATATATGTAGGACAGGTCTTAGAAAATGCTAACCCATTGCTTTCTATCTTATTCCAGCCCATTTCAATTGATAACTAGTTTCAATTTTGTAATCAGTGGAAAAATAATTCATCTTACAGGACAGAGGGGTGATTATATTTCTATATATAGAAATAAGACCGATTTTGAATCTAAATACCATTTGAAGGCAGGCATCCACAAAAGCCTCTATCCTTCATTTCTGTGAGAGAAAAGCAGATTTAATTCAATTAGAAAAACATTAATTGGCCCCATTTCTGGAGATGCAAAGATAAATAAGACATGGCCTGTACCCTCCGGATTGCTTGAGTCTAATAGATCAAAAGAAAAGAAGAGGACATGCAAATAGTGAACAAACTCCTGACATAGCCTGGAGATGGTTCAAATGATGATAGAAATAGTCAAAGAGAAATGCTTCAGATCTAAGCGGGGTGAGATAAGGACAGGCTTCATGAAGAAAATGACCTCTAAGGTGTTGACCTCTAAGGATGGCGTGGGCTCTGATAGGTAGATGGGACACACAGACTAGGGACAAGGGTGGCACATAACGAGGCAAAGTCATCAAGAGTCCTGCAAGTTGTTGGAGTACAGGGTCTGGGGTGGGAAAGCAATCATGAGAGGTGATTCTAGAAAGGTAAACTGGGATAGCACTGTGGTGATTCTGAAGGCTGGGCTGAGGCATTTTTCTTTGACTTGGAGCCAAGGAAGAGACCATGAAAATTTGTGAGTAGGTAGGTACTGTTAGTGATAATGGGGGTGGATTAAAACAGTTACTTTGGAAGCTGGGAGGTCATTCGGAGATTATAGCAACTCCTCAGGCAAGTGGTGGTGAAGCTAGGAAGATGTCAATGGGAATGATACCAGGGAGACTGTGGCAGAGGGATTTGCAGACCCAACTGGTTGGATGTTGGGGGAGGGGGAATGAGAAGAAAGGGCTAGATGGCAGTGCTTTAACAGAAATCCAAAGGAGTTGCAGATTGTGGTGAGAAAGTAAATTCAGTTGGAAATATGCTTTTTGAGGTGCTTCTGAAACATTTAGCAAAGATGTATAGGAGTCAGTTGGAAATTAAGGTTTGAGCTACTTTGAGAACTTGAGACTAGAGAAGTTCTGAACTTTGAGAACTGGAGACTTTGGAAGATCAAACACATAATAATAGTCGAAGCCATAGGAATGAATGACATTGCTGTGGGACAAAAAGTAGAGTGAGAGTAAAGCAAGATGTAATAACTTTGGAGGAAGATTAATTCACGTGGGACAAGAAGTAGAAATGGAAGGACAGAGAGGAGTCATCAGAGACACAGGGGACCTTGAGGATGTTGTAACTTCAGTGAAGGGTGAGAACAGAGTTTCAAGAAGGACAAGGCGAAACAGGTGGCCGACAGGAGGACCATAGAGGCAAGACTACTGAATCTGGCATTCCGAAGGGCATGGTCACTTCAGTGTAATGATGGAGACGGAAAACAGATTGTAAGCTGCTGAGGAGCAGACTGCATGAGGAAGTGGAGCAGTGGCTGCAGGGTGCCACTCTTTCAAGGTGAATAAAGAATGCTGAGATCTACCTAGAAAAAGGGTTCTTTTGGAAAGACTGGATGTAGATCTTTGAGCCTTCCCTAACGGATTTTCCACTGAAGCCCCCTGCTCCTTTGGGCATGAACTCCATCCCATCATTGATTCGCTCATCTTTCGCTAAGTTTATTCAGAGTAGGGAGGTCATTTCTCAGTAAGAACCCTCTCCTCTCATATATTGACCATGAACATCTTTCTTATATTTAAAGACTTCATTTTCACATCTACATGTTGCTTTTCTGCTATGTTTCTGCAGAGTCTCTGACCATTGGTAAAGTTGAGGGTCATGATTTTGGAATATGGCAGCTCATACAGGTAGGAGTGCATTTAACTACCACACAAGGATAGAGAGCCAGTTAGCCAAGAACCGAATTTCAAACCTACTCCTACTCTTCCTGGAGTCTTCAAGAGTTTGCCTTCCATTCAATGGGGTTTTATACCTCAGTCTACTTTGGAACTCTTAGATCTGTTCTCTCACAGGGACCAGTTATAAAGCCTATATAAAATTTGAGTAATATTTTGGTGAGAGGAATAAGAAGGAAAAAGGAAGAAAGATAATAAGGAAAACAATTAAATGGAATAGAATAAGTACAGATTCCAAATTTATTTGACAAGCCTCTCCTTTCAATTTTTATCATGAATGGAGCAATTGTCCACTGCCTCTTTTGCCTTTCATTTTATCACTCTACTAACAATGTTTGTTGTTAATACTGCTTTACTTAATGTAGAAAGTACAATATCAAGGACTAAAAAAAAAAAAAAA
>NW_016805935.1:74495-84164 GCF_001698545.2 Rhinopithecus bieti | reverse complement strand
AAAAAAAAAAAAAAAAAAAAAAAAAAGTCAAATCTTCGTTCCCAAGAATCTAAAGATAAATGACAATACTTTCTGGCACCAACTTTTTACTTTAACCCTTTGGAATGTTTTATTTCTCATTCTATTCTGTGCCACATGATTTATTTAATTATTGCCTTGGTTTAAGGCACTTGAAAATAAGGTCCTCTTTTGCATCCCAAGCAGTGTACAAAGTTTCAAGCATTCTCTCAGATATTACGAGATTACTCTGGGGAAAAGTGCTGCCTCAGCAGAAATGTTGTAGCTGTCACTGATTTGTGGAGACATCAAAAGGCAATGAAGGGAGACCAAACACTGAATAAAGCAGTCATTTCAAGTCTAAGCAATCCCAAGAACAAAGTTTTGCTCATTTATAGTTTCTACAATTTTAGAAAGTTAGTGTCTGGGGATTTTCCTTGCCCCTTTCTGTTTGTGTACAATTATCTTGAGATTGATTTTCTAGCAAATGATACGCTCAAAAATGAGAGTAATTCATGAGAATGTATTTATTCAGTGACTCATTAAAACTACATTCACATTTTTACTAAGCTATACAGTTTTGATTTTCTATGTGAGCTGCTTGGCATAGCAAATATATATATATTTTTGCTTTGGAATATTTATATTTAATTCTTATGATACTTTGGCCACTATTTCATTTAAATTATCAGTCTAATTTTAACTTTTTAAAAAAACCTTAATATAACTCCCTTCTTCTATCTCTGTTCCCTTCCTCAATTAGCTCTAGTTCCCTATCCTCCTCTTAGGAATTTAAATGCCTCCTTTAGTAGCCTAAATTTGCCTACAATTAAAAATTCTGCCTCACGAAGCATGGTTTGTGCCCACTCACAATTCCCTGTTCTAACTCATCACTCTCTTGCATGACCTCTGTACCACCCTATATCACTAATGTCTTCCTGTGCTGACCTTCCACCCCTGACTCGGATATACTTTGGCTTTAGGTTTGGGGAGTCCATGATAAGTATTTTTTTCTCTGTTGTGAGCTGCATCACATCTCCTCAAAAGGTATATTCAAATCTTAAGTACCTGTAAATGTGGAAATAGGATCTTTGCATACGCAAGCAAGTTAAGATGAGGTCATACTGGATTAGGGTGAGTCCTAGTCCAGTGATTAGTGTCGTTATAAGAGAAGGAAGTTTGGACACAGACAAACACACATGGGGAACATTGTGAAAACAGAAGAAGAGATTAGAATCATGTACCTACAAGCCAAAGAATGCCAAGAATTGCCAGTAAACCATCAGAAATTGTTTTTCCTTTCTCCTGGGGAGAGAGGCATGAAGCAGATTCTTCCTTAGAGTCTCCAGAAGGAACCAACCTGGCCAACACCTTAGTTTTATACTTTTAGCATCCAGAGTTGTGAGGGGATACATTCTTTTGTTTTAAGTGATCCAGTTTATACTACTCCTAGGACAGCAGCCCTAGGAAATGAATACACTTTTCTTTTATACATTTATAACGAATTATCTAATGTTAACAAAAATAAAATTAGGCCTCTGGGTATCAAAGAATGGAAACTGATGTTTGCCATTTTAACTAGAAATAAAATGTATTGGGATGATAGCATCAGCTTATGGAATCAACAGGAAAGCTGGAGAACTGGACTGGAGACCAGGGCACAGAGGCAAGCTGTGGATCAGTTTTGAGGCATCGTGGCTACTGAACATACCCTGTGACTGTGGCTGAACTCCTTTATCTTCACAGTAAAGTCCATCTATGATTTTGCTGACTGCGAACTTGAGTTAACCCTTCAGGGGTTCATCTACCAGTGAGAGTGTTACAGGTTGAGCCCCAGCCATGGGTCTGTGCCTTGGCTGGGAAGGGATAGGGATGCATCTCTTGTGACCCCAAGAGTAGGGAGCAGTTGTTTCTGGTCACTCTTATCTGAACTTGTCTAAAAATCTGTTTAAAAAAAAATTCCCATGGAGATTTGTTAAAGATGGCAGGACAGATTTTATTCAAGCTATTGCAGTAGGGGAGAGAGATGTCAGGACTGAACTAGGCTCAACTCTAAATACAACAAAGACAGCTGGGACTTGTAGCCAACAAGCAAAGTGAAGGGGTCAGTGGATGAAAAATGACAAGAGGAACTTGATCATATATCAAAAGTGGGGGAACTTACTAAACTGACTTTAACAGGAGTCTTTGCTAAAAGTGAGCTCAACAAAACAAAGTTGAGGACTGGTTGAGGACAGAGCTCCAAGGAGCCTGACTAAAGTTTGGCCAAGGGGAGAGTCTTCCTCACCTGTTCACACCCAAGGGATGTGAATAAGAAGATAATGGCCTAGTTGTCTTGATAGTGGTCTATTAGGAACTTGAAAAAAGAGGCAAGCAGCACCTTTTAAAGGGAATCTGCCTTGATTTGAAAATGAGTGTTAAGTGTCACTAGTTGGAGTCTGAAATAATGTTGCTTTGATATTATTTGCGCAGCATGGTTCAGCCCTTACTTAGACTCTCCTGTAATTTGTCTGGTTGTGGGAAGTTGTGTTTCTTTTTGATGTTTCCTTTTTCTTTTAGAACTTCCAACCTTCTTCAGCATCTAGAGAAGAAAGGATAAACCTGTCCCCTGTGTGGGTTTTTCTCCATTCGCTCAGACTAATTTTCTGCCATCCTCTCCCAACTCGATTCTTCAGGAGGCTCCTCTGCCTGGACTGGCTTCCCACTGGGGTTGACCAGTGGGAGACACTGACAAATTGAAGAGCAGGGAAGAGAGAGGTCTTGGCTCTCTACTTTGGGGGGCATGGTGGCAGCAGTTACATCGTTTGTGTCCATGGCTCCTGGTGAGGATCCAGCTTTCACTGGAGCCCCATAACAGCTTCTTCCATTCACTCATTCAGTCTGAGTATGGAAATTACTTCTCTCTGGTTCCCTTAATCCTATCCATAACTCTGCAAGTAATCTCTTTATTAAAATCTCTTTTGTTGAGCCATCAGATCTGTATCATTTCCTATAAACCCGCTGGGAGCTTGGCCCAATTGTCTTCATACTTCGCTATTCTCTTCTCTCAACCATTCTTTCTCAAAAATATTGAGAACTATTCTTTCTCAGTAGAAAGAACAGAATATTCTTTCTATTCTTCAAAATTTCAGTCAAAACCCATTTTTCTCTTTAAAGCCTTCCCAGAAAGCTTTGCTACTTCCAAAAAATTTTAATGGGTATACTTTCTTTTGAGCTATTTGTATATTATGTACTTTTACTTCCAACTTGCTCAACTCTATAATTAGATTTTAAGTGCCTCAAGGTTGGGAACTGTGTATACTGTCTAATTTAAAATGCTCTTTTTAAAAAATACCCTGCCCAATAGGCCTCTACAAGATCTTGCATATGCTGTATGTGGTAGGAGAAATTGACTGAAAAAATCAAGTCCAAGAGTATAAAAAGTCACATTTTTGAATATTGTAGTCATGGAATATGTTACATTTCATATTTATTATAGAAGAGGCTTTGAATTTCTGGAAAGCAAAGTATAGGCAATTATATTCTCAAGTTTTTTATGATTTAAGGAAGCAGGGAAAAAGTTTGTTTGTTCTTAACTCAACTACTATGCCCCTTTTAACTAGCTGCTGTGAGTAAGAATCATGAAAACCTACAATATAAGGAAAAGAAACAGTCCCATGGCAGGCAAGTGTCACACTGTTAATAGTACATTAGAAAAAGAAGCCAGAGCTTTGTACTTCTCTCTTAGTGCAAAGACACCTTAGCATGGTAGAATGTACATAGACCTTGGTATTACATAGACTTGAGCTGGAATCCACTTTCACAGTGTAATACTTAGAAGATTTCCTAACTCTCTGGGCTTCAGTTTCCTTACTGGTAAAGGGAGGAAATCCATCTACTTTTCAAGACTGTTATGAGGAATAACGAATCATAACTTAATGTCCATAGACACCTGGCTAATGGAATGGCTGGCAAATATGTTTCCTTCTCACCTCCTCTTTCTGCCTATGCAACTGGCCTGTATAATTTCTCAGCTGTCTGTGTTGGTCCATTGCATTGGGTCAAGTTCTTTGCAGAATGATTCCTGCTATCTAATAAGTGATGGTATTATCCATGGGCTGGTGCATGTCAAATGACCCTTTTCACTATGGTAGTTGGAAACTCAAAGAGGGGGATGATTATGTAACAGAGCTTCCTATGAATGTTTGGAGAAGCAATTTTTATGTAGCTTGTTGTACTTTTTCCTTGTTTAGAATCACTATTGAAGTCTCACTAGAAATGGAAAGTTAGCTTGGGATAATGGGGAGAACAGTACTTTAAGTCTGAAAGTTTATTTTGAAGATCAAATGGGATCACACACACATATATACACACACACACATACAGGTTGAGCATCCCTTATCCAAAATGCTTGGGACCTGAGGTGTTTGGGTTTCAGGTTTCTTTTTTTTTTTTTGATTTTGGAATATTTGCATTATACCAGTTCAGCATCCCAAATCCAAAAATCTGAAATCTAAAATTCTCCAATGAGCATTTCTTTTAAGCCTTATGCCAGTGCTCAGAAAGTTTTGGATTTTGGAACATTATGGATTTTGGGTTTTCAGATTATACACACACAAAGAGCCATGTAAGGAACTGAGGAGGGAAACAGCTGACTATGTCAGAATGGCAAGCTTCCTGCCATGTAACATATGAAGATGAAATCCTAAGCTACTAGCAGTGTGACTCTGGGCAAGTCACTTGTCCCCCATGAGACCCTAATGCAGAGTCTTTGCTCATTTGAATTCAACATATATTTATTTTGCACCTGACTCATTTAAGTCACTCAGCTAGAATAGGAGCTCTACCTTATGTCAAAGCTTTCATCCTACCAGGTAGTCTATTGAGTTAATTAGCCATCTTGAATCCTATACAAATGTTTTTACTGAACTCTTATAAAACAAACAAGCAAACAAACAAAATATCCCACTTAGACTGGAACTATGTAACAATAGTTTACTTAAGCATATTCAGATACTTTCTAATTTATGTACTCCCCTTTCTTAGCAACATGAAACAGAACTCTATGTCCTTTAGTTGGATTTCCTTAGTTCCCATAGTAGTTGAAGAAATAATCCCAATCTCAGGAAGCCATGGCCCAAGAAGCTCTACTCAGAATCAATTATCTTGGTTAGGTGGAATTGGTTAGCACAATCTCCACCTCCTACTACCACGAGTCATGCTATGGGAAAAGGAAGTTTGCAGATAGACTTTAGGATGCCTCTCTCTGCTAATATGCACATCCTTGTATATTTCCTCCTCTTGAGTGTGGGTGGAAGCTGTGACTTGCTTCTGACCAATAGAATAAAACAAAGATAATGGATATCACTCCTGCGATTATGTTATGAAAGATTCTGTCTTACTAATAGTCTTTCTCTAGAGACTCTCTCCCCTAGCTGGATTTGAGAAAGTAAGCAACCATGTTGGGAGGTACATGTGGCAAGAAACTGGGGTAGCCTCTACTTGCTGAGGGTAACCTCCAGCTGACCACCAGCAAGAAGCGAGGACCCTCAGTCCTATGGTAAGGAAGCAAATTCTGCCAACAATCTGAGTGAACTTGGAAGTGGATTCTTCTCCAGCTGAGTCTCCAGAGGAAACCTCAGCCCCAGCTAACATCTTGAACAGCTAAGACTTTACAGTGCTGTAAGGCCCACAGCAGAGGACCTGCTAAGCCGTGCCTAAACTCCTATTCCACAGAAACCATGCGATATAATAATAAGTATGCATTGCTTTAAACCTCTACGTTTGTGGTAATTTGTTACCCAGCAGTAGATAACTAATACAAGAAAGTAGGTGGTCTATATTAAGCAATTTGTTATGTAACTATTTACAATCAAAAAAATACATTGGGACTCTACATTTTTTCAATATTTTAAAGTTACTTTCTTTTTAGTATAAGAAACCAAGAAGAAAATAACAGCTTCTTTGCAAACATTATAAACCACACCTAAAGCACCATGCTTTTAAATCTGTTTTAGTCCTTTAAGGATACAAAACAGTTGTGAACTAGGAAAAACATGTTTTATTCTTTATGCATGTAGTCTGATACACAAACATTTGGGATTAGGAGGGAAAGAAGATATTATTAAATGTCCATTGATGAGTGTTACGTTGATTGCATATGACAACTTCCTTTCAGCAAAATATAGTGCATCAACCATTTTGAACTTTATTTAACATTTTTTCTCATTATTGATGCTTTTAGTTTGATAACAGATAAATTGGTAAAAACAGATGGTTTGGCAAAAGTCTGGGCTTTTGAGGCCTTATGAGCAAGACACTGCCCTTATACAGCGTCAAAGAGCTTCCGTGGGCAGGAATCTTTCTTTTTTGTGATCCACAGGAACCTCCCAGGCTAAGCCCCAGAGATAGGAAGCTGGGGCCCAGGCTAAAGTTTAATGAGCCAGCCATGCAGCAGCAAGGAGAACTAGCTCCTCAGAGGCTGAGCACATTTCTGCTTAATAGCACAAAATCACTTAATAAGAATATGTAAAACTTCCCTTTCCTTTTCTTCAAGAGAGTGCACAGAATTTATCAGAATAGGGAATATACACTCAAACTCAGAGTATTTTTTTTTCAAATAGTGTATCAATGAATATAACCATTTGCCAGTAGCCGTACTACATTTTATCAATAACAAATACTAGTGTGATATTCAAATCTTGTTAATCTTGTGAGATATTATTGCTCTGGGCAATGCCATAGGAAGCCTTTGAGCACTACATAGAAACCAGTGATTCTTAGTCTTAGCTGCATTATTGGAATCTCTGCAGAGCTTTAAACATCTCAATGCCCAGGTCACAGAATTACATTAGAATTTCAGGGGGGAGTTGAAGTCATCACAATTTTTTAAAGCTCCCTAGGTGATTTCCAAGGTGATGTAGTATTGAGAACTACAAGAGCTTTATAGTTATATTAACACTTTCCCTGTGGTCACACATTTAATGATTTGAACTAAAAGGTAACTTACGTAAAAATCACAGAGCTCTGTTGTCCAGGCTGGAGTGCAGCGGTGTGATCATGGCTCACTGCAACCTCTACCTCCCCAGGATCAGGTTGATTCTTCCATCTCAGACCACAGGTGTATACCACCACACCTGGCTAATTTTTAATTTTTTAGAGATGGGGTTTCACTATGTTGCTCAGGCTGGTCTCAAACTGCTGGGCTTGAATGGTCTGCCCACCTTGGCTTCCTAAAGTGTTGGGATTACAGGTGTGAGCCACTGCACCCAGCCTCATGTAGAATTGTTAATCTGCTGACTGACATAGATAAGTTAATAATTGGAATTTCAATAGTAAAATAGTAAAACATTTTGCATAAAATATAGGGTGTTGGATAAACGCAAAGGAGAGGAACACAGGGTGTGCATTATTTGACATTTCAATTAATTGACATTTAATTGAAATTGACATTTCAATAAATTGACATTTAATTGAAATTGACATTTCAATAAAAGCTTATTGAATTAGTTGACACTTTATCTGAGTTTGAAAAAAAGGAGATTGATGGAGAAGTGTGGACAAGAACTACAGGCTTAGGGAACAGGAGGATACAGACACAAGGGCAAGTAAGAACATGGCCCCTGAGCTAGCCCCCTCCCCTGTCTCCTGCAAGATGTCCATATCCCAATCGCTGGAACCTGTGGATATGTTATGTTACATGATGGAGGAGATTGAGTTTCTGATCAGTTATCCTTAAAATAAAGAGATTATCCTGGATTATTCAGATGGACCCAATATAGTCACCAAAGACCCTTTAAAGTGGAGGAGTGAGACAGGGGAAGGTCAAAGTCAGAGAAGTAAAATGCTATGCTCCTGTCTTGGAAGACAGGAGAGGGGGCCAGGAGCCAAGGAATACAGGTGACCTCTAGAAGCTGGAGAAGGCAAGATAATGGATTCTCCTCAAGGGCCTGCAGAAGAAACATAGCCCCACTAACACCTTAGTTATAGACTTCCGACCTCCAGAACTTTGGGATAATATAGTTGTGTCATTTTTAAAGCCATTAATTTCATAGTAAATTGTTATAGCAGCAATAGGAAGCGAATACAGTTCTGTTCAGGGAAATGCAAGTGAGGATATGTCTGGAATAAAGTATTAGTAAACCATTGAACGACTTTTGGCAGGGGAAGAAATGAAGCAGGATCATATTATAGAAAAGTCCTACTTACAGCAATATTGATGATAGTTTGAAATAGGGTCAACTCCAGGCCAGGTGCGGTGGCTCACGCCTGTAATCCCAGCACTTTGGGAGGCCGAGGCAGGCGGATCATGAGGTCAGGAGATTGAGATCATCCTGGTGAAACCCTGTCTCTACTAAAAATACAAAAAATTAGCCGGGCATGGTGGTGGGCGCTGGTAGTCCCAGCTACTCAGGAGGCTAAGGCAGGAGAATGGCATGAACCCGGGAGGCGGAGCTTGGAGTGAGCCGAGATCACGCCACTGCACTCCAGCCTGGGTGACAGAGCAAGACTCTGTCTCAAAAAAAAAAGTAATAGGGTCAACTCCAGAAGGCAGCAGGATATGAGGAAGGAAGTTTAGAGAGGAGACTGATGTAGTAATTTGAGTAAGAATATCTTAAAAAAATGGTAATAGCTGCTTTTTATTGAAGGTTTATGCATAACCCTATATTTTATAGCTTAAATCTAATCTTTTATTCTTAAAAAAGTCTCGAAGTATTAATACTCATATTTTACAGAAGAGGTAACTGAGGCTTAGAGAATGTAATGAAGTTCCTCAAGATTATGCAGCTAATTCATGATGAGCTAGGTTTGGGATCAGGTCTGTTGACCTTAAAGCACATGTTCTTTCCAGTACATTACTGTGCCTGAAAAGAAAGACAGACAGCAGCTCACTGAGGAGTCAGTGAGAAAAATTTTTAAAGTGCAAGAAATCAGGGCCATTAGAAACAGTCTTCAGTACCACAGAAGCATTTGAAGGTTTCAGAATAATAACCGAAGTTCAAGAAAGTAAGTCTAAGTAATGAAGGAAAACAAAAAGGTTAAATATTGACTTTCTTTTTCTGTTAAATTCTCAAACCCTTTATAACTATGCCAATAACTTTTACCAGTGTATAAAAGATTTGCTGCCATTTGTATCCACAGTGTTTGGTGCTGTCTGATGGGTGAGAACTGAGCTGATACAATTAGTGTAGAGTGGGTGGAACTCTGTGTGATAGGTAATAGGTAGAGTGTAATACCAAATCCAAATCAAGAAAGGTGCTCACTTTCTGGGAAAATGGAAGAACTTTCTGCAGGATACTAAAGGAGATTTGTTGTTGTTGTTTTTTGAGATGGAGTCTTGCTCTGTTGCCCAGGCTGGGGTGCAGCAGTGGTGTAATCTCGGCTCATTGCAACCTCTGCCTCCTGGGTTTAAGTGATTTTCCTGCCTCAGACTCCTGAGTAGATGGGACTACAGGCACACACCAGCATACTCGGCTACTTTTTTTTGTATTTTAGTAGAGACAGGGTTTCACCATGTTGGCCAGGATAGTCTCGATCTCCTGACCTCATGATCCACCTGCCTTGGCCTCCCAAAGTGCTGGGATTACAGGCGTGAGTCACTGTGCCCAGCTCTAAAAGAGATCTCCATCAGGGATGCTCCTAGCTCTCTACTTAAATATCTACCTATTTCTTTTTTTTTTTTTTTTTTTTTTT
>NW_016805935.1:27352-74244 GCF_001698545.2 Rhinopithecus bieti | reverse complement strand
GATCTCAGCTCACTGCAAGCTCCGCCTCCCGGGTTTACGCCATTCTCCTGCCTCAGCCTCCCGAGTAGCTGGGACTACAGGCGCCCGCCACCTCGCCCGGCTAGTTTTTTGTATCTTTTAGTAGAGACGGGGTTTCACCGTGTTAGCCAGGATGGTCTCGATCTCCTGACCTTGTGATCCGCCCGTCTCGGCCTCCCAAAGTGCTGGGATTACAGGCTTGAGCCACCGCGCCCGGCCATATCTACCTATTTCTGAAAGACAACTAAGTGTATAGTGGATAAACTCAACTTCTTAAGTGAGTCATCAACATTCAGATATTCAAAAGTGCTCATCAAAACTCAAAAAGGCTGAGAATTACTGGAATATGCTTTGTTCATCTCTGTCTCCTCTGTGCCTAGTCGGGGGCATGTTGATATGTATTGACTTGACTAAATGAAACATGTTCAGTTTTCATTTTTCTTGTTATTGTTACTGGTTTGGTTATATATAGTGCCAAGATCTTAGCTCTAATCAATGATAGCTCCTGCCCATTTATTAATGATCTCTAAGGAAAATCCAAATTCTTAGGTTGTGCTATTAATTCATAATGAGTATCGTCTGAAGTAAGGATGCCTTGACTAGGTTAGGATATAATATTTTCTTTTATAATCCAAGAAGATTTTCATTAAATGACTGTTTCAGTGGGATATGGTCTGTGTTATTGCTATGATATTTGGGTTGAATATGGTTTGGCTCACAGGACCACAAATGTTTTCTTTTTAAAAATTTATTTATTTATTTTATTTTGAATGTGCCCTATTTTTTGAGCAGTTTCAGGTTTAGAAAAAAAGCTGTGCAGGAAGTTTAGAGGGTTTCCATATATCCCCTCTGCTTTCACCCTCTCGTTTCCAGTATTATTAACATTTTGCATTCCTGTGATATATTTGTTATAATTGATGAACCAATAATGACACATTAATATCAACCAATACAGTTTACATTAGGGTTCACTCTTAATATTGAACACAATTCAGGTTTGGACAAATGCATAAAGTCAGGTATCTACTGTTACAGTATAATACAGAACAGTTTTGTTGCCCTAAAATTATTCTGCATTCCACCTATTCATTCCCTACTCCCAACCCCAAGCCTCTGCCAACTACTGACATTTTTCCAGTCTCCACAGTTTATCTTTGTCCAGAATGTCTCATAATTCAAATCATACTTTTCAGACTGTCTTTTTTCCCTTAGCAATATGCATTTAAGCTTCTTCCCCATCTTTTCATGTCTTGATAGCTCATTTATTTTAAGTCTGAATAATACACAGCTGTATTCTATGGGGGGTCATAAAAAGAATTAATAAAGAACATCTGAAAGGGGAGAAAAAAGCAAATAGTACTTCACCATTGTGGTCTCAAAACTGAACACACACCAATGTGAAGATGGACAGAGACACAAAATCCCCAGAACCGTAGGAGGAGAGTGAAATCGATGAGCAGACTTAGAAAGTGCAGAGCAAAACAAAACAGTGCAGACTGAAAAATAGAGAAGCCGTCAATAGGTCAGAGGCTGAGAGATGCTGAGTTAAAGAGATATGACACACTACTGAGATGGAGAAATTCTGCTCCCTGATTGCATGGATCAATATGAGAGACGCTGCTAAAATACCTCCTCCATGTCACGTTATCATAAATCTGTCCAAAGAGAGGCTCCCTTCAATCCCCAAGCTGTTCATCTTCATCTTGCAGATGCCAATTTTACTATCAAGCTTAGCTTCTGTCATATTTCCAGCGTATATGCTTTTAGTCTCGGGTTTGCATTAAGGATTTATGAAATGTTGAGATTAATTGAATTCTCTAATTATTTATATTTAGGCAACTGAATACATTATACCAGTTTCTGGAGGTCCTTTGGTTCAGTGGTCCCCAAATGCTGACTCAGAGATTAACTGTGTCAGAATCCTCTTGAAGGAATATATGAATGATAGCTTTGTAGCTCTTGCCCCTGGAGAGTCTCATTCACTGTGTCTCATGGTGCCCAAGTATCTGTATTTTTATAAAGTGCCTCAGGGGACTCTAATGCAGGGATTTGTGAGCTGAGCTTCTTCTGTAGAGGGCAAGAAAGTAAGTATTTAAGGCATTGGTGCTGCATGGTCTTTGGTACCACCACCGAACTCTGCCATCTTAGCATGAAAGCAAACACAGACAACATATAAACAAATGAGCAGAGCTGTGTTGCAATAAAACTTTATTTATAAAAGCAGGCAGCAGGTTCCTTAAAAAGTTAAACAGCCCAGGCTCTGTGGCTTACAACTGTAATCCCAGTACTTTGAGAGGCTGAGGTGGCAGGATGACTTGAGCTCAGGTGTTTGAGACCATCCTGGGCAACACAGTGAGTCCCTGTCTCTACAAAAAAGTAGCCAGGCTTGGTGGCACATGCCTATGTTGCCAGCTGTTCAGGAGGCTGAGGTGGGAGGATCACTTGAATCCAGGAGGTTGAGGCTGTAGTGAGCCATGTTCGTGCCACTGCACTCCAGCCTGGGTGACAGAGTGAGATCCTTTTAAAAACAACAACATAAAAAGTTAAACATAGAATTACTATATGGTCTAGAAATTCCACTACTAGATATATACCCCCAAATGATTGAAAGCAGGAACTTGAACATATATTTGTACACCAATGTTCATAGCAGCACTATTCACAATAGCCAAAAGGTACAAGCAACACATGTCCATCAGCAGATAAATGGATAAACAAAATATGGTACACACATACAATGGGATATTATTCAACCTTAGAAAGGAAATTCTAATGCATACCACAGTATGGATGAACCTTGAGGATAATTGCTAAGTAAAATAAGCCAGACACAAACAGACAAATATTGTATGATTCCACTTATATTAGGTGCCTAGAATAGTCAAATTCATAGCAAGAGAAAGTATAATGATAGTTTCTAGCAGTTGGAGGGAGTGGAGAAGGGGCAGTTGTTTACTGGGTGCAGTTTCAGTTTGGGAGGATGAAAAAGTTCTAGCGATGGTGGTGATGTTTGCATGACAGTCTGAATGTGCTTAATATCACTGAATTGTACACTTGAGGAAGGCTAAATGGTAATTTTTTTGTTGTGTATATTTTACCACAATAAAAAATAAATGAAAAAACATGATTAAGAAGGAGAAAATATAAATGAAAAAAAAATGGAAGGAGGCATGAATTTGGCCCATGGATGTAGTTTACTAACCTCTGGTCTAATGAGCAGCCAGGGTATGGAATCATCAGCAAGAGTTTATTTCCTCTTGGAGTTAGAATGGCAGCCAAGTCCACCTTATTTTCTTTTGACTGGGAATTATTTCTGGAGATGGAAATCCCTGATTTTTTTTTTGTTTTGTTTTTTGTTCTTGTTTTTGTTTTGTTGTTGTTGAGACGGAGTCTTGTTCTGTTGCCCAGGCTGGAGTGCAGTGGCGCAATCTTGGCTCACTGCAAGCTCTGCCTGCCAGGTTCATGCCCCTCGTGATCTGCCCACCTCGGCCTCCCAAAGTGCTGGGATTACAGGCGTGAGCCACCATGCCTGGCTGTAAATCCCTGGTGTTTAACAGCATGCATTCTTTGCCAATTTCCATGGAAAACAAGGGACTCTTAGTGTCATATTCTGATCAAATGGCATTCCATATGATTATGATCTACTTCAGTACGCCAAAATCCACCTGCCACCAAATACCAGATAGGGCTTCTCATGAGGAGGTATTCCAAGTGCATTATTTGCCTTCAGAAGTTTTTTATTCCCTGTCATCTCCCTCTCTGTCTCTGTCTCTCTCCCTTGATTCTTGCGTCAGTTAAATTTCTTCTCTTCCACACAGAAAAGCAAGTGAGGAGAGACTCAAAAGGTTTTTCTAAAACTACTCCCTGTTGGCTGTGGAATAGAAGTATTCTCTCATTTGTGGAGACATGAGGAGTTTGGTGACATCCATTCCCCCTTCCAAATGCTATTAATTTACTTATCTTTTCCCAATGATAGTTTAATGATCAAACCTTAGCAAACTGCCTAGTCAATTACAAATTTGGAATTAGCAAATTAGTACAAATTAATGAGGCTTTATCATTTATAAAGGGATGACATTACTTTTATATATAAAACTGGAATGATATTTAAAATGAGGCAACCATAGGCATTTTATCTATAGAAGTTTCTTTAATTCAACAAAATTTTGTACTTTCAAGACTGAAGTGAACTAAAACTGGTTTCCTTATTCAGAACAGTGTCCTTTGTCCCCTCAATTTTCTGATCAGCCATCTCAGAGAGTCATTAAATGGCGTGTCCAATCAGCTTGGTAAAATAATTCACTTATTAGCTTGGGCGTAGATTAATGCTTAAAGGAGTATACTTTTTAGGTTCACAGCAAAGCCTCACTTTAAAACTAAAACTGCTCTAAAATGAAGTCTACTGAAAAAAAAAAAAAGAGAAAGTTTATTGGCTCAGTTGATAAGTTTTTATCTTTATCTCATTGCTTGTTAACATATACTAGTTTCTTTTTTCTATTTTTGTCACTGAGGCTTATACATCTCAGGTTCCCTTAAAAAACTGTAGAAGAACAATTAATGGTGGAAGTAAGGAATTAATGGAAGAAGGTGTGTGTGTGTGTGTGCGTGTGTGCTGAATATGCAGTTGTTGTAAAGCAGCTTAGTGTAAGAGAGTTGGAAATTTACATATCTTTCCATGTATTACATTAAGTAAATTTCTGTACTGCTGTGGTCTGAATGTTTGTGTTTCCCCAAAATTCCTATGTTGAAAACTAATGCTCAATGTGATGGTATTAGGAGGTGGGACTTTTGGGAGGTGGTTAGATCATGGAGGCGTGATGATCATGGAGGCACAGCCCACATGGATGGGATTAATGCCCTTATAAGTGGCTGGAAAGACCAGAGGTCTTCCCTTTCACCATGGGAGGACCTAGCAAGAAGGCACCATCTGACAAGAAAGTGGGACCTCATCAGACACCAAATCTGCTGGTGCCTTAGTCATAAAACTCTCAGCCTCCAAGAACAGTGAGAAATAAATACTCGTTCTTTATAAGCCATCTAGTTTATAGTACTTTGATAGCATTTTGTTATAGTGTCCTGAATAGACTAAGACATCTATCTACCTGGCCTAATCGTGTTCCTACGCCTTACTTCAGTTTCCCTGAGGGATTTTGAAATGGCATACTATTTTACAACTCTCAGGTAGTGCTCCCAGACTTGGCTGTTATTTCAAAACTCCTTTTCCTGAGGGAAATATCTATGGTGGTAGTCAGGCCATCTGAGTGAGTTGTGGTCTACACAAATTTACATGCTTAAGCACAGGCACTTCATTTGTGCTTCATTTGTTCACATGTTTATGTGACAGCAAGCACTTCCTTTGTCCATGGAGGCAATGTGGTAGAACTGCCAGGGGTGGGGACACAAAGAAGGCATGATTGCAGGAGTAAGGGCCCTACCCTGGATCAGAGGTGGGGGAAATAAAAAAGAGCAATTGAAATAAGGATTAGAAACCCAGCAATGACCTCACAGATAAGGAGCTCATCTTATTGGCCAATCCCATGCAAACTGCTTAACAGACCCACATTCTTTTAGTTCTTAACAACACCAGGCAGGTCCTATAATGCCCATTTTACAGGGAGCGTGAATAGCTGTCATTACTGGTAGAACCGGAATTCAAACTCAGTGTTTAATTCCAGACTCTAAGATCTTAATCTTATGCTCTTTAGCAAAATGCTACCATTGTCTTTATATACTTTGGATGGGCAGAAAAATGCCACTACTGGTGGTGCAGGAGCTAATGCCTTTAAAAAGTGACAGAAAGTGACAACATAAGGGTATCTAGCAAGGCAGTAGACTGTAGATTGGCTCTATGTCCTAACTCAAGGAAGCTTGTGCTGACATCCGGGTCCATGGGAATATTGCTTAACCCCTCATGTTTCTCATTGCTTAACCTCATGCTCCTCAAGTGTGATTGGATGTCAGCTATATGGTTCATAGGATTATCGTAAGAATTAAATGAGATAATGCACAAATAGTGCCTTGCTCAGTACGTGGCAGAAAAAACAGGAGTTCAATAGAAACTGCTCTGTTTTGATGGTGATTAAGATGAAGTGTGCCTGGCTAACTCCATACTCCGGAGTTACTCTGCCATTGATTCTCTATGAGTAAATGATTGGTAATCATTGTTCATCGTTTTTTCTATGGGATACTTATTTGTTTGAATAAGGGGCATAGAAGTTGGAAACTGAAATCAAAACCAATACAGTTAAAATGAAAGCAAATCAAACAAATAACGATTGAGTAATCTAACCCATCACTGATTTTTAGTAACAATGGTAGGACATAAAGAGCATACTTAAATTGCATTTCAAGTCATGGCAAATAATTCGCGGTGTTTTAGAGAGCAGATCCCCTTCTCAAAGACTTCTGAGCATGTGGCTGAAATATCTTAAACATTCCTCAAATGAGGTTCAAATTATGGCCATCCTATTTCTCACCTAGTGACTGTGTTGTTCTGGCAAGTCTTTAGTCTACATTTGCTATTTCACTTCATCAAACAAAATAAATAATATTGTTAGACTCTAATGAATGAAGAATATACAATGTGGCAGCTACTTAGTACACATTCAATAGGAGTAAACTTTCACCTTTCCCATCACCTCAAAATAATATGAAATCCAATAACAAAAACGTTTTCTTGGGTGGGGCCAAGATGACCGACTACAAACAGTGGTGATCAGAGGCTCCCATTGAAAAGAACCATAGTTAGCATGTGAATCCTTCACCAGCAACCAGGGCATCCAGGTTCTCTCATCAGAACTGACTAGGCAGCTGGCGTGACCCACGGAGAGGAAGGAAGAGCAGTGTGGTGTGATGGCCCACCTCAGAGCCACACAGGGCAGGGGAGCCCCCACCCTCTAGCTAAGGGAGGTGGTGAGTGAGCAAGCTACCTGGCCAGGGGAACCGTGGTTTTTCCACAGAACTGTGCAGCTCACAGATCAGAAGATCCTACTCGCAAACCCACGCCACCAGGACCTAGGGTCCCAACCCTGGAGCCGTGCAGATTCTTAACAGCCTGTCAACTGGAATATGCCTAAGCCTGCCAAGCTCCCGGGGGAGGGGCAACAGCACCACAGCTGTGGCTACCTGCTGCCTAGGCCATTTCAGTTCTTTGGGGGAAGGGCAGCAGCCAGTACTGGGACTCATAATTGCCTAACACGCTAAGCTCCCTGGGCAGGGGAAGGGCAGCATCCATCCACCAGGCTGTGCTTTTCCTCTCCTGGAGCCAGGGAGCCTGGACAGCTTGGTCCCCAAGAGGTGTCCCCCACAGCCCAACACACTGGCTGCCGCAGACTACGGCCAGAGCACCTCTTCAAGCCTGACCCTGACACATCCTTCCTCACTGGGTGCGGCTTCCCTGCAGGGACTCCAACAACTCTAGTCAGAGGCTCAGGGACAGAATCTGGATCTCCCTGGGCCTGAACCCCTAGGGGTAGGGGTGGCCACAGTCTCTGTGGAGCAGTAGACTTAGCCTTTCCTCCTGGTAGTTCTGAGGAATCCGGGCAGCCCAGAAGAGTGGGTTTCCCCCAGCAAAGCACACCCCCTCCACCAAGGGACAGTCAAAGTGCTTTGTTAAATGGGTCCTGTTTCCCATGCGATCCAACTGGGTGAAACCCTCCAACAGGGGTTGTCAGACACGCTATACAGGAGTGATACTACTGGCATCAGGTTGGTGCCCTTCAAGGTCAGAGATCCCAGGAGAAGGAGCAGGCACCCATCTTTGCTGCTCTCCAGCCTCCTTGAGTGACATCTCCAGGCAGGAGAGCAAACCAGATAAATAGGGCCTGAAGTGAACCTCTGGCAAACCGCCACAGTCCTACAGAAGAGGGACAAGATCATTGAAAGAAAAAACAAACAAACAAGCAGAAAGCAACAACAATAGCATCATCAACAACAAAAATTCTCCACAAAAACCCCATCCAAGGGTCAGCAGCCTCAAAGATCAAGACTAGATAACCTTACAAAGATGAGAAAGAATCAACAAAAAAAAAATGTGAAAACCCAAAAGGCCAGGGTGCCTCTTGTTCTCCAAATGACTGCCACACCTCTCCAGCAAGGGCGCAGAACTGAACGGAGGATGAGATGAATGAATTGACAGAAGTAGGCTTCAGAAGATGGGTAATAAAAAGCTCTGCTGAGCTAAAGGAGCATATTCTAAACCCAATGAAAAGAAGCTAAGAACCTTGGTAAAATGTTAGAAGAGCTGCTGACTAGAATAACCAGTTTAGAGAGAACGATAAATGACCTGATGGAGCTGAAAACACAACACGAGAACTTCATGAAGCATAACCAAGTATCAATAGCTGAATCGACCAAGCAGAGGAAAGGATATCAGAGTTGGAAGACAATCTTGCTGAAATAAGGCATGCAGACAAGATTAGAGAGAAAACAATGAAAAGGAATGAACAAAGCCTTCAAGAAATATGGGACTTGGTAAAAAGATTGAACCTACAATTGACCTACTTGAAGGAAACAGGGAGAATGGAAACAAGCTGGAAAACAAACTTCAGGATATTATCCAGAAGAACGTCCCCAACCTAGCAAGACAGGCCAACACGCAAATCAGGAAACACAGAGAAACCACTAAGATACTTCATGAGAAGATCAACCCCAAAACACATAATCATCAGATTCTACAGGGTCAAAATGAAGGAAAAAATGTGAAGAGCAGCCAGAAAGAAAGGCCAGGTCACCAACAAAGGAAAGCCCATCAGACTAACAACAGACCTCTCAGCAGAAATTAGCCAAGCCAGAAGAGATTGGGGGCCAATATTCAACATTCTTAAAGAAGAGAATTTTCAACCAGAATTTCATATCCAGCCAAATTAAGCTCCATAAATGAAGGAGAAATAAAATTCTTTCCAGACAAGCAAATGCTGAGGCATTTTGTCACTACCAGGCCTGCCTTGCAAGAGCTTCTGAAGGAAGCACTAAATATGGAAAGGAAAAACCAGGCCAGCCACAGCAAAAACACACCAAAGTGTAAAGACCAATGACATTATGAAGAAACTGCATCTAGTGTGCAAAATAACCAGATAGCATCATGATGACAGGATCAAATTTACACATAAAAATACTAACCTTAAATGTAAATGGGCTAAATGCCCCGATTAAAAGACAAGGACTGGCAAATTGGATAAAGAGTCATGACCCATTGGTGCGCTGTATTCAGGAGACCCATCTCATGTGCAAAGACACATATAGGATCAAAATAAAGGGATGGAGGAAAATCTACCAAGCAAATGGAAAGCAGAAAAAAAAAAAAAAAAAAAAAAAAAAGCAGGGGTTGCAATCCTAGTCTCTGGAAAAACAGACTTTAAACCAACAAAGATCAAAAAAGACAAAGAACAGCATTACATAATGTAAAGGGAACAATTGAACAAGAACAGCTAACTATTCTAAATATATACACACCCAATACAAAAGTGCCCAGATTCATATAACAATTTCTTAGAGACCCACAAAGAGACTTAGACTCCCACAGAATAATAGTGGGAGATTTTAACACCCCACTCTCAATATTAGATCAGCGAGACAGAAAATTAACAAGGATATTCAGGACTTGAACTCAGCTCTGGGTCAAGTAGACCTAGTTGACATCTACAGAACTCTCCACCCCAAATCAACATTATATACATTTTTCTCAGTGCCACATGACACTTATTCTAAAATTGACCACGTAATTGGAAGTAAAACACTCCTCAACAAATGCAAAAGAACTGAAATAATAACAAACAGTCTCTCAAACCACATTGTAATCAAATTAGAACTCAGGATTAAGAAACTCACTCAAAACCACATAATTGCATAGAAATTTAACAACCTGCTCCTCAATGACTCCTGGGTAAATAATGAGATTAAGGCAGAAATCAGGAAGTTCTTTGAAACCAATGAGAACAAAGAGACAACATACCGAAATCTCTGGGACACAGCTAAAGCAGTGTTAAGAGGGAAATTTATAGCACTAAATGCCCACATCAGAAAGCTAGTAAGATCTCAAATCAACACCTTAACATCACAGTTGAAAGAGCTACAGAGGCAAGAGCAAACTAATCCAAAAGGTAGCAGAAGACAAGAAATTACTAAGATCAGAGCAGAATTGAAGGAGATAGGGTCACAAAAAACTAGGAGCTAATTTGTTGAAAAAACTTAACAAAATAGATAGGCCATTAGCTAGAATAATAAAGAAGAAAAGAGAGAAGAATCAAATAGACACAATAAAAAATGATAAAGGAGATATCACCAGTGACCCCAAAGAAATACAAACTACCATCGGAGAATGCTATAAACACCTTTATGCAAATAAACTAGAAAATTTAGAAGAAATGGATAAATTCCTGGACACATACAACCTCCCAAGACTAAACCAGGAAGACCTCAAATCCCTGAATAGATCAATAACAAGTTCTGAAATTGAGACAGTAATAGCTTACCAACCAAAAAAAGCCCAGGGCCAGATGGATTCACAGCCAAATTCTACTAGAGGTACAAAGAGGAGCTAGTATTATTCATTCTGAAACTATTCCAAACAATTGAAAATGAGGGACTGCTCCATAACTCATTTTATGACGCCAGCATCATCCTGATATGAAAACCGGACAGAGACACAACAACAACCACAAAAAACTTCAGGCCAATATCCCTGATGAACATCGATGCAAAAGTCCTCAATAAAATACTGGCAAACTGAATCCAGCAGCACATCAAAATCTTATCCACCATGATCAAGTTGATGTCATCCCTGGGATGCAAGGCTGGTTCAACATTAGCAAATCAACAAATGTAATTCATCACATAAACAGAACCAAAGACAAAAGCCACGTGACTATTTCAATAAATGCAGAAAAGGCCTTTGATAAAATTCAATATCCCTTCATGCTAAAAACTCAATAAACTAGGTATTGATTGAACATATCTCAAAGTAATAACTATTTATAACAAACCCACAGCCAATATCATATTGAATGGGCAAAAGCTGGAAGCATTCCCTTTGAAAACTGGTACAAGACAAGGATGCTCTGTCTTACCACTCCTATACAACATAGTATTGGAAGTTCTGAACAGGTCTGTCACGCAAGAGAAAGAAATAAAGCGTATTCAGATAGGAAGACAGAAAGTCAAATTATCTCTGTTTGCAGATGACATGATTTTATATTTAGAAAAGTCCATCTTCTCAGCCCCAAAACTCCTTAAGCTGATAAACAACTTCAGCAAATTCTCAGGATACAAAATCAATGTGCAAAAATCACAAGTATCCCTTTATACCAACAATAGACAAGCAGAGAGCCAAATCATGAATGAACTCCCATTCACAATTGCTACAAAAAGAATAAAATACCTAAGAACACAGCTAACAAGAGATGTGAAGGACTTCTTCAAGGAGAACTACAAACCACTGCTGAAGGAAATAAGAGAGGACACAAACAAATGGAAAAACATTTCATCTTTATGGATAGGAAGAATCAATATCATGAAAATGGCCATACTGCTCAAATTTAATTTATAGATTAAATGCTGTTCCCATCAAACTATCATTGACATTTTTCACACAATTAGAAAAAAACTATTTTAAATTTCATATGGAATAAAAGACCTCATATAGCCTAGAGAATCCTAGGCAAAAGGAACAAAGCTGGAGGCATCACACTACCTGACCTTGAACTATACTGCAAGGCTACAGTAACCAAAACAGCATGGTACTGGTACCAAAATAGACATATAGACCAATGGAATAGAACATAGACCTCAGAAATAACACCACACATCTACAATCATCTGATCTTCAACAAACCTACAAAAACAAGCAATGAGGAAAGGATCTTCTATTCAATAAATGGTTCTGGGAAAACTGGCTAGCCATATGCAGAAAGCTGAAACTGAACCCCTTCCTTGCATCTTATACAAAAATTAACTCAAGATGGATTAAAGACTTAAATGTAAAACCTCAAACCATAAAAACCCTACAAGAAAACCTAGGCAATAGCATCAGGACATAGACATGGGCAAAGACTTCATGATGAAAATGCCAAAAGCAATTACAACAAAAGCCAAAATTGACAAATGGGATCTAATTAAAATGAAGAGATTCTTCACAGCAAAAGAAACTATCATCAGAGTGAACAGGTAACCTACAGAATGGGAGAAAATTTTTTCCATGTACCCATTTGACAAAGGTCTTATGTCCAGA
The DNA here is from genome assembly GCF_001698545.2 of Rhinopithecus bieti. Lineage (NCBI taxonomy): Eukaryota > Metazoa > Chordata > Mammalia > Primates > Cercopithecidae > Rhinopithecus > Rhinopithecus bieti. The sequence goes on along the minus strand of NW_016805935.1, from coordinate 62,000 downwards.
ATTTTGCAAGGAACTTAAATTTACAAGAAACAAACAACTCCATCAAAAAGTGGGCAAAGGGTATGATATGACCAGATACTTCTCAAAAGAAGACATTTATACAAACAACAAATATATGAAAAGAGCCCAACATCACTGATAATTAGAGAAATGGAAATCAAAACCACAGTGAGATACCATATAATATAATATAATAATAATAATAATACCAATATTGGTATAATATAATAATAATACCAGTCAGAATGGTGATTATTAAGAAGTCAAGAAACAGTAGATGCTGGTGAGGCTGTGGAGAAATAGGAATGCTTTTACACTGTTGGTGGGAATGTAAATTAGTTCAACCACTATGGAAGACAGTGTGGGGATTCCTCAAGGATCCTGAATCAGAAATACCATTTGACCCAGCAATCCCATTACTGGGTATATACTCAGAGGAATATAAATCATTCTACTGTAAAGACACATGCACTCATATGTTTATTGTGGCACTGTTTACAATAGCAAAGTCGTGGATGCCCAAATGCCCACCAATGGTAGAATGGATAAAGAAAATGTGGTACATATTCACTATAGAATACTACACAGACATAAAAAGGAATGAGATCATGTCCTTTGCAGGGACATGGGTGAAGCTGGAAGCCATCATCCTCAGCAAACTAACAGAGGAACAGAAAACCAAACACCGCATGTTCTCACTCATAAGTGGGAGTTGAGAAATGAGAACACATGGACACAGTGAGGGGAACAACACACACCAGGGCCGGGGGGTGATGTGGGATGGGGGAAGTGGGGAGGGAACTTAGAGGATGAGTCAATAGGTGCAGCAAACCATCATGGCACACGTATACCTATGTAACAAACCTGCATGTTCTGCACATGGGTCCTGGAACTTAAAGTAAAATAGAAAAAAAATACAATAAAAAAGTTTTTTAAAATTCTTTTTACAAAGCAAAAAATGTTATAGAAACCTCAATGTACGAGTCTCTTGCTTGTCATATTGGTCTTGAAGAGACTGAACCCCTTCCTTGCATCTTATACAAAAATTAACTCAAGATGGATTAAAGACTTAAATGTAAAACCTCAAACCATAAAACCCTACAAGAAAACCCAATTGCTTTTTTCAAGATTAGTGTTTCCAGAACCTTAATTAGGAATTTTGCTTATCGATTTTATGATTCTTAGGAAAGGAATGTATTTTCCAGTTGAGAGGAAAAGTGTCTTACAGCCAGTAGCTCAGCTGTACTAGGGAAGGTATTGTTATCTTGCCCAAAGCAAACGTCTCGGTCTGTCTTTGTGTCTTGGGGATGGGATAGCCAATGACTGGAAGCCAGGAAAGCAGAGGCAAGACGAGCTGCATTCAACTTTTTCCAACCCTGGAAATCGGTCAGCCCAGCCCAAGCATATTGTTGGTGTTTTATTAAAAGGGTTGATTTGGGGAATGTTGTGCTTGCCATGCAATGTCATGCTTCAAAGCCTTGGTTTCCAGCCTTTATTTATATGCTTAATTGTTGCTATGGAAATTCAATATTTAAAGAGGTAATTATTGCTGATCTTGTTGCATGTGTCCATTTCTGATGTCCAGCTGTTAGCTCTTTAGCTCCAGTCTAGCAGATTAATTACTGCTATTGATTACTTTGAGCTTCTCTCTTCACACCTGCAGTCTGTGTAATTAGCTGGTGGCCTCCTCTGAAAATTAGGAGCAGTTTCATTCTGGCACTTTGCCATTTCCCAGCCATGTGCACTGCACTGATGAACAAAAGCAAATCTATTTTAAATAGAGATATCTGGGTAATGAACTCTTTGTGTTTTTGAACTATCCGTGGATAATTCAAATTACCCTCTGTTAGCAAATATTGTACCTCATTTGATGACTATCTGCAAAGAAAAAAATTCCAAAACACTGGTTTTTATTCCCATTTCCACCTTGCTGAAATTTGCTCCTGTGTGTGGTTTAAAAAAAATCAAAACAACTTTCTAATTCTGCTGCTGAGAGTATTGGGGTACTGAAATAGGCTTCCTAATGGAGCCCAGTGGAAGCAGCTGAGTTTACACTCCGAGTATTGCAAACATCCAGGTATTAATGTGCATCCCTTCGTTAGATTCACACTCCTAGTTTGAGAGACAAATCGCCATTCTTGGGAGTCACTGATATGCATTGGGAATAAAAAAGTTTCCTATTAAAAATAATTGAGTCAGAGACATGAGAGAGATGTTTGAAGAGGCTTTACATTTTTCTTCCCAACTTTATTCCAGTTAGTAAGTTTTTTTTCCCCTCCTGGCTCATTGGAAACTGAATCTGGCAATGCCAAACATTCAAATCTGGAGTTCTGTGTCTGATGTCCTGTTATCATACTTTCTCATCTGTCATGAGTTACTGCTTAAACACTCAGGAAATACAAGTTGGTGGTAGAATTGGGAGTGGACTTCCCAAGTAATGATATGCAATGATTACTAACATGGCCAGCTGTTCCTTTCCATGCTGACAGGGTCCCACTAATGTTCCCTTTAGCTATTTAACTTGTGTTGAGTTATTATCCTAAGGGTTATTGCTTATTGTAGAAAAAAATAAAGTGTTTTCCCCCTGCCCATGGCATGCATCTGCCAGCTTTCATTTGAAGCTTTAAGTGGGTAAGTATGTCCCACAGCCCACTCAGCACATGGAAGGAAAAAAGTTCGGACAGTTACCACTTGTCAGAATGATAAAAGTATCATTCCACTACAACAAGCACAAATGTGTTTTGTTGGATCACAGCAACGTGGGAATGTTCGATCAGCTCCAAGACAGCCTCCACGGAAGCAAAGAAACACGACCTCCTGAGGTTCCAGGCAATCAGGTGGGCGATGGTATGCGGCAGAAAAGAGTAGAGAGAGAAGGGGCACTCACTCATCAACTCAATGAAGCTTTGGGGCATCTAATCTGGAGGCTGAACACCGGCCCTCAGACCAGAAGGTCCCCAGCTGGAATCTCATCATTTCCACTGCTTCCAGATTAAAATTTAAATTGTGTGCTGCCATTTGGAGGCCTTCTGGGCAGGGTCTCACAGAGTCACCAGTTATTAGGAATGCCTCCTATTATCACAACCCTAAAAGCTATTTGAACAGCAGCCTAATGTGATTGTGATTTCCAAGGACCATTTGCTGTTATTGCAGCTCTGCTCGGATGTGAGTGGGAGCGACTAACCAAAGTTGCCTTCTCATAGTACCAGAGAGGAGAATCAGAGGCACCAGAGAAAGATTTAACTGGCCATAAATGTAAATTCATCCCAAGTAAATAATCTTTTGTTTCCCCCATTTGGGCAAGGTCATCTCTCTTTCTGGCAAACAGCAATACTCTTTCCTGTGCAAGAGTGTAAACTTTAGAAATTCATACTAATTATAATTTCAACTCCACTGGAAATATGAAAATTATGAAAGCATAGTTTTAAAGAGGTACTACAGTAAAATACGAAGCGATAGTTTTGCATAATATTCCATCCTTACAGGTGATAGGGTTTATACATCTATATAGTTTCTCTTTGAAGTCACTGCAAAAATTACACACACTAACCTTATGAATATATGAGGCCGTGCACAGTATATGCGATATAATGTCAGACATGTCACAGATCTCTGATGTATGGAGTTACTTCAGTCATTGGTTTTTCACCACCACCAGAAGAGAAATACAAAGTATCTAGTTTAGTTTTTTAAACCTGATTTTAAAAACCAACTAAGTTTTTTTTTGAGACAGAGTGTTTTGCTCTTGTTGCTCAGGCTGGAGTGCAATGGTGTGATCTCGGCTCATCACAACCTCCGCCTCCCAGGTTTGAGCAATTCTCTTGCCTCAGCCTCCCAAGTAGCTGGGATTACAGGTGCCCACCACTACGTCCAGCTAATTTTTTGTATTTTTAGTAGAGACGGGATTTCACCATGTTGGCTGGGCTGATCTCGAACTCCTGACCTCATGATTCGCCTGCCTCGGCCTCCCAAAGTGCTGGGATTACAGGCATGAGCCACTGCTCCTGGCCAAAACCAGATAAGTTTTTAAAAACATGATGAAGAATACGTGTGTGTGTGTGTGTGTGTGTGTGTGTTCAAAGTTACTGGGTGTGTATAACCTGTACTCCATTATACCACCATAGGCTGTAATAAAAAGTTACCTGAAATTAGAATTGAGAAATTATCTGGTGAATAATAAAAATAGTGCAGCATATAGGTATGAAGTACATATTATGTGCAAGGTATTATGCTAAGTGCTTTGAATAAATCACCTATTTTAATCCTCACAGCAAATTATCTGGATTTTACAGAGGAGGGAGGACATTGACGATTAGAGGTTGCGTAGCCTGACCATGGTTACATCTAGTAAGTGTAACTTTTTTTTTTCTTCTAAGCCAGACTTTTGTCTACTTCTGGTCATTTTATTCCAGTTTTTTTAGCCTTGATGATGTTTTGTGCAGTCTTGATTCATTTGTGTGAATTCTGTAATATTTTAATGAAATATCCACTCATAGATGTGGTGTCTTTGGGCCTAATATTATATAAGCCTTAGTCTAAAACGTAGTTTTTTCCTTAATTTATTTTTACGTAGTGCAAGCAGTTGCATAAGGATTTCCAAGGTCCTGTTATCTTGTCTATGAAGAAAGAGTTCATTTAACCAAATGGGGAGAGAGCAGAACTGGGCACCTGTGCCACTGTTGCTTGACCAGGGTCAGGAAGAACACTCAGTGACTGTCATCAGTTCTCCCGTGGGGAAGCCTTTTTGCTGGAAGAATACAGATTATTATTGATTCCATTACTGGAAATGCAGGAAAATCTTCTTCCCCCACAGCCTTGCTGCTGTTTCTTTCTTGGTGCATACACTTATTTTTGTTTCACTTGGATGCTTGAAAATTTATTCCAAGAAAGCAACCGAATAATGTCTCTCTGTATTTGTGTATAACACATATGTACAATATGTTTTAGTTTTCTACATATATATGGAAAAGTAAAATCATTTTATATATAAGTATATATAAAAATATATTTACATGTATCTGTGTGCATTGCTGTTCCATACACCATGGACACACAAGTGCGTGCACAACACACATACACACAATTGCAGTTCCATGCAGTGTTTCTAAGATGTTTTCTGGCAAGAGCTTTTGAAAGAATAAAGGGCAGAGCCTTCTCGGTGTCAGTACATGTGTAAATATCTTCAGATTCTATGAAAACATCTTCAGCTTTTCAATCATAGAGTGTTTGGAGGGCAGTTTTATGATCTATAGTACACATTAGATAGCCTTCAAGGAATTCTCCTGCAAAAACAGGAAGTCAGAATATTTTTGATCTTATTTTTTCCCTTTCTATGTCTAAAAATGTCCCATCTCCAGAATCAACTCTTGCCCTAATGAGCTGAAACTACATTAGCGAATCTTAGACAGATAAATGGACTCAAACCTTGGTTTGATGATCCTACTGAAGACATTCAATTAATTCTGTTTTGCTACAAGCTAATTTATGACTTTGTATTTATTCAAAAAATGTTGAACATACAAAGCAGTGGGAGACAAAGTAATGAATTATTCTACCTTCCTTCATGCGCTCTCCTGTGTTCACTACAGTAAGGGAGGAAGAGAAACAGGAAAGAAATGCTTTTGATGTAAGATATATGGGTATTTTCTTGTCATACGAGGCAGCCTTTCACTGATATAAACACATATACAAACCCTGTAGGAGATGCTAATTAATACAGCAAATGTTATTTTATTAATTGCTGTTACAATTTTCTTTATTTACCCTGTAAATAGTTTTTTTCTCCTTCCTTTCTTCCTTTCTTGATTCTTTCATTTTTTTTCCTTCCTTCCTTCCTCCCTCCCTCCCTATCTTCCTTTCTTCTTCCCTCTTTCCGTCCCTCCTGTTTCCTTCTTCCCTCCCTCCCTGCCTCCCTCTCTTTGTTCCTTTTCTTTGTGATAAGACCCGGTTTAACATGGTCATAAAACTTGCTTGCTTTATGGTGGATCATGAGTGGCAGCTTAATACAACTGTGATATATTAACAGATTATGATCCACTTTTCTGAGGCAAAGCTTAATAATTGATCTGTATAATGTGAGAGAGAAGAAAAATCTGAGAGCTTTAAAGTAATTTACAGCCCCATGCCATACTCGGTGTGTTTTTAATGAGCTTCTCTAGATCTACAGGCAGTGAAAGTTTTCTCTGCTGATGTACAGGGCAACTTGTCAAGACATCCTGCAGGGAAGTGTGTTCCAAGAAGGTCAGCCAGGGAATGGAACTGCATGAGGCGATGCTGTGGTACATAATTGACTTCCTGTTTCTCTGGAAAGTGGTAGAAGGTGAGGTTGAGAGGAAGCTGCCCCTTCTCAATTCCCTCTGCCTCTTTCTCAGTTTGTTAAAACTGCTTTTCATATCTCCCCTTCTACTATTTATCTTTCCTGTTTGCATTCTGCAACCTAAAACTCTAATTGCAACCCATGTTGCTTTTGTTGCTGAATTAAGAATATGAAATATTTCTTATAAATGACCCCATATTTCCAGACTGCTTTGTTTTAGAAGGCTTATATTTTCATCTGTTTTCTGAGGGCAAGCAAAAATCATGTTCCTCTCCCCAGCATGACAGGCAACGTTATTGTGTGAGATGAGTTAATCTTGCTATGCTGCAAAAGAGAGTCATATTCTTCGGGACTCTTTGCTGTGACATTTTTTCCTGTCTCCAGTCCTGTACTCTGGAGGACTATCTCCACCTACCTTGACAGACTCCTCCTCACCCTATAATCAGTGACCATGCACAAAATGTACATTTGCCAAAGTCATTTGTCAAAGACTTTCTGCTTATATCAATATTTCTGCTTATACCAGTTGGAAAAATAAGTGCTTAAAATGGACATATTTCAGTCAATTTAAAATAAACTTCGTCTTCATGGTATGAAAGAAAGTAATTGTAGAGTACATTTCTTTTGTTGCATTTTAAAAATGTAGTCCTAAGTATCTATTAATGTTAGACAGCATTCTGTGAAACACCTGCTTTCTTCTCTCCCGAGAAGTTCAGAAAGTGAACTTGGATAGAATCAGTCATAAAATCAATTGCCAGCAGGGTGATATAGGACCTTGGCAATGCTGGTAAAAAGTACAGGCAAGTGAAGATACTATATGCACAAGGATAGCCAAGGAACTGATTTTCCTCCCCTTTACTCTTTGGTGTATGGAGAAGGCTTCCAACGTTCTCTCGCCTGGCTGTGTTGATAGAGGGGCTGTGTGATGTTCTTGCTGGTCTGGCTTTCTCTTGCATTTTCTTGTTAGGACTTCTGGAATAGAGAGTTTCCTCTGTTGTTCAGAGGAGGACAGAAACCAAACATTCTTTCAGAGCTGTCCAAGGTGAAAGTGGTGTGGAAGAACAAGAACCTCTGTGCTCAGCATGAATCTGTCCTGTATCACACTGAAGCTCGCCATGGGAACTGAGTCTCCTATCATACTCCTGGTTTTCCAGTAGATGAAAGAGGAAGTGAATGAGGGGTGCTTCTGATGAGGTCTTAGAAGTCATCAAGACATCAAGGAAGATGTATCTCAACTTTTGGCTCAACATTCCTGATTATCTGGATGTTTAAAACGTTGGATGTTTGAAAGATTACTTTATAAAGAAAATGGTGACAAAGGAAAAGAAAACATTTTTGCCCCTAGAGATTCCCTAAGGGATGTGCACGTGGCTGTGTTCCTCCAGGCTGGATTGCTCTGTAGTCAGTAGAGATAGCATGACATGGAATGGCAGATGCAGTGCGTCCAGGTACTAGGAGGAGCTAGGACACTGGCATCATTTATCTGTATCTCACTTCCTCGTTTTACCCTTCCATAATCACAATGAACAACTAGGTACTCACATTTAAGTGCCGTCTTAGGACTTGACTAAATTAGAAAAAATAAATTTCCCATCTAGGAACCAAGACATTAAATTGCTAATACCAGATGAGGCAAACTTTCATGGGCTTCTATATTGGGTAAGTTGTTATGGATCCCTGACTGGCATTCTTCGGCACAGTTGCATTTCATGTGAATCAAGCTATGATGTCTGTGCTACTCTCCAAGTGTATTCAAACTGCTGTTCCTTGCGTAACTCTCTCAGGTACCACTTTTTGAACCCTGTACTCTGGAGACACTGTTTTGCCTGTTAAGTTGAATAATCAAGATGGACTTTTCTGACTTTCTAGATTCACCTTATATGCTGTTTGATCTTTATTACTTGCAATATGAAGCCATACTTTATTTTACCATTTAAAATGTAGCCATAGGAATAGATCATATTTTAGTCCTGATATTAATCTAGACTTCTTCATAGAGACAGTATTTTTTCTTCACGGGAAGTCCTGCAAATTTTCACAGTTATATTTTTATGCATAATTTTAAAACCCCAAACTTTGAGTTAATGGCTATTCCAGTTATTTCTAGTAAGGAAGATAATGATTATAGTTATAAATTATAGACTGAAAAAAGTTCATTTTAAGGTGAAACCTTGGATGTTATGTGAGTTCTAAAGTGACCTGTTTAAGACTTGGTCTTCAAACCGATGTGTTTAAATTTAGTATTATAGTAAACTAGCTATTCTAAAACATGGTCAGGGAACGGATATTTGAGTTAAACAAATCTTGGGCTCTGGAAAGGGCCATGTAGCATGAATGGCATAATTTTGTGTAGAAGAAAATAATATATTCTTCATTCTAAACCTATATTAAAAATAATTTAAACCTTTTATTTATAAAGCTTTTTTGGAATTTTGCAATGCTTAACAGTTATTAGGCACAATAATTACTATATTGAATTACAGGCAATGTGTGTGGAATATATATAGAAAGACTTGGGTATTGCTCTATTTAAATAGTTAGGTATTTGCACAAGGCAGTGATGTATAGTGAGAGCCTTTCTTCTTTCCTTCCTTCTCCATCCCTCTCTCCTCCTTCCTTCTTCCTTCCTCCTTCTACCTTCTCCTCGCCTTCCTCCTCCTTTCTTTCCTCTTCCTATCCCTATACCCCTATCCCACTTTCCCTCTCACCTCCCCTTCCCTCTCTCTCCTCCCTTCCCCTCTCTTCCCCTCTCTCACCCTCTCTCCTCCTCTCTTTCCTTCTCTTCCCTTCTTCCCTTCCCCTTCCTTCCTTCCTTCCCTTCCCTTCCCTTCCCTTCTCTCCTCCATTCCTTTCAGAAATATCGACCAAATGCCCTCCCTGAGCCAAGCATTATGTTGTGGAGATACACAATTAAGACATGTAAGTCAATTACTATCTGCTTTGTCTCTTAAACCTAGAACATAAAAAGTTAATTCTTGATTCCTTTCCCCCCCACCTTTTTTTTTTGCTCACCTTTTATAGCCATCAGAATGCTTGTTGGCTCTACCTCAAAATATATAACCCGGATCTGTTACACCAAATCAACTGCCATACCTACCCACCTTAGGGCCAAGCCATCATCACTTTCACCTCATCTATTACAATTGTCACCTAGCTGGTCTCCTGGCATACACGGTTACCTTCCTTGTCATTTATCTTCTAGTAGCCACAGTGTTGTTTAAAAATATAAATCCTATCATGTCGTCTCCCCGCCTTTTGTAACCCTCTGGTAACTTCCAATGCTTTGTATTTGATGATGAGTTCCTAATTCTTTCCTTTGTCCTTACATGGTGTGGCCCCTTCCTACCTCCCTGATCTCTTGCTGGTGACTCCCTCTCTCGCACACTACTCTCCAGTGATACTCATGCACTCTTTGATCTTCAGAAAGCTTGTGCCTGCCTCAGAGTCATTGCCCTTGATTTTTCCTCTGCCCAGAGTGATCTTTTCCTCATTGCTATGGCAGGTTTCATTGCTTCGTTCATGCCTTAGCTCAGATGCTAGCTTTCTATAGAGACCTCCCATCACCTGGCTCCCCTCTTCATCACGCTCTATCACATTGCCTTACTTTATTACTCTCATGACACTACTGCTAACCAAAGTTACTTTATTAATTTATTTGTTTGCACAGTTATTATTTATGTTTCTCACTAGAATGCAGTCTGTATGACAGCTGGTCATTTTCTGTTTTGTTCATGACTGCATCCTTATTCATGACTGTATCTCCAATGCTGAGACCAGAGTTTAGCATATTCAAGCAGCTGGTTTCTTATTTTTCTTTCATAAATCTGATGAAGGCTGATGGCTTCTGTTTAAAAAACTTATATTAGTCCTTTTACAAAATTTAAGTCTAATATAACAAGGATATATCAGTCTGCTTGGGCTGCCATAACAAAATGTCACAGACTGGGAGGCTAGAAGTTCAATATCAAGGTGCTGTCAGGGTTGATTCTTCATGAGGCATCTCTTTCTGGCTTGTAGATAATTGCCTTCTCCCTTTGTTTTCATGTGGCTTCTCTTCTCTGTGCACACTCGCGGTTGGGGTGGGGGGCGTGGAGAGAGAGAGAGAGATGGATCTATCTCATATCTCTTTCTCTTCTTACAAGAACACTAATCCTATGGGATTGGGGCCCCTTCCTTATGACCTTATTTAACCTCAGTTACCTCCTAAAGGTCTTATCTCCAAACACAATCACATTGGAGGTTAGGACTTCAAAATATAAATTGGGAGATGAGGACACAATTCAGTGTATAACAAGGGGTAAGGAGAAAAGTCCTTTTATTTTGGTTGTCTAAACTGTAATGAATTTGTGCAATTCTACACAGGAACAATCTGAGAATTTGGCATGTATATTTTGGCCAAAGTATTGCTTGACTTGTAGTTAGTATGTCTCAGTGCATGTTATGGCACAAATTGTATATTTTAATGGGATATTTTAGTGATCTTCTCCTTGATATGCACAGTGGGGCATAAACACGCTGATAATTTAAATTGTGATTTATTTATTTATTTTTTGCAGAAGGGTTTGGCTAGGTAGCATGCTTAATTGTATGGAGCTCTTCTTCTCAGGAGTCTGCCTTCGAAAACTCCTTGAAGCTTTATGCTTTCAACGAGCATTAATATTATGATGTGCAAAACTTTACCATGGGCCAAGCTTAATTCCATAAATGCCAGATAGAAGGCTTCAAAGAAAAAGAAGCAAATTATGAAAAAACTCTTTCTTTTCCTCTTCCTTCTCACCATGTTTTCTCTTTCTCGTCATGCTTTCTTCTTTAGAAGGAGATCCTGGGTGAGAGATGATTTCCTTAATTCACTTTATTGCCTATTTCCCTAGGCATGAATATTTAGGAGGTACCTAAGGATGGTTTCTAGGCAGTGACAGAAATGGGAATTATTTACCCTGGGAACTCTGCATGTATCCTTGTTAACCCATTCTCATACTGTTAATAACGTATAGGTGGGACCAGAAGACTTGGAAGCTCTCCATCATTCCACATTCCATTTTATACTCTGTTTTAGGGTGACAATCTTGTTTGTTTACCTAAGTTGCAAGATACCCCATATCTTATACAAATGGGAAAATTAATTGGCAGATTCATGCGTGAATTAAGTTGTTGCCTTGTTTTGTATCCTTTCCGGAATCTCAGGTTAAATAAATGGGCCTGCATGGATAATTAGGAGTTTTCAGTGGCTGAAATTTAAATTTCTTATTGAATGACTCAGTTTTCAGTGGCTACATCATTCAATAATAAATTTAAAACATTACATAAATATGGTGTGATTATTATGTGCACACCATAAAACCCAGTACATTTTTAGAGTAAGTGAAATTCAGATAAAATTGGAGGGGATTGCTTAACCACGGAGAAACTGCTAGAGCATTGATTGTAGATTAGAAATTTTGAAAACCTTCACATAGATTGTGATAAACTGGCTGCTCTTCTGTAAATGAGATAATGTGGGGCAAACACTTGATCTTATTTTCAAATCTAACCTGAGAAGCTATACAAACATTGAGGTGTATAGAGAAATTATCATATGCATATCTAGAGGCATATAACTAAAAATTTGGTACGGAAAGTGATTTGGCTGGGATGTGGTGAAAATGTTCACCAGGTTTGAATTTTCTTAGGAACTTGAAGAAAGAGAAACCTCATGTTTTATGAGATCTAATTATTTATTTGGGGTGCATCTGAATGAATGAGCATCTTATTTAACTGGGCAATCCTGGGTATTCCAGCTGCAGATGAAGAGATTGCTTCGCTTCAAACCTCCTGACTGCCATGGAACCATCTGGCACATGCACGTGTGTGGGTAGGTGAGACTCCAGCGAACACTGAAGTCTTCAGCTGGCGTAAGTTGTTTCTTATTTGCCACTTTATACCACATCTGGGTACAGAGGCAGAATTAAAACTCATCTTGAGTCCCTTCCACCCACCTTAAAGCTCATTCTTTTCTACTTTTTAACTTACAGGAAGCTACCCATTCTTAGATAAAATAGTTGGAATAAAAAAAATTAGCAATTACAGTTGAGGAAATCTAAAGATTTTATTTCATTTCATTCACACTTAGAGGTTTATCCCCAATTACTGCTTTTAATCAAGGGGAAAAAGGTTTGCATATGTTTTTTCCCTATGTGCTACTTTGAGCAATATTCATATGTTTTGTGAAATGATTATGCTAAATGTATGTGAGAACTTGAGTCTTGGTGTGGATATATATTGAGTCTATGGGACCCAAAAGAGAACAACAGGATGAAGGTAGGAAAGTCAAGGGATTGTGAAAAAATGAAGAACTAGTAAGCGATGGGTAAATGGGGACTTGAATGAGAAATTGGGTGGTTTGAACAGATTGTGTATATGTTTTCCTCTCTGAGACCCATAAGATTCCTTGTACATTGCATGGGGAAAAATAATCTTTGCCTTCTTTTTCGTCTCTTAACTATGTACTTTCATCATTGCTGTACATTCTTTTAAGCTTAGCTCAGAAAAGAAGGGGTAATATAATACAGGAGCTCAATTGAAAACTGGCTTTAGATCTCTCCCTAGCCAGGTGAGACACAAAGGAGGTCATTAGTAACACATGTTTTCTTGTTAAACTGGATGTATTACTACAGTTGAAAAGAGTGGTATAATGCCTAGCACATCATTTTTCCTCTTTTTTATAAGTCATTCCACAAAGAGAAACAGCATCTTTAAGAACCGAAGACTGTCTGGACATGTGTCTTATGGTGTAAAATGCAGACAAGCATGGCCCAGGGGCTTCCTCTGTCTGGTTGCTCTTCACCGAAGTGCTGGAAGTGCCTGATTCAATTAGTAATCAGAGATGTCCTCATTGCTATTTTGTGACTTTAAGAGACTTGATTGTGAATTATATTCACAGATTGCAAATTTATTTCTAAATATGGCCCTTTGTATTTGAGGACCTCAAGAGTCTTACGGTCTGTGATAAAATCTAGTTTCCTCCATACATCAGACATCATTGTTTTCATCAAGATTCTGGTCAATAGATCCAGGCAAAATCCATGTGTGTGAGTAATGAATTTGCCAAGATTTTGTTTGTGAGAATAATTTTGTTAGCTATCTTCCTCCTGCCCTACCCAGCTGAGATATCTAATGACTAACACATATAATTCCAAAATGGGAACATCTCAGGTTTTAATGTCTGAAGCTAATTAGTCCACAAAAGTTGAGCCTGCCTTACTGATGACACTGTGCTGTATCTGATGGGGCAACCAAAAAGATGAGGTATGGTATTAGTCCTGAAGGAATTTTCAGTGTTTGGGAAGTCAAGCTGTATACAGATTTAAAAAATAACTAATTTTGAAAGTTGTGTTACTAAAGTGCCAAGTACATGCTACTTATTAAGTAGTTTTTTTTAGGAAGGCTTTTTTTCTGCACTGCGGAGTTTAGAATGAACTTATCCTAAGGTGGATCTAAGTGTTTTTACCATGTAGTTTGAGAGCCATTCTATCTATGAACTGGTACATAAACCATTCTATCTATAAACCCGACAACTATGGAAGGTTGTTAAAAGCAAATACGATATTTTACATGGACACTGCTGAAAGTTAAGGAGTTATTAAAGACACCATAAGAAGAGTGGATATTTAAGTCTTCCTGTCTAAAAAGACCCAAGTAACAAACATTTAGGTATTTCCACACTCATGGCGTCATTGCCATATGGTCTCATCAAATGATTTATATTCATAAACACATCAGAATTTGGGGAAAAGCTGGCAGTTTAACCCTTTATTAAAGCCACTGATTTTGTTCTGTCGCATAAGAGAACTTTGCCCATCAGAAAAACAGTTAAGACAGGTTTTGCCTATTTCTCTCCTCCCAGAAAATTTAGTATATAATTCCTATGCTTAAAAAATGCATCAAAGAGAGAAACACCAGCTTGCTGACACCCTCATAATGGAGTATGGCCAATGCAATTGTTGATCTCTTACAGCTTTTTGAAGCAGTTAAGCTCTGAATAGGTCCACCCTTCTGTTATTTAGCCAGCAATCTGCTCCCTTCCAATGAATGAAATAAAAGCTGAGAGGCAGGATTTCATTTCTGTTCAAATTAGAAACCTGTCTCTTTAGGACCTGAGTCCTTTCCTTCTCCATTAAATCTTCTACTACCAAGGAGACAGAGAGAAAAAAAAGATTTTGGATATGCAGCATAATGATCATTCCATCAGCTAGCAACTTCACTTTGTGAGGGGTTTTTTTTTCTTCTTTAATTGAGTACTAGGAGATCCAAAATGTGAATGCTATAAGCAAATCCATTATTCTTAGTACTGCTACCTATAATTAACACCACCCAATGGAATTTAAAAAATATTTATGAAAAAGGCAACAGAGTAACAATTACCATTATCCCCAACTAAACTCCTCCTCCTCTATGTTTTCATCAAGAGAGTGGTGTTGTTACTTCAACAGGCACAGTGTTGTGGTGACTTTTGTGATACAAATAAAGCAAGACTAAAATTTTAATTGTGAAATTTAAAAGGAAAGTAATTGCTTAGTGTTGGCTAATTCCATCTTTGTGCGATGACAGCAGCTGCGTTTCCCTGCCTTGTGTATTTTAACAGATGGCATTATTTCTTATGGAGTGTTACAGTAGCGACCGAGGTGACACTGAAGGAAAATTCTGTGACAGTATGTTAAGTAAGATATTACTGACAGCCCTGCTGAGCGGCGATGCAGAACTGCATGTCGTGGATCTATTCTCACCTCTTCAGCCCCCACCAAATGGTCTCCATTTGTGGCATGTGCAAGCAGAATGGAAACATGAATGGAAAATCATGTTCTTTTTTTTGAATTCACTTGTTTGCATTCCATTAATAGGGCTGGGATGGAGGCTCAAATCTGGTATAAAAGATACATTTATCAATCCCGTATCATACTGTTGTACCTTTCTGCCAGAGGTAGGAAAATGGAGAGGCACCAATAGGCCTGAGTTCTAGGCCAAGATCTGCCACAAGTCACCTTTCTCCAGGATTGGTTTCCTGTGCATAAAATGCTGGGATTGGACTATGGCAGCACAGTCCCTAGGGCCTTTTCAGCTCCAACTTCCTGTGATGCTGCAAGTCCTGTGCTTTGTATTTTAATGGCACAGGAGACAAAGCAAAAGTGCTTTGTATTTTAATGGCACAGAAGACAAAGCAAAATGCAGGATGGAAACTAGATTTTGCAGCATAGAGAAAAGATCATTGGGTCACAGGTCAGGATCTCTGGTCATGGTTCAGCCACGAAACAAGTCCCTGAGCCACTCGGTGTCAGCTTCTCCACTTCCTTCACAAGGCTGCAGTCAAGAGCTAATGGGATGCTGCTGCTGAAAGATGCTCATGAATCCAAGAAACATTGCACAGCTGACCTGTGCTAGACACTGGGCCAAGGACTGGGAATTCAAGGGTGGGTAAAGTGGGGTTCTTATTTTGGAGGAGGATATCTAATGAAGGAGACAGGTATGTACATGGGTAATTACAGTAAGTGTATTAGAGGCTTTGATGGGCACAAATACAGGGTGATAGAAAAGGAGGTGCAGCTCACCTGGTAGGAGCCATAGAAGGCTTCCAGAAAGAAGTTGGTTCTAATTTAAGGCAAAGCATAAGTAGAGGCAGGAAGAACATGTGCCAGAAACTTCTTGAGTCAGGGTTCAGAAATCATTATGGTTTGCTTTTCCTTTGCCATTGGTCTTAAAAGCAGGAGCCTGCCAGCATCTTGGGTCTTGAAGATCAAGGAGTGCTGTTATTTAGATATTCTGCCTCATTTCTAAAACAATTGGGTTTGAATGTCTGAGGAATGATATTTAAGGGAATACCACCTGTGACTTGCAGACTCTAAATGTGAACTTGAAACATCCTCTCCAGATCTTCCTCTTCACAAATGCTTGTGTGAGGCCCCAGGAGTAGTGGAGTGTGCCTTGAAGGCAGGTAGGATGGAGCCACTTTGACTGGTAGATGGAGAAATGATGGTGGCTTTATATACTATGAAGTTTTGGCTTTTTAGAACAATCTTTTCTGAGAC
This sequence comes from Rhinopithecus bieti, assembly GCF_001698545.2. Taxonomy (NCBI): domain Eukaryota; kingdom Metazoa; phylum Chordata; class Mammalia; order Primates; family Cercopithecidae; genus Rhinopithecus; species Rhinopithecus bieti. The sequence continues at coordinate 45,626 of NW_016805935.1, read as the reverse complement.
AAGGGCTACCAACTTGCTGCTTAGTTACAGATAAACCTGACTCATTTCCTCTCTCTATAGGCTGCTCCTCCTCCATATTAATGTTTGACATTCTGCAGTTTAATTAAGATCACCCTCTAAGCAGCATACGTGTAAGAGTGATGGATTTTCTTCCTGCAATGTGATAGGAATGGCAATTCAACAAGTCTGCCGCTGTCTGAGCCACTTTCTGTGGAGCCACGTGAAGATGTAAGAGTGACATCCTTGGTGAGAATGTGGTCAAGTGGGTGATATGATTTGGACATTTGCCCCTTCCAAACCTCATGTTGAAATGTGATCCCAGTGTTGGAGGCGGGGCCTGGTGGGAGGTGTTTGGATCATGGAGGTGAATCTCTCATGAATGCCTTGGTGCTGTCCTTGCAGTAATGAGTGAATTTTCACTCTATTACTTCATGTAAGATCTGGCTGTTTAAAAGAGCCTGGCACCTCCTCCATTCCTTCTTGCTCCCTCTCTTGCCATGTGGCACTGCTGTTCCCCCTTTGTCTTCACCATGATTGTAAACTTCCTGAGGTCTCACCAGAGGCTGAGCAGGTGTTGGTGCCATGCTTGTACAGCCTGCAGAACTATGAGCCAAATGAACCTCTTTTCTTTATAAATTACCCAGATTTTTTGGGGAGGAGTAAAAACTCACTGTGGGATAATTCTACGCCAACTCACTATACCACATAACTACTAATCATGAGGTGGAAAGCACCATGACTGCGCTACAGCGTCTCTAGAAGACATGACTGTGGTAGATTAAAAGTGGCTACAAGTTCTTTATTGCAGCTCTCGTCAAGAGCTGATGTGTATTTCCCTGTTCCGTGAATCTGAGCTGGCTCTGCAACTGGCTTTAATCAGTAGAATGTGGAACTAGAGTTGTTGCAAAATATCTGAGGCTGGGCTTTGAGGGACTTGCAGTTCCCTTTTAGACTATTTCCTCTTGGAAGCAAGTGGCTTCAGAGCTACTACTGTTCTCTATCTGAGACCATAATGCTGCAAGTAATCTTAAGCTAGTTACTTGGAGAGAAAGAAAGGCATATACAGGTGCACTGGGGCACTAGACATGTGAGTGAGGACTTCTTGGACTTTTAGCATAATCCATTCGCCAACTGAATGTAGCCAAGGAAATGATTTCAGTCAACATTACCTGGAGCAGAAGAACCACCCAGCTGAGCCTTGTTTAAAATACTGACCCATAAAATTATGAGCAAATAAAATGTTTGCTGGTTAAATTTTGTGGTAATTTTTATGATGATATGAAGGTGAAAGGACGAAGCCACATGGTTCTAGAAAAGATGTTTTCAATAGTTCTGCTGATATTTGACCATAAATACCATAACTACCCAAAGGTATGATGGACTTTACATGACACAGACTTCATTACTTCTATGATCACTCCAGGATTTTTAGCAAAAATTAACTGTTGTAATGAAAAGAGGAAAAGTAACCGCATCAAGACTTACTATAAAGCTATCATAATCATGGCAGTGTGGTATGGGGATAAGAATAGACAAATACATCAATGGAACAGAATAGGAAACACAGAAATTGATCCACATGAGTGTAATCAACTGTTCTTTAACAAAAAGTGAAGATAATATAATGGAAAAAAGATAGTCTTTTCAGCAAATGGTGCTAGAACAACTGAACCACCACATGCAAAAAAAAAAAAAAAAAAAAAAAAATCTAGACACAGACCTTACACCTATCACAAAATTAAAAATGGATCATAGACCTAAATATAAAACACCAAACCGTAAAACTTCTACAAGAAAATATAGGAAAAATCCTAGATGACCTTATGTGTGATGATGATGTCAGATAAAATACCAAAGCATGATCCATAAAAACATAATTGATAAGCTGGGCTTATTAAACTTAAAAATTTCTGCTCTGCAAAAGACAGTGTCAAGAGAATGAGAAGACAAGCTACAGACTGGGATTAAGTATTTGCAAAAGACATATCAGAAAAACAAATGTAATGCAAAATATACAAAGAACCGTAAACATTCAACAAGAAGAAAACAAGCAATCTGGTTGAAAATATGGGCCAAATTTACAGACACTTCACCAAAGAAGACATATAAATGGCAAATAAGAATATTAAAAGATGCTCTATATCATATATCATTAGAGAAATGCAAATTAAAATACAGTGGCATACTACTACACATCTATTAGAATGGCCCAAATCTGGAGCACTGACAACAGTAAATGCTCAGCAGAATGTGTAGCAAAAGGAACTCTTGTTCATTGCTGGTGGGAAGGCAAAATGGCATGTCCACTTTGCAAGAAAATTTTGCAGTTTCTTACAAAGCTAAACATACTCTTACCCTATGATCCAGCAATTACACTCCTTGGTATTTACCCAAAGGAATTGAAAACTTATGCTCACCCAAAAATCTGTGTGCAGATATTTATGGCAGCTTTATTCATGATTGCCAAAACTTAAAAGCAACCAAGATATCCTTCAGCAGGCAAATGGATAAATAATCTGTGGAACATCCAGAAAATGAAATATTAATTAGTGCTAAGAGAAATGACTGAGCAAGCCATGAAAAGACAGAGATGAAACTTAAATGCATCTTACTAAGTGAAAGAAGCCAGTCCAAAAGGACTACATCCTGTATGATTCCAACTATATGACATTTCTTTAAAGGCAAAATTATGAAGATAGTAAAAAAGATCAGTGGTTGCCAGGGGTTGGGTGGTAGAGAAGAGGAATGAATAAGTGGAGGATAGAGGATTTTTAAGACAGGGAAAATACTCCGTATGATACTATAACTGTAGACACATATCACTATGTATTTTTCTAAACCCAGAGAATGCACAATACTAAGAGTGAACGTTAATGTGAACTATGGACTTTGTATGAAATGTGTCAATATAGGTTCATCAATTGCCACAGACGTGCCCTCTTGTGGGGATGCTCTTGGGGTGGCAATGCATGTGTAGGAGTTGTGGGTATATAGGGAATCTCTATATCATCCTCTCAATTTTGCTGTGAACCTAAAGGTACCCTAAAAAATTAACTGTTAAAAACAACAAACAACAACAACAAAAGTAAACATTATAGTAAAAACTATAGTCCAGATGTTAAGAACCTGTATGACAAAGTGGAAAAAATAATGAATATTAATGTAGTCTTTATGGTTTACTCAGCACATTTCATTTAATTCTTCTGACAGTTCTCTGAGGTAGACCTTTTTTCCATTTCATAGATGGGGAAACTGATTCTCAAGGGCCACATAGACTCTATATTCAAAGCCATGTATTCTTCTTTTATTTGTTGCTTCCTAAGTAAGTTTGAAATCAGTCAAGGCAAGTCTTGAAATATCTCCCTATTAGTAATTTAACAGTTGTTGAACATGGAGTGGCAGGAACTAGGCAAATCTCTCTCAATACTTCACTGAAGCATATCTCCTAATCTATGCTATTGTAATCTGACCAGTTGCTTGAACGAGAAATGGCACAGGTAAAATTGAATCCTTGAACCAAACTAAGTAAATTCAAAACTACTGCCAGTATCTAGCTTGTCTGAAATTTGTGTTCCAAATAATTGGCTCAAAAACTCGCAACAGAGGTTTATGATGGAATTTAGTTCTTTAAAAGGAAGCCAGTTGTAATCAACAAAATCATCCTTTGAATTTTGAAAGAAATTATGATTTCTTAACTAAGGCTTCTTAGTTACTTTTCATGTTAGAGTAAAACATATCTTTTTTGGATCATGCTCAATAACATGGCATGTGCAATTCTACTTTATTTTTAGCATTATGATCAATTTCAGATCAAAATATCTTCCCTATCCTAAACTTTGGGATGAACAATTTCTAAGTACATTGCTTTTAGTATGACCTAGATAATGTGATGACAGCCCTTTGGAATGATGTCAAGACTGCTCCATGTGCGTGCCCTTTATGAGCAGGCATTGCAAAATGACAGATTGAATTACACACAGAGTTTTTCTTAGGTTACTATATAGCCAGACATCTCCCAAACCCACTTCAAAACATGGACCAATCTGAGATGTTTCCTGCTTAATTATACAATTTGACCAACTGGGAAAGGCAGTAGTCTTAGATCAAAACTCTGAATGGAGGAGACATTCAGAGTTTTACCTGAGAAGTCAAGTAAGCCATCATGTGCAGTAGATATGAAGACAGCACTTAATGGCCATTATAAATATGGCACGCAATTCAGTCTTCCCTATGTGCAGCATATAGGAAGTGTTGACTTGTGATCATCAAACATCTTAATGGCATATCCATAAAGAGCACTGTGGAACTTCTTTACCCTAGTGATGCCACTATTTCTACACAGTTTGGTTCTGAAAATTGTCATCTTAATGAAAGTTAACATTAATAGATTTTAATGAGAAATGTAATATCTGTATTCAAATTTATTTATCTGGCTTCTTATTGTTTGGACATGTAATATGCATTCATGATTTTAAAAATATTTTTTCTGTTGAAAACAGTGTTATATTAGCATTTGTAAATAAATTTTTATGTCTACCCAAGAATTTCTTTAGTGGAAATTTCTAGAATTAGAATGGCTGGGTGAAAGTGTTAGGCATTTGAAATGCATTGTCATAAAGAGTATCTATTTAAAGTGTCTGATATTGTTTAGGATAGTCATTGTCTTCCATATTGGTTAAATTTACCCAGTAGAGAAAATAATCCAGATTACCTTCAATATTTAGGACAGAGCTATGGCCCAGACACTAATGTAAAAGACAGCTGACCTCCTTGAACTGACGTTAGAAATGAAAATAAGACCTCTAGGATATTTGTTAAATCTTAGAGAGATCAGGATTAAGCATCATACAGCGCTTCCTGAGGGAGACAAACCTGGGTCAGTGTTGGAACAAGTCTCTGACAATATTAAGGCACCAATAAATATTTAACTTTAATGCTCATCTCAGTGCCAAATGTTGCACCTGGAGGTAATATCTGACTGGATTTGGACCAAAAGGATAAATGAATGAGCACTGGCTATGAACATTTGATTTACTTAAATTATTCTTTTGCACGGTTCCTCCAAATTCATCCTATCCTGTAATTCTTGATTTTGAATTTTCAATAGTTTTCTGTTTTCACCCTTCCCCTTAGCATCTCTCATGGTTTCCATTCCACCTCCTCATGCTCAGAGCTTGTTATCTTGCTTCCGTCTGCCTCTTTCCCTTCCTTTGCATGCCACACTAATGCTTTGCTTGAACACGAGCGATCCTTAAAACATATTGATGTCATATTACTTTTACCTTCTATTTTGTCTCTTTCTAAATATCCAAAAGAATGCTGATCTAAAATGAAATTCAGTTACTAAAACTACTAAAAAGAAAACAAAATAATGGTTTTATATTTGGATTATTATCAAATTCTTCCTGCTTTCTGCTTCTCCTCTGTCTCTTCCAAAGTGAAGAGGGAAAGGAGTAAAGACATTGATCTTAATAAAAAGCTCCAAGAAGACATGTTTTTATGTAATCACTCACATACTATTAAATTCTCATCTCATTGGATGACTCACATTTAAGAAGTAGCTTTATTGCTTTAAAACTGAGACATGCTCATTATTTTAAAAATTCAAACTATTAGAAAAGTATAAAGGTTAATGTAATAATAATCACATAGAATTTTTTCACTGTGAAATAACCACTGTAAATACACTGGTGAAAACTCTTCTAGATACCTCTTCTGCATGCACACACGCACACAGGTGCCTACACACCCAATGTTGTATAATTAGGATCACACTATTCAAACTGTCGTATATATATATGACAGTTTATATATATACACGCACACACATACTTATAAATAATGTATATATTTAAACAGATTTTGAATATTCATTCATGACAAAATATTTTACATGATCATTTTAACGGATGCAGGGCATTGCCTTGTTTATTTCACAATTTACTTTCTCTCTCTCTCTCTGCCCTCCCTCTCTCCTTTGTTCACTTTCTTCTCCCTTTTTTTTCTCTTTTCTCTCCTTTCCTGCTAGGCGCCTACCGAAATGATCTCTAGAACGGGCATATTAATTGAAATTCTCTTTGATAAATCACATGTGTCTGATTTTCTGTTCCCTTTTTAATACAGATTTTGATATTATTCACCTTTGCCAATCTACTAATATATATATGGTTGCTTTTATTTGCATTTCTCTGATTAGAAGAAAGAATGTCTTTTATGATTGCTGACTATTTTAAAGTTTTCCTTTGGGTATTGCCTGCTCTTGTCCTATCACATGTTTTAAAATCCCATATAATTTGTTTGAACTCTTTAAATATTAAGGCTAATAATCCTTTGTCATATGTTTTACAAATGTCGTTTCCCAGTATGGATTTTTATTTTAAAATATGTTGAATATGCTTTATTTTCTTCTTACAATGTTTTAAGTTTATAGGGTCAAATTATTAGTGTTTTTGCCTTTATGCTTCTGAGGTTTTTCATGAATATGCTAAGAAGATATTTCACCTTGTATAAATGTTTTTTTTTTTTTTTTTTTTTTTTTTTTTTTTTTTTTTTTTTTTTTTTTTTTTTTTTAGAGTCGGAAGTCTTTGTTGTCGTAGAGTTGGTAGTGCAGCTGACGTGATCATGGCTCGGGGCCTCTAACTCGCGGGCGTCGAACATTCTCCCACCTCAGCCCTTGAAGTAGTGAGGACTATAGGTGCATGGTGCTGTATCTGGCCAATTTTTAAATATTTTGTAGAATCAGAGGTCTCACTTTGTTGCCCAGGCTGGTCTCAAACTCCTGGGCCCAAGCGATTGCTTATGACCCTAATGACTTTGAACAATAATTGGAAATAGTTTTAAACTCCATTTTGCCAAGTTTTCAAAATTATTAATTTGAAAGTTTGGGCATTTGAATACATCCCTAAAAAATTTTAATTGAATTCAATATAGATTGATGTAGAAATATTTCTGTTTTTATAATATAATATCCAAGAGAACATTAATTCATTTATTCACATTTTTTTCTGTTGTGTCCTTTAGTGGAATGTTACAGGCTTGCTGGTAATTTTGTCAATTTATTGAGATGATATCTAGTTGCTTATTTCTTTGATAATAAATAAGAAAGAGCATTGTTGATATTCTTGTTGATCATTTTCTTTTCTTTTGTGGACTCACTAGTTTATGTCCTTTTGAATTAAAAAATAATTTGTAAGAATTATTTGCATATTAAGGTGAATAATTCATTTTATATGCTTTGTAAATGTTATTTTCCATTTTAATTTTGTTTTAAAATATGTTTATAATGCTTTTAGTTTTCCACTGTATAGAAGTGCTTAATTTTATATGGTCAATTTATCAGTCTTTTTGTTTAATGTTTCTTGATTCTTATGACAAAAGAACATTAAGTTTATTCTGTATGGTGAGATCTTTAAATTTCAGCCATCCTAGTGGATATGTAGGGGTATTTTATTGTGACTTTAATTTACAAGTCTCTAATGAATAATAATGTTAAGCGTCTGTTTATGTGTTTATTTCCCATCTGCGTATCTTCTTGGTGAAGAGTGTGTTCAAATATTTTGCTCAATTTTTACCAGGTTGTTTGTCTTCTTATGATTGTGTTGTACAACATTATTATACATTCTAGGTTACTAGCCTCTTTGTTGGGTATATATTTTGCAATTTTTTCCGGTCTGTGTCTTGCCTTTTCCTTTTAATTGCATTATTATTTGAAGAACAAAGGACTTTAAACTCAATTCATCAGTTTTTTTTTCCCATGGTTTGTGACTTTTGATATACTACTTAAAAAATACCTTTGCCAAGCTGAAGGTGTCTAACGCTATGTTTTATTCTATACATTTTATAGTTTTAGTTCTTGCATTTGGTCCTAAGTTCTTATTTGAGTTAATTTTAAATATTTTGAGAGTTAGGAATGAAATTTCATTTCCTTTTTGCACATAGCTATCTAATTAATTGTTCTAGCACCATTTGCTGAAAAGATTATCCTTTCCCCCATTACATGTTCTGGACATGTCAAAAATCAACTGGCGATTTGTATGTGGGTCTATTTCTGGGTTCTGTTGATCTTTGTGTCTATGTTTACACCAACACCATACTGTCTGGATTACTGTAGCTTTTATAGTACATCTTGAAATTAGGTAGTGTAAGTCTTCTAACTTTGTTCATCTTCTTAAAAATTATTCTAAGACCTTTGCATTGTCATATAAATTTTAGAATCAGCATGTCTGTTTCTCTAAAAAGGCCTGCTAGAATTATACCAGTTCACATATTGTATAACAATCCTACAACCATATACTTCTATTCCCTTCTTCAAGCCTTTGTGCTACTTTTGTAACACACTTACTTTTACATATGTAATGAAATCATAATATATTTTACTATTTTTGCTTTAAACAATTGTCTTTTAAGCTGATTTAGAAAAACACAAAACATCCTTCATATCCACCTTTATATTTACTATTTCTGGTGTTCTTCACTCCTTTGCTTAGATCCAGATTTCCTTATTGTTTTGCCTGAAGGATTTTGACATTGCGCCTTTTGCTTGAAGAATTTCCTTTAATATTTTTTATAGTGCTGATCTGGTGGCTATGCACTTTTTCAGCTTTTTTATGTATAAAATGCCTTTATTTTGCCACTGACTTTGAAGAATATTTTGACTTGAAAAAATGAAAAGTATTTTCTCTGGGTATATATAGGATTAAAGTTGTTGTTCCACTGTGTTTTGGCTTGCATTGCTTCTGATAAGTCTGATGGTATTCTTTTTCCTCCACAAATAATACGTCTTTTTTTTTTCTCTGTATGCCTTTAAGATTTTCTTTGTTCAACTTTTTTGAAACAATTTGATTATAATAATCTTTGGTATCATTTTCTTCACCGTCCGCATGCTTGGGGTTTGTTGAGATTCTGGAAACTGCGCATTTGTAGTTTTCATCAAATTTAGAGAATATTTGACCCTCATTTTTTTGAATATTTTGTTTCCTTCCTCTTATCTTTCTGGTACTTCATTTAAATGTATATTGAAATACTTGAGGTTGTCTTACATTTTTCTCATGTTCTCACAATTTTTTCCCTATTTTTTTCTTTTTCATTTCATGTAGTTTATTTTGTCATGTGCTTAAGCACACTAATGTTTTCTTCTGGAAGATCTCATCTGCTGTTTATCCCATTTGAAATATTTTTTAATCTTGTACATTGTATTTTTTCATTTTTAGAAGTTTGTTTTGTTTCTTTTTTATATTTTCTGTATTTCTGCTTAGAGCACTTATGCTCTCCTCTCCCTTATTGAACATATGCAGTATATTTATAATTGTAGTTTTATTATATTTTCTACTCATTCTGTTATCTGTGTCATTTCTGGGTCTGTTTATATTGCTTATTTTTTTTCTCATCATATGTGTTGTGCTTTCCTACTTCTTTGCATTCCAGATAATTTTTTTAAAAGCTTTTATTTTTTATCCATTTAAAAATTGTACTGACTAGGGTCTTTTTTTCTCTCTCTCTTCTTTTTTCTCTTTTTCTTTTCTGTTTTTTTGAAATGGGGTCTTGCTCTGTCACCCAGGTTGGAGTGCAGTGGGGCGATCTCAGCTCACTGCAATCTCTGCCTCCCCATTTCAAGCGATTCTCCCACCTCAGCCTCCCGAGTAGCTGGGATTACAGCCATGAGCCATGGGCCCAGTCGCATGCCTGATAATTTTTATTAGATGTCATATATTGTGAATTTTATGTTATGGGTTCTGATTCTTTTTAAAATATTTAAAAAATATTTTGGGTTCTTGGACTTATTTAAGTTACTTGCAAAGAGTTTTTGAGGTTTGCGTTTAAGCTTTGTTAATCAGGACCTGCATTTTGACATGAATTCTTTGACACCAAGGGGTTGTCCTACAGTTCAATCCAATTCTGACACTATGGAATGTAGTGTCACTCTGTGGCTACACATGAGGTCCACAGGCCACCTGAACTTCTTCCTGACTTGGCTACAAATTCAGGGACTCCCACACCTCCAATCCCCCCTCACTCCCAGGATCGATAATTAGGTAGAAAGACATAATTCAGGATACTGCTATACTTACCATTACAGTTTTATTAAAAGGGCTACAACTCAGAAATAGCCAAACAGAAGAGACATGTAGGGCAGGATTGTGAGGGTGGGTGGTGCAGAGCTTCCATGCCCTTTCCTCAGGGAATCAGATGCATCATCTTGCCAGCATATCTATTTGTTAACCAGGAAGCACTCTAGAGCCTTAGCGTCCAAGAATTTTCATCAAGTTTTCATTGCTTAGTTTGTATTTCAGGTAGCTAGGGCTGCTGTGACAACATATTGTGGACTGGGTGGCTTAAGCAACATACATTACTTTTTGACAGTTCTGGGGGCTGGAACATCCACGATCAATGTGCCAGCAGATTTGGTTTCTTGTGAGAACTCTTTTCTTGTTTTTTTGACAGCTGCCTTCTTGCTAGGTGCTCACATGGCCTTTCCAGGTATGTGTGCCTGGACAGAGGGAAAAATTTATGTTTTTTGTTTTTTTCTCATAGGGATACTAATCCTATCATAAGGGTCCCACTGTTTTGATATGAGCTAAAGCTAATCACTTCCCAAAGGCACCACCCCCACACACTATCTCTTTGGGGTAACCAATAAATATATCCCGTACATTAAATAAGGTAGAGGAAAGCATAAGTGCTCTAAGTAAAATTATGAAAATATAAAAAAGAAACAAAACAAACTTCTAAAATGAAAACACAATGTTTGAGATGACATGATCATAATTTAGTAATGATTTATTAGTTATTATTTTAGCATACTGCCTCATTTAACTTGCTAATATTTTATTTACATTGCTTTTGCATCAATCTATGAATAGGATAGGGCTTTATCAAATGCTTGATGTATACGTACATAAAAATTTCATACACAGTAGTTTATTGTTAGGTAAATTAGCACTCTTCATTCTGTTTCTCTCCCAACCCCAGACCACTGTATTTTAGGCACTGTGTTGAGCAAGAGGCATTCAAAAATAAATACCCTGGTTTCTCTCTTGGAGGAACACACAGTCTAGTAGGAGAAAAAAGGAAATACATATTTACAAAATCATGTGAAAGTGCAATAATAAAGGCCTGTTCCAGGTGATCTGGGAGTACAGGGAAGGATGTTTTTGGCATAGAAGTTGTTCAATAAATATTTGTTGAACTGAATTCACCTTATTTAGAAGAGGATTTTTAGGAGACATTTCGTAGAGCTATTGACTTTTGATATTATTGATAAATAAATAAATAGAAGCCAAGTTTTCTCCTCTGAGAAAAGTGAACTCCTTGGAGAAATAGGAGGTAGAGGGACCTGATTTTAATGTATCTTTCTTTATTGTAAGCAATACCTGCAATTTCAAATAGAATCTGATTGTTTTTCTTTCATGAGTTTGTCATGAGTCATAGTTAAACGTCTGAATTGTCTCCCAACCCTTTACTAAAATCAACTACACATGGCTATGCCATGAGTTCATCAAAACATTTTGGAAAATCATTTAGTCTTTAAGTAATTTGAATGCCAGAGAAATTTAGCATTGAGATTCTTCTTACCCATTGATTATTGGAAATGATTTAGATGTAAAGAAAGTGATTCACATGTTCTTGATATCATATGCTCATATTTCCTAGGATGTCAGCCTTCATTTCTACTTTACCTATTTGTCCGGAGCCATGAGGCCCGGAATTAGCCGACCTCTGTTGCTTGATCTCCGCAAAGCGGAGACAAGATGGCACATTTCCGGATTCTTCATTATAAACTGTTCACGCACGGGCCTAAAGTTTTTCCCGCGCGTGCGCTAACCTTTCCCACGCGCGGGCTAACTTTTCCTGCGTGCCCGCAAACATTTTTCCCGCCCAGGAAGATATGCAGCCTTCGGCGTAGGCGCGATCCCGCGCCCGGGAAAATTACAAACCTACGGCGCATGCGCAATTGTAATTTGAGTAAACCCAGCCTCCTGTTACCGCCCTGGCCCAACCTCTTCCTCTGCCAGCCTATATAAGGCATTGCACCGCCACCATTAAAGGAGACTTGATCAGGCTATTTGTCTTGTCTCCATTTCTCGTGGTTCCTTGTCTCCTCCATTCCCACTCCCCCTTCCAGGGTCTGTTCCACTGTCCTGCAGGCCGGGACACCTATTTATTTTATTCTTTTTTTCACTGGTCACATTTCACAGGGTAGGAAGGGGGAGAAAATAATGAACATGCCTTGATATCTGTCTTGTGCTCTACATTGCTGGGCAGGTCACAGCATCCCTATGAAGGAGATATCCTTATTTTCTTAGCTGCACAGAGGCTTTGGGTAGCTTACCCATGGTCATATGACGTAGTTTTGATGAAGCTGGACTTCTAATGCACATGTGTCAGAGTCCAAAGGCTACAGCGTTCCTACTATACCATAGAAAGTTTTTTTTTCAGACTGAAATATGTATTTCCATACATTTATGACATAACCTTTTAAAAATCTGTGCATGTCTAACAACTATTTAGCTGAAATGTAAGACTCACTTGGGGGAATTTGATAGAAATGCATATTACAAGACTTCATCCTCAGAGACTCTGATTCAGTTAATCATCTCTGGTGCCTTGAAATCTGCATTTTAAAGATGTTCCTCTCCTAAAAGTCCTCTTCTAAAGTTCCTCAGTTGATTCTGATATCAGGCCAGATTTAGAAATGAGAAATTTATGCCACTGCCCCCCGTGGCTGAAATTAGATTGTGAATCTGAATTCATTAGTGCCTTGCAGCATGATTGCTGCACTGAGAATGATCTATAGAGTTCATCCACGTGAAGCACTGAAATAGAGAAGGTAAATGTCCCTATGAAGGAAGATGTTGACTACTCATGGCACTTGTGGATCTTTGTGGGAGAACCCAATGTAAAGGTGTTACTCCATAGCTGGGACTCCCATTCACCATCTTCTAGGACAGGTCTCTCAACCCAGGCTGCACGTAAGAATGACAATGCCTGGGCCCCAACCCAGTTCAATTGAAGTGGAATCACTGCAGTGGGGCCTGAACAGCAACAGTTTTTAAAGCACTCCAAGTGATTCTAATGTACAGTCAGGGTTGAGGACACTGTTTCTCAAGTAGGGTAAAGTGAGTAAGTAACAAACTCTTTTCTCTGTTGGAAATTGGAAAATTCCTACTTAAAAATGCTGACTACTTTCTTCTATTTATTTATATTATTGAAGTTTTCAATATTAAAGGAGTCAAGGGTAAAAGAATGACCAGTAAAGTAATATGTTTGACCGAGCACTTATTCTATCAACTTTACTCATCTGCAATGAACACAAAACCATTCCCATACTTTTATACCTTCTGAGATATGTCTTAGATTTTTTAAAAGGCAGATTATAGGTAATCCAGAAGTAATTGTGAATGGCTCTATAAGGAAAACGAAGTTTATATCTGCTCATTTAGGCTTAAATTGATCAACTCAGTTTTCCCCCACTTGTGTATTCAACAAATAGCTCATGCCAACTATGAGATAGACACTACTGGGTCCTGGGGAATGACTGGACACACTGTGCAGTTCCTGTCTTCACTGCTGTCTGATGGAACAGACAGAAATAAATGAGATAAATGTCACAGGAAGGTAACTAGAGGATGCTATGAGAAAACTCAGGGGGAGAACCTCACACGAAGACATTTCAGAAATCTCCAAAAATCTATTATCTTGCATCTTCTGTGCAAAGGCTAGAGAAGGAAAATTAAAGTGAGCATTTCTCTGTGACAAAAGAATAACGCGCGCGTGCACACACACACACACACACACACACACACAACTCTCAATGTATGTGTGTGTACATTCTTGAAAAGTGTCCTGATAATTAATTTCTCTTTGCTGTGGAAGGAATCTTTGTAATGATTTTTAGAAACTATTTTTTGTTTACCTGTACCATGGTTTAATATGATATGATTATCATTATTCCTTTTATACAGATAAGGCAACTAAGATGCTAAAATTTGGACTTCTTTTCCTTCCTTTCTCCCCCTTAATCATCTCAAGGGTTGGCAGGTTGGAACTAGAATTCTCATTCTCTGAGTTTCAGAGTTGGGACAAAGCTCACTGTGCTACATTGACTCACAAAATGCAGTGTTAGGGCCCCATTATTATGTGAATAAATATCATATGTTTATTTTTATGGTGTGTTCTCTTTTATTTCACACATGCTGACTATCTACACATCAAAGATATGTTGGATCTCTTATATTTTAAGTGGTATTTGAAGATAGCTATACTAAATGATATTTTCTAAGCATTGCAACTATCCTTCCTTTTCTTTCCAAGTAAAGCAATTGCCCTTTGTAACACAAAATTCTCATTAATAACCATTGAAATGTCATTTTTTCTGTAATTATTTTTCTTGGAAGTTTGAGTTCTGCTTATTGATTTAATTTTTTTAATGCCCTGAGGATTTCCCTTTATAATAAAAAAAGAAGACCACATAATAAGGATGGCATTGTTTCTATGAATACCTGTGGCAAAAGAATAAAGTCAGTGTCAGGATTATCAGTCTTGCCAATATCCCTTCAGGTATATTTTGTAGGATAAATTGAGAATGAAGGACAAACAAAGGCTGGAAGTCATAAGCACATGTACTCCTTTTTGGCTCAAGATATTTCAAACTAACTAGAGCAGAATTTTATCCTAAAAAAAGATTTCTCTGATAATCTCTTTGGGCAAAGATAACCTACCAAATGATACCAAAAAACTTTTTATACTAGATAGGAGTGGAGTTCTAACCAATGCAAAATGAAAGAAAGTATTTTCTCTGAAATGGCCTTCATATGCATACTCTGGAAGTCTATTTGGGTAATCCAGATAAATCTGTATTAATCTTCTTTCTCTTTTTATCAATAGAGATATCATTAAAAATTAAACTGAGAACTTCTGTGGGGAGGAATATTTTGTTGAGTTATGAAAAGTAAAGACTCTCCTCTTCTGATAGGTTTGAGGTAGATGCTTCTAAAATAAAACATTTTGAATACACACAAGATGCTTAATTGGTTTTGTTACATTGACTTTTAGGATAAAAGGTATTTATTGGACTCTGTTAAAGAGGAAATAACTGTTAAAAATGTTTGCACCTCCATCCAAAATTATATTTTCAAAAATCATTCGACCCCCCAGTCTCATTTGTTTATTAAAAAATTATCAATTTGTCTGCTGGCTTAAATCTCCACACGTCTTTTACTTTCATAGCATGATTTTTAAAAAGTACAAGGGGATTTTTTTGTGATGCTGCAACTATGAAATGTTCTACAGTAAGGAGTTATCGATTGTGGCGAGTCATACAGGGACCACTAGGTTATGACTCTTTCCCAGCCTTCCCTGAGATTTCCTTTGATCTGTCCTCATTTAATGGAATGATACCGTCTCAGCATGGACACTGCAGACCAACAGAAGTGGCTACCTTTCCAACCTCTTCCCCTGATTCACACCCTGAAGGGGAACAGAAATGTTGTATAAATAGATCGAACCTCAGAGTTTGCTCTGAGAGAGTAAAAGTTTACAATTGTCAGGGCAAAATGAAAAAGTATGGGAGATAGCGAATGCTGGGTGCTTGGAGGTAAGTGCCACCGCCCCCAGTCTAATGGGTAATAGAGTCATTAATTCTGCTGATTAACTTGGCCTTGGGGTTCATGGAAATGACATTCATCTCTTTTTTTTTTTTTGTTATAAGCGCACACTGTGGAATGAGGAAGCATAAAAAAACAAGCTAATTAGGGATAAATCAGGAGAAAAGAAGCAGAGAGAAAAGAAAGACAGTTTGAGCATTAATGAGACTTGTTTGGGGAGAGACTGTGACAGGCTCTTCAAAAGTATTATTGTCAAATGTGTCACTGTTTCATAGATGGCTAGAGCTACCTTTGAGCTTCATGCTGATAGTTAATGATTTGAAACTATAAAAAGATTGAAAAGGTAAAAGGGAAAATGTCAGACTCAACTGGATTTTAATGAGCTTATTATTATTTTTTGCCTAAGAAAAACAGTGCTGGAAAGTAGAGAAGGTTCGCATTCTTTCTATCCCTTGCTCTCTGGATTTCCATTTCTTTCTTAGAGGTACAGTTGGCAAAGGAACAGTAGGAGAGGAATATCAAAAGTCTAAACTCAAAGACCTGGGACGTTTCACTCTTCTGTGAGGATGGGTGGTGATGAGGGCAGCGCCGGGGTTTGGATGACAACAATAAGGAAAGATTGATGGAGAGGACAGCAATAGCGCTTGTTTGTTTTTTGGTGACGTGCTGAGCAGAAGCCATCTTCACACTGTGAGATGTAACAAAGAAATCCAAAGTGATTACGCAGGTTCATTTGTCAGTATCACTGCTCCAGCTATTGCTGTGTGCAACAATGAGATGACAAGGCATTTATGGCTGATGGTTGGTTATTAGTGGCATGATAAGAAACATTAGAGCAGAGTAGGATCCATAGACCAGGGAGACAATAGCTTTCTGGGCTCTGAACTCAGCAGGGTAGCCTTGTCATTAAATTTGGTAGTGCCAGTTTAATTTAAAAAAAAAAAAAATAAACCTAGAAGAAACTTTGAAAATGAATTCTGTAGCCCCATTTTTACCTTAATAGGAACTGTCAGGATTTCAGTCCCTGGGCTCTTAGTTATGTGTTAGTAGGCTGAGCACATAGAGAAGACTCATATTTTCAAAAGAAGTGAATGCTAGTGGAAAAATCAGAACCAAATTTCCATGCTTTTCTAGATGATTTTCTTGTAGTCCTTGAAACATTAAATTCTGATTGTAGTATAGTACCTAGGAACAAATTACTAAGCAGGTATTAGGGTCAGACCAACAGTCTTACTAATGAGTTTCTGATGAATTCTTTTCAGAAAGAAGACACCTAGTTCACAGATTTAAAAGTGGGTAGCCCAGTTCGTTGCGAAGCAAGGGGGCTGCGTATAAAATACAGACCTGAATTCCTTTGTGTTCATTCAGAGTTTGTCAGCCGGAATCCACTGATGCAAATAACCCTGAATTCACGGTGCACATATATCTGGACTTGGTATATGCAAAGGTGTATTTTTTTGATCCTCATACTTGTAGAAAGATTGTAAACAGAACAGAAATGAAAATATTCATCTGAAGAAGACCTTAGGTCACCCTAAGCCGTTGAGAATATGCAGGAGAGATTTTTTTTTTTTTAAAGATATCTCTTTTATTGACATTTTTATTCCAGAGCACTGTTAAGGCACTAATTAATTGTCAGACCAATTTCATTTAGTTGAAATTAATAAGATAATTCTGCTCTTGGGCAAAGAAGGCATGGTGGTTTAAATAAATGTGGACAAGTTTGTAGTCATTAGCTAACTTACGACTCACAGCTTAGAAATATTTTTCAGGACTTCTCTTATTTTTGCTCAAGACATTAGGTGTTATACTCTTATTAGTTTTCAATGGCTTTCCTTTATAGTACTGTGGACCATGAAAATAAAATTTCTGCAATTACAAGCAAGATGGAGGCACATTAGGCCTCCCCTTTGAGAAAAATGTGGTCCCTAGAAGAACTAGAAGCCCTGAAAAAGTAACGAGGAAGGAAGAGAAGATCAGATAAGTGTACTGGGGGGTTTGCTTCCATTTGTTTCACATCACAGTGTGCTGTCTTCACTGGCGTACACCTTGTTACCTGCTAAAATCCAGGGTTCTGTGTTTTTATCTATCATTAGGCAGGAGGCTGTAGATTGAGTAGGCTAGTAGAGTGGCATGGAGCAAATTACCTTCATTTTGAGATATTCTTTGTTTTCTTAAAATTTTATTATTTTAAATTTTAAAATTTTTTATTATACTTTAACTTCTAGGGTACATGTGCACAATGTGCAGGTTTGTTACATATGTATACATGTGCCACCTGGTGTGCTGCACCCATTAACTCGTCATTTACATTAATTATATCTCCTAATGCTATCCCTCCCACCTCTCCCCACCCGACGACAGGCCCCAGTGTGTGATGTTCCCCACCCTGTGTCCACATTTTCTCACTGTTCAATTCCCACCTATGAGTGAGAACATGCGCTGTTTGGTTTTCTGTTCTTGTGATAGTTTGCTGAGAATGATGGTTTCCAGCTGCATCCATGTCCCTACAAAGGACACGAACTCATCTTTTTTATGGCTGCATAGTACTCTATGGTGTATATGTGCCACATTTTCTTAATCCAGTCTGTCATAGATGGACATTTGGGTTGATTCCAAGTCTTTGCTATTGTGAATAGTGCTGCAATAAACATACGTGTGCATGTGTCTTT
>NW_016805935.1:0-27011 GCF_001698545.2 Rhinopithecus bieti | reverse complement strand
CTTTGCCCACTTTTTGATGGGGTTGGTTTGTTCTTGTAAATTTGTTTGAGTTCTTTGTATGTTCTGGAAATTAACCCTTTGTCAGATGAGTAGATTGCAAAAATTTTCTCCCATTCTATAGGTTGCCTGTTTACTCTGATGGTAGTTTCTTTTGCTGTGCAGAAGCTCTTTAGTTTAATTGGATCCCGTTTGTCAATTTTGGCTTTTGTTGCCATGTTCTTATCCTAACAACTCGAGTGTGAGATGACACCGAAGTTTCACTTCTTTTGCACCAGCAGCATTCTTAACTTGATGTGTTATTCCCAGATTACACATATCTTAAAATTCAGATGTTCTCCTGATGGCAGAAAGCTTGATCTCTGACTTCCAGAATAAAAGAGCAAAGATTTTTTTTCGTGTTTGTTCTAAGAGAGATGTGCAAATACCCAAATACTTTTGATTACCTTAAAAGAGTTAGCACCTGGAACTGAACCATTTATGTTCACTGAGGCTGGGCATAGAGAAAGGTCTACATGAATTATAGAAGATATTTTTACAAAGTTTATTGGAGGAAATAAGAGATGGATCTCACTGGAAAGCAGACTCTTTCCTTGGAGAGTGCCATTTCCCTGAGGGCTCAGTTTAGGAATTTCCTCTTTTAGAAGCCCTTCCTGATTCCTATGAGCTGGATTATAACTCTTCTTTGCACTTTTCTGTGATTGCACTTAGTACATTTTATTATAATTATTTGTTTATATGTCTGTGCCCTTCTATTTGAGGACACAATAACCAGAAAAGAAAATAGGTACAAGTGTTTAAAATGGTTGTTCTTGTGAGCACAGCTTTAAAATAAGAAAATGATTTAGATAAATCAATTTTAATCTTATATTTTTCTTGTTGTTCATCTTTTTAAACTTCCTTCATTTTCTCCAGTTTTCTCTGGTCTTTTTTTTTTTTTTTCTTTAATGGAGCCTTATTCTATCTCTCAGGCTGGAGTGCAGTGGCTCTGCTCACTGTAACCTCAGCATCCCGAGCTCAAGTGATCCTCCCACCACAGCCTCGAGAGTAGGTGGGACTACAGGCATGTGCCACTAGGCCTGGCTAATTTTTATATTTTTTGTAGAGATGGAGTCTTGCTATCTTGCCCAGGCTGGTCTGGAACTCCTGAGCTCCAGTGATCCACCAGCCTTAGACTCCCAAAGTGTGGGATTACAGGCGGAAGCCACTGCACCTGGCCTCCTCTGGTCTTATTCACAGAAAGTCTTAGAGACCTCCTCCACCTGTCGTTGACCTTTAAGTGATTGATATCTAAAGGATACCAAATAAAAGGTTTGTTTGAAGGGACAAAATCTAATCTTTCACCAGTATTTTGTGTTTCACAGTCATGCTATAGAATATTATGAGAACTTTTTTGGGAACAGAAAATACTTGATTTTAGAAGTGACCAAGATAGGTCCCTATAAGGAAGGAAAATGGAGCCCCACACATTGCCACATTTTGGAATTGCTTTCATGGAGTTTAAAATAAGATCCTGTTTTAGTTAAACAACTTGGCTGCCATATGTGAGGTGCTGTGTAATTTACAATCCCCTCCATGTATATTTCATTAGATTTTTTCCCCCACAGCAATTCTATAAGCTAGACAAGGTAGGGACTATATTCCTGTTGTGCAGAAGGGTAACCTGAGGTATAGAGAGTGTCTTGTATATGGTCAAGCAGGCAAGCAGTTGCTAAGTGATTGGGCCAATGCTTAACCTCTAGTCTTCCTGCTCTAGTACTTCTATTCCAATGCCCCCTTTTGCATTAGGAATTCCTCAGAAAAGGGAACTACATTACTACATGAATGAATCTCAAACGTTGCCTTTTTAGTGCCTATTCCTAAAAGTAGACAAGCTCTTCTAGAGATGTACAGATGTTAAATGGAAGAAATAAAGGCACATTCATAATACGGATGACACTGGATTCAGGAGGAGCTCAATAGGGCTGGATATAAACCTGTGTGTAATTTCAAGTCAGCGAATAAAATAAAAATATTTCTAAAAGTAGTTATAAAAGAAAAATACTACCTTGACCATTCTGAAGAGAATGAGTTAGTGTTCTTAAGGATACAAGTACAAAGCAAGTTGCCTTTGTGTGTGTGTGTGTGTGTGTGTGTGTGTGTGTTTGTGTAAGCTTTGCCAAATTTTTGCCAGTGGTTCTAAATAGGAGAGTTATTGAGCAATCACAGTGAGGGTTCCAGCGTCCTACAGCTGGAATCTGTGCAGGTGCAGCTTTCTGGTTGCAGGCCAGCATTATTTTGCAATGCTGCTGGCAGTAACCATTTTTAAATAGAAACATGATTGCACTTTATTTTAATATTTCTCCCTTCCATTTTTTTCCTCTACTGTAAATCAGTTCTGCTCTGAGCATAACGTTCTTGCCAAGGTTTCGGGTAACAGATTAAGCCCACTGGGCTGAGGCTCTTTTCAGTGGTTGAAAACACAGTAAGTATACTGCCAGTTGGTATAGTACACGTGACTGAGTGAGAAAATGTTAACCACGCAAAGCAAACTTTTCTTAGATTTTTGTGACATTCGGAGATGATCTATTTCGCTACTCCCAACACCATGGCAGGTAGCAGGCATATGTCAACTATGTGATCATAGTTCTCCTGGTTTGCTCTCTTACCCTATGGGTTCTGGGAAGATTGTAATATAAGTGAAGTCATCGGGTGTCAAACAGATCTTTCTGCAGAATAGTAATTAAAGAAGCTTACACTTATGTAGCACTTATCTGTTCCAGACACTATTCTAAAATCTTTACATGTATTAATTCATTAAATCCTCACACCAACTCCAAGAGAGAAGGTACTATTCTTATGTGATTTTTATAAATGGGGAAACCAAGGCACAAAGAAATCAAGTAACTTGCCCAAAATCCTATAGATAATAAGGGCAGGGGGAGCCAGGATTTGAATTTAGGGAGTCTAGGGTTAGAGTCTGTGCTGCTTGCCAGGTGGCTATATAGCATTCTGTTTTGGAATTTTAAGGCTATCTAATTTCACACCAAGCCAAAGTCAACTTCCCCACTCCCTTCAGGTGCTGTTTGTGTATATGTCTATCTCCTCGAGTAAACTGTGAGCTGTGTAAAGGTAAAGGCTGGGCTTGTAATCTTTATATCTGCTCTTGCCATCTAGAACTAGACTTTTCTATAATAAGTATTCAACAAGATACCTGAAGCAGACATTTCAGGGATTTGAAAAGAATATGTACCAGAATGTTTGATCATAGTGCAGAAAATCAAAATAACTAGGAGATTTGTTTTAAAGTTCAAATACAGTAAGTTCTGCATCAAGTGAGTGTCAATTTGTAGCACATTTTCCCACAGGACCAGGCCTCATGTAGTTTCTTACCTGATCTTAAAAAGACACAACCACATTTTCTGTTCTTTGTAACATACGTACAAGCCAATTGTTTCTATGCAGGAGTAAGCATCCTTAGCGGTGTTTTTTTTCCAGTTGGATGACATAGTACTTGCTTTTGAAATAACCCTGTCTTCAGTTAGTCTCCTTAGAGCCTGGCTTTGTCCAATAAGTGCATCTTGACTTAGTTCTTTGGAATACTTATAATAAACCCAAGTTACCCATACTTGATAATAGTTTTCCAAAACAGCTAGTTTTTGCTCCTGGTTCTGTGACCTTAGGTATCAGTAGAAATGACTGACCCTGCATGTTCCTAGAAGAGGTCACCAGGTCTGCCCTTTTCTGGTAAGCCATTAGAGATGACATATCTCTATTAGAACCCATGTATTTCATTTTTTTTCTGTCAAGTTTTATAATTGGAGAAGACTGCTTGAAAACTAAAGGTTATAAATGGAAAGTCTTGCTTAATACTGTAGAAGACAGACAAAGCAGTGAATTGGGAGCTTAGAGTTTGTGATTTTAGTTCCAGATTTCCGGTGATTAGCTAAGTGGCTAGCCAGGGGACCCTGAGCAATCAAAATGAGATAAATTTCCTCGTTACACTAGACAGTGAAATTAGATAGCACCTTTTCAATCCTCTTCTTCTAATCTAGTCTGTATAAGAAGTCCCCTATTCTCTGTATCCTGATCACTATAACTTTCCACCAAAGATCTTGAAGGAAAGATAACTTTAATAGGAAGTGTAAGTTTGTTTTGGTAAGTAAAATCCTAACCATTGACAAGTTGAACCATGACAAGTGTTGAGACTTTCAGGAAGCTGGTGATGGATTTCCCATGAGCAAATTTAGATTTTGGATTTTACTATTAGATTGGTGCAAAAGTAATTGCGGCTTTTGCCATTACAGTAGTTAGAGTACCATAAATTAAATTAATTTTAGAACTAGAAGTTAAAGGAAGGTTTCTTCCTCTACTGGTGACCTTTTGAATGATCTTAAGAATGTATGCATGCCTATGGTTGCTAAGGAACCTTCTAATTCTGTTTATTTGAAGCAGTATTAATACTACTCTGACTCCACCTGGAAATGGACACCATCTACCTTCACATGTTTGTTCTCCAAATTTTTGCTACTCAAAGTGTGATTATAGAACACCAGCTTCAGCATCACCTGGGAGTGTGTTAGAACTGCGGAGCTACTGAATCAGAAATGGAATTTTAACAAGATCCCTAGGTGATTTGCGTTCACATTAATGTTTGAAATGTGCTGCTCTAAATCACTCAGATTGATGAAAGGATTTTTCTCTTAAAATCTCACAATGTTCTGTTTGATGTGGGGCTACCTGAATCAAAATTTATTAGTATGCAAGAAACTCAGATCTTAAGCTTAATTTCATAACTAAAAGTGTGTGTGTGTGTGCGTGCGTGTGTGTGTGTGTGTGTGTGTTAGGAGTAGTAGTAGTAGTGGAGAAGAATATAACATTATCTTCAACCCATAGAAGGATAATGGTTTCTCAGGTTGGCACAGGCCCACAGGAAGATTTGGGTTTAGGGTGTGTTATCACTTAGTCTATTCAAGTTGCACACAGAGAGGCATTGCCAAGAAAGTAGAACTGTGGAGGAATGCTGTGTATATGAGGGGCCATATGTGATCCAATGCTCTGCATAGGGTTAGAGTTGAAGAATTATTCAAAAGTTAAGGAGCAATTAAAAGCCATGGTCACCCCTCCTCCATGTTGTAAACCTTTCACTGTTAATCAACTAGCCTTGTAGGACATTATTTCACTCTCCTAATTTTTGTAGTTAAGGCTTTTACAAAGGCAGTGTTCTCTCATGAGCCATGGGGTGTATTCTGACTCCTCTGCTAAGTGAGGAAAGAACAATGGGAAGGCTGCCCATTAGCGCACTGGGTCCTTTTTTTGATGACCTCCTCACTCCAGTTCCAGATTTATCTTTTTTGTTTCTTTTTTTGTCACTGCTTTGACAGATATTCAGTCTCTTTTGGTGCTCCTGAGACCTGGCCTTACCGTGCCTGCTGCTTGTTTTCTGTCTTTCACTCCACCATTCTTCCACTTCTAAAGCTCACTCTCCATTTTCTCTCAAATTGTGATATGCAAAGTGACTTGCAAGGCTTGAGCATCTCTCTCTCTCTCTTTCTCTCCCTAATATATGTATTTGAACAACAACAGTTAAAAATCCTGACTTTCTCCAAGTCATTGCCTCTGCTGTGGTCGGTCTTTCAGGCATTAATGCAGGTGAGTGGAGGAGATAATATTAAGGGAGAAGGGTAGCAGCCTGTTTTCAATGCCTCTCAAACCCTCTGCCTGGATGTTACCCCCTTTGTACCTGGCCCAGGTGTCTGACATAGCCACACAGAAAGTGGGAAGCTTGCTTCATGAAAGTTAAAATGTAAGGTCTTAAGAGCATAAGAAACACTAAGTTTACATTGAAGATGGTCACTGTAGACTGTGAATTTATATCTTGGACCACACTTCGTATTGGAACACTAAGATAAAAGAGCGTTAAGTGGAGTAGGCTGTGGACCTAGGGCAAGTTGACCTCCCAGGATGATGATGAATGAGAGTCTGAGAAGCAATTCAGTGACTGCTGGGGATCTCTACTCCCCCTTTGACTGGTGCTCAGCTGGGCTTGAGGATCAAAAGTAAGATGCATGTTCATTATTTCCATTAATAACCTAGAGATGGTTTGTGTATGTTAATGTATGTTTTCTTCCTTTCTCCAAAGCAGGAAAAGGCTTACACAATCTGGAAAAACCCTTCCCTGAGCAGGCAGTGAATTGACGTGAGTCATTCCCCACTAAGTACCCTGGAGTCCATGGAAATGGGCTGTGTCTGCCTTTTCCCCCTTTGGCCATATTACCGCGATATGTTTGTAAACTTGAGTAGATAAATTGGGGTCTTAATCTGATCTTGCAATGAAGCTGTGTGTGTGGCTTCTGCCTGCCATTCATGGCCCATCTGAGATGCTGAACTCTTCAGTCTTGAAGAGAATCATTTGGCTATGTACATTTAGAGAACATCGACATAGTTAGAAGATAGCTGACATATATTGAGTGTTTACCATGTTGAATAATATCTGAATTATTCGGCACAGCTTCCATATGAGGCAAATACTACTTTCCCCATTTTACAACTAAAGAAGCTGAAAGAAATGTTCAAACTTGCCTAGAATCACCAGGCACAATAAGGTTGTTTTCCTCAGCCAGATTGTTTTACTCCAAAGCCTATGCCTTAAACATCTATGCCACTCAAATCAGAGAATGATTTTGTGTAACTTTCCTCTGTTGGTATAGAATATTTTTCTCCTTATTATATGGATTACATTAAGACGTTTGCAACAAAAATTCTTACCCCACGTTATTTCAGTTCACTCTAGGGTCACTTCTCATTCAATTCTTCGTATGTCTATCTCTGGGCATTTCTATGTCTGAAAGGTTTTCAAGAAGGTGACCTATGCTGCCAGGAAACCTCTCCCTGCTCTTTCTTTTCATTTTTGGAAGCAATTATACCTTTCACTCAAGGTTAACAAAGTTAATGTAATTTATTTTCAGTGGTTCATTTGGCTTGGAAACCACTTGGATATTTCTATTGAATACATTTCAGAATAAACATATTTGGAGAAAAAAAATCTACATTCTTCATTCAACAAGTATTTGAGTGTCTACCTTTTTTTTTTTTTTTTTTTGTAAGACCCTGAGTTGAGAGCTATGGAGCATGCAACATTCAGTACAAAGTTCTGTGACCAGAGATGTGATGATAAATTTTGTGTGTCAACTTGCCTGGACCACGGGATGCCCAGGTCAAGCATTATTTTGGGTGTGTCTGTGTGAGGCTATTTCTGGATGAGATTAACATTTGAATCAGTAGACTGAGTAAAGAAGATTGCCCTCCCTAAGTCAGTTGAAGATCTGAATAGAATGAAAAGGCTGAGGAAGAAGCCTCAAATTGGGCAGCAAAGTAATTGATGCCCAATTACTTTGAACTAGAACATTGGTCTTTTTCGGCCTTCAGACTGGAACTACAATTTTGGCTCTTCTTGGGTCTCAAGTCTGTAGACTTTTTGACTGGAATGACACAGTTGGCTCTCCTGAGTCTCCCATGTGCCCACTATAGATCTTGAGACTTCTCAGCTTCTATAATTGCATGAGTCAATTCCTTATAATGAATCTTTGTTTATATTATACTGTGATGATTAAATTTATGTATCAACCTGACTAGGCTGAGGGATGCCCAGATAGCTGATAACACATTATTTCTGAGTGTGACTGTGAGAGTGTTACTGGAAGAGATTAGCATTTGAATCAGTGGACAGAGTGAAGTAGATCTGCCCTCTCCAATGTGAGTGGGCATCAGTCAATCCCTTGAGGGTCCAAATAGAGCAAACATGCAACAGAATGGCTAATTCTCTCTCTTCTTAAGCCAGGACATCCATTTTCTCTTGCCTTCAGACATCAAAGCTTCTGGTTCTTGGGCTTTCAGACTCCAGGATTACCAGGCCTTTGGCCTTGTACTGGGAGTTACAATATTGGCTTGCCTTGTTGTTAGGCCTTTGGACTCTGAATGACAGCATGGACTTCCCTGGTTTTCTAGCTTGCAAATGACATATGGTGGGACTTCTTGGCCTCCATAATCATGTGAACCAATTCCTATAATACATTTCCTCATATATATATATCTGTTCATTTCCTATAGGGTTTCTTTCTGCAGAGAATCCTGACTAATACACCAAGTGATGCCAAACACACTTTCTAAACACATCCTTTTCTATGAGAAGTGTCTGTGCTTGGAAGTCAACTTATCCAAGATAGATTAGATGAACTTCAAATAGGTTTTGTTTATTGAGTTTTGTAGGTATAAATCATGTAATAAGTCAGTCTGGGGAAATGTACAATATCAATAATAATTGGACACACTTCAGTTGGTACATTGGACAAAAACCTCTTCATAGGGACCTTTCTGTAAGAGTTGTGACAAGTCTGAAAATCGAAGACAGTATTTCTATTGTTTTCTGAGCTTCAAAAGGAAGGAAGATGTTAAATGCCAACTGCCAGGCCCCAGAGGAACAATCATTGTTGACTAACTGATTGCAGGCCAAAGCTTCCCTGGTTTGGGAAGATGATTTTTTAAATGTCTCTGAGTATGATTATGATACAGTTTCCATATAAGAAGTCCAGAAAAGAAAATATGTTTTCCTATGGACTTGGAGGTTGATTTTTCTAATGAACATAAGCCTTTCCTTTTCAGAATTATCAATTTCATTCTAATATAACTTTGGTTTTAATTGAGTGGAATTCATACAACATAAAATTAACCTTTTTAACGTAAACAATTCAGCAGCATTTAGTGTGGTCATCTCTATCTAGTTCCAAACATTTTCATTGCCCCAAAAGGAAACTCCATACTTCTTACAATTGCTCCTGGTTCCTACCTCTCCATACCCCAAACCCTAGAAACTCTATGGATTTATCTGTTCTAATCTGCTTTTAAAATAATACTCTGTACAAAGAAAAGCTCACAGCGTAGAACATAAATAATGTAATGGAAGGAGTATATTAAACTTACAGATAGTTTTAATATTCGTTGCAAGTACTTATAGAATTTTATTTTTATTGTTTATTTTCATTTTTAAATGTATGATTGACATGAAGTAATTGTACATGTTTTATGGCATACAGTGTGATGTGATATTTTAACACGTGTATAAATTGTGTAATGATCATATCAGAGTAATTAGCATATTTGTCACTTTAACCATTTATCTTTGTGATGAGAACATTTAAAAAGCTAATTTCTAGCTATTTTGAAATATACAATATACTGTTGTTAACTCTAGTCACCTTACTGTGCAATAGACCACTAGAACTTATTCTTGCTATCTAACTGTAGTTTTGTACCCATTGACTAATCTCTCACCTTCCCACTTTCTCTCCTCCATCCTCCCCTCCACCATTCTACTCTCTACTTCTATAAGAACAACTTATTAGATTCCACATATAAATGAGATCATGCAGTATTTGTCTTTCTCTCTCTGGTTTATTTCATTTAACATAATGTCCTTGAGGTTCATCCATATTGCTGCAAATAACAGAATTTCATTCATTTTTATGGCTGAATAGTATTCCATTATGTGTATGTACTGTGTATGTATCACATTTTCTTTATCCATTCATCTGTTAATGAACATTTAGGTTGATTCTGTATCTTGACTATTGTGAATACTGCTGCAATAAATATGAGAGTGCAGATGGCCGGGCGTGGTGGCTCAAGCCTGTAATCCCAGCACTTTGGGAGGCCGAGACGGGCGGATCATGAGGTCAGGAGATCGAGACCATCCTGGCTAACACAGTGAAACCCCGTCTCTACTAAAAAATACAACAACAACAAAAAAAACTAGCCAGGCGAGGTGGCGGGCGCCTGTAGTCCCAGCTACTCGGGAGGCTGAGGCAGGAGAATGGTGTAAACCCGGGAGGCGGAGCTTGTAGTGAGCTGAGATCCAGCCACTGCACTCCAGCCTGGGCCACAGAGCGAGACTCCGTCTCAAAAAAAAAAAAAAGAGAGTGCAGATATCTCTTTAACAAACTGACTTCATTTCCTTTGGATATGTACCCAGTAGTGGGAGAGCTGGATCCTGTGTTAGTTCTATTTTGAATATTTTGAGGACTCTTCATACTATTTTCCGTAATGGGTGTACTAGTTTACATTTCTACCATCACTCCATCAGTGTAGACTTTTATCTACACCCTCGTCAATGTTTGTTCTCTTGATTTTTTTGATAGTAGCCATTCTAACTGCAGTGAAGTGATATCTCATTGTAGTTTTGATTTGCATCTCCCTGATTAGTAATGTTGGGCACTTTTTCATAAAACAACTGTTGGCCATTTGTATGTCTTCTTTTGAGAAATATCTGTTCAGGTCTTTTGCCCATTTTAAAATTGAGTTAGTTGAATTTTTATTGTTGAGCTGTTTGAATTCCTTATATGTTTTGGATATTAGCATTTTATTAGATAGTTTGCAAATATAATCGCCCATTCTGTAGGTTATCTTTGCTCCGTTGTTGGGTTCCTTTGCCATACAGAAGCATTTTAATTTGATGTCATCCAGCTTGTCTACATTTGCTTTTGTTGCCTGTACTTTTGAGGTTTTGTATAAAAAAAAGTCATTGCCTATACCAATGTCATGAGTTTTCCATGTTTTTCTCCTAATATTTCAGCTTTTACATTTAACCTTTCAATCTATTATGAGTTTTGTTGTATGTTGTCATAGGTAAGGGCCTAGTTTCATTCTTCTGCATGTAATATCCAGTTTTCTCAGCATCATTTGTTGCTTTCCTCATTTTGTGTACTTGGCACCTTTGTAAAAAATCAGTTGGCTGTAAATGTGAAGATTTATTTCTGGACACTTTGTTCTGTTCCATTGGTCTGTGTGTCTGTTTTTATGCCAGTACCGTGCTGTTTTGGTTACTATATAGCTTTGTAGTATGTTTTGAAGTCAGGTAGTGTGATGCTTCCAGTTTTGCTCTTTTTGGTCAAGATTTGCTTTGGCTATTTGGAGACTTTTGGGATTCCATATACATTTGTGGATTTTTTTTCTATTTCTGTGAAAAACGTCATTGGTCTTTTGATAGGAATTGAATCTGTAGATCATTTTGGGTAGTATGGACATTTTAACAACATTAATTCTTTCAATCCATAAGCAAGGAATAATTTTCAATTTTTTGTGTGTGTGTTCCATTTCTTTCATCAACATTTTAGGCTTAATTGTAGAGATCCTTAGCTTCCTTGATTAAATTCACTTCTAGATATTTTGTAGTTATTGTAAAAAAGATTGCTTTTCAGTAAATTTGCTATTGGCATGTAGAAATACTACTGATTTTTGTATGTTGATTTTGTATCATGAATCTTTGCTGAATTTGTTTATTAGTTCTAACAGTTTTTTTGTCAGAGTCTTTGAGGTTTCTATACAAAAGATTATGTCATCTAGAAACAGAGACAACCTCTTTTCCAATTTGGTTACCTTTATTTCTCTTGCCTGGTTGCTTTGACTTCCAGCACTATGTTGAATATAAGTGGTGAAAGTGAGCATCTTTATCTTTTTCCAGATCTTAGAGAGAAAGTTTCCAGCTTGTCTCCATTCAGCATGATGTTAGATTTGGGTTTGTTATATATAACCTTTATTATGTTCCTTCTATATCTAATTTGTTGAGTTTTTGTCATGAAGGGGTGTTGAATTTTATCATGTTTTTCCTGCATCTATTGAGATGATAATATGGTTTTGTCCTTCATTCTTTTAATGTGATGAACTATGTTTATTCATTTGTTTATGTTGAACCATCCTTGCATCTCAGGGATGAATCCCACTTGGTAATGGTGAATAATCTTTGCGATGTGCTGTTAGATTTGATTTGTTAGTATTTTGTTGAGGATTTTTGACTTTATGTTCATTAGAGATATTGGCCTGTAGTTTTCTTTTTTTGTCATGTTCTTGTCTGGTTTTGGTATTACAGTAATGCTAACCTCTTCAAATGAGTTTGGAAGAATTCTTTCCCCTTCAAATTTTTGGAGTAATTTGAGCAGAATTAGTTCTTCTTTAAATGTTTGGTAGAATGTAGTAACGAAGCCAACAGGTTCTGGGCTTTTTTTTGATAGGAGGCTTTTTATTACTGATTCAATTTTGATACTCATTATTGGTCTGTTCAGATGTTCTCTTTCTTTGTGGTTCAATCTTGGTAGATGGTACGTGTCTGGGAATTTATCAATTTCTTCTAAGTTTTCCAACTGGTTTGCATCTAGTTGTTCATAATAGTCTTTAATTATCTTTTGTATTTCTGTGATGTCAGTTTTAATTATTTCTTTTTTGTCTCTATTTGTGTCTTTTTTTCTTGGTCTGCTTAAAGGTTTGTTGGTTTTGTTTATCTTTCAAAAAACCAGTTCTTTATTCTGTTGATTTTTTTTTGTATTTTTTAGTCTCTATTTCATTTATTTCTGCTCTGAACTTTATTACTTCTTTCCTTCTACTTGTTTTCAGTTTTGTTTTTCTTGTTTTTCTAGTTCCTTGGGTTGTAATGTTGTTTATTTGAGATCTGTTTTTTTGTAGGCATTAATTGCTATAAACTTCCCTATTCACACTGCTTTTGCTGCATCTCGTAAGTTTTGGTATGTTGTTTCCATTATCATTTATCTCAAGAAATTTTAAATTGTGTTACTTAACTTCTTCACTGACCCATTGGTCATTCAGAAGCATGTGATTTAATTTCCATTTATTCATATAGTTTCCTAAGTTCTTCTTGTTATTGATTTCTAGTTCTATTGCATTGTGGTCAAAAGACACTTGATATGATTTCAATTTTTGAAAATTTATTGAGACTTGTTTTTTGACCTACCATGTGGTATAGCCTGGAGAATGTTCCATGTGTGATTGAAGAGAATGTTCCTTGTGCTGTGTCTTCTGCAGTTACTTGGTGAAATGTTCTGTAGAGATCTGTTAGGTTGATTTGCTCTAGGGTGCAGTTTCAATTCCATTGTTTCTGTTTGTTTTTGTGTTGGATCATATGTTATTGCCGAAAGTGAGGTGTTATAGTTTCCTAATAACTGTTGGGTTAGAGTCTGCTATTTTCCTTTAGGTCTATTAATATTTGCTTTGTATGTTTAAGTGTTTTGATGTCAGGTGCATAGATAAAAGACTAGCTTCATATGTGAATCCAGCACTCTCCACACTATGGCACAGTGTGAGTTTGCAAGGATTTCTCAACAACCCCTGGCAAGACAGGGAGGCTGCAGTTGGAGCAACTCTGGCAGGTCCTCTCAAGAAGAAAATACAGGGAAGAATGCCCTTTTGGCCTCCCTCTTGGCCACGTTTTGGCTGCCAGATATATCAGCATACTGCACACAAGTTTCAGGATGGGATCCACCGCTTTCCAACCATTTCAATTTTGATTAGTACAGAACTGAGAAAGTCTGTGCAAGGACTGCTT
This sequence comes from Rhinopithecus bieti, assembly GCF_001698545.2. NCBI lineage: Eukaryota > Metazoa > Chordata > Mammalia > Primates > Cercopithecidae > Rhinopithecus > Rhinopithecus bieti. The sequence goes on along the minus strand of NW_016805935.1, from coordinate 13,648 downwards.
TTTATTTCTGACTGACTCTTCTCATGGTCTCTTTTCTCTTTAGCCACCGGTTATCATAGTTGTGGTTTTGGCCCATTATCTGTGTCCCTTTCTTTTCTCACTTTAAAATATTCTATTCAAAACAACTAGAAATTTGACTACAAAAATCACTAGTATTTTAATATATGTGGATTCTTGGCTGTGATGAGCTCATTACTCTATTTTCCAAGCTGAGGTGGTTATGTATAGATGAGGCTTGTCCACTTATTTAACTCATTTTACACCCTAAGTGTGAGAGGCCATTTGTAGTTGGTGGCAATTTTCCTAGAACCAGAGAAAAAGTTTGTTGGAAAGTGGGAATTGCCCACTCTGGAAAACTATTTCTTGAAGATTAGGAAGGGAAAGCATGTATTCTTCACAGGCTGTTGGATGGCCGTTTAAAGGGTGATGTTTGTAACTCTTGATGCGCTCTACAGATTCATGTACAGGAAAAACTGCCTTACTTGAATAGGGAGAAGGGTCTTCTGCTATATAGGGCTGTGCATGGTGTACTCTCTGCATCTCTAGTGTGGGCCTTTCAACAGAGAATTGATGTCAAGGGCTTCCTCCCAAGATTTCCAACTCTTTTCTTCCCTTTTCCATACTTAAACCTGTAAGATATTGGATTTGAAAAACCACCAGAGATGTTTATAGTCAATTTCTTAACCAGTTGAAATCTCCCTCCATGTAATTTCTATCTGGTTGTCTTGGTTCTTTGCTCTAAATGGAGAGAGGCAAATGGTCTGTCTTAGTTAATTTGGGCTGTTGTAATAAACTCCCATAGACTGGGTGGCTTATAACCAGCTGATGTTTATTTCTCCCAGTTCTGGAGGCTGGGAAGTCCAAATTAAGACACTGGCAGATTCAGTGTCTGGTGAGGGCCCACTTCCTGGTTCATAGAGGACCATCTTGTTGCATCCTCACATAGATTGCATTGTTGCATCCTTAAGTAGTCTGCCAGGCCTCTCTTGTAAAAGCATTAATCCTATTCATGAAGGCTCCATCTCTATGCCCTAGTCACCTCCTAAAGTCATCACCTCCTAATAACATCACTTTGGCTGTTAGGATTTTGACATAAGCACTTTGGGAAGACACAGTCATTTAGTCCATAGCATGATGCTTCTTCATTGCCAGTTTTCCAGACATAGGAATATAGAAATCATGTCCTCTAACGTCCTCTACAGGTGTTGCCTAACCAGTGAGGATGAAGCAAGAATCACTTCTCATTGCTATTTCATCAGGTAATAGCTTTTGCATTAGTGACATCAGGTATTGATTCCCTCTTATTGAGTAGTTTATTGAAACTTTAAAGGTCTTCTTTCAATTGATAATACTATCTCCTGGCTTTTCCGTGATGCTTTACAGTTTACAAAGTATTTTCACATGTCTCATCTGGCATCAAAAATAATTCTGATGCAAGCAGTGAAGATGTTAGTGTATGCATCTTATTGACAAGGAAGCTAAGCACCAGAGAACTTTGGCGGCCAGGGCCATACCACCCCCACATCCAGTGCTCAAAGAACAGGTAGTTCCTAAACTTCTGTATTATTATTATTTTTTCATCAGGAATCCATTTTGGGAAACTGTTGTCCAAGTCAGGTCCCCCTAAGTTGTACTCGTGCAGTTGATTTGCTGGAACTAAATGAATCCTGTTAGATTTTAATGACAACAATTTTGTAATGTAATAAAATGAAGGAAACAAGTCTGTGTTTTCCAGAACCAATTTAAAATTTACTTTAGAGAACAACATTTGTCCAGCTCCAGTCTTCTTTTTTATACTATTTCTCGAAATCACAACTACATAGATTTGTTCTTTCCTCTTTTAAAAAAATCTGGGCACATTAATTAATTAGCTAATTAATTAGATTATTATTTTTTTGAAACAAGGTCTCTCTCTGTGGCCCAGGCACGTGTGCACTGATGTGACCATGGCTCACTGCAGCCTCAGCCTCCAGAGTAGCTGGGACTACAGGCACACACCACTATGCTAATTTTTAAATTTTATTTTTATAGAAACGGGATCTCACTATTTTGCCAGGGCTGGTCTCAAACACTTGGCATCAAAGAATCCTCTCGCTTCAGTCTCCCAAGCTGCTGGGGTTATAGGTGTGAGCCACTGTGCCTGGCCCACATTAATCTATTCAAATAACTGATTTATTCATTTCAATTTCTTTACTTCTTTTGCATTTCTAGTTTTTCCTACCTCTGTGTGTTCTACCTTTCTGAGTTTAAAGGCATAATCTGCATTAAAATGCATCAGCCGTGATTCATCTTTTTCCAGATGCCCTGTACACCCACAGAGATTTTCGCTCTTGTTTCTCTAGTTTCCCCCCTCATTCCAATCCCCCTCCCCATGTTTCCACTACCAAATTCATGGCTTTTTATACATGCGTGTAACTTCTTTCCGTAGAGTGTACAACTTATAACACTTGACTCTATTCAAATCTGACAGTATGCAAGCTAGATTACGATAAAAACATATGTTCACATGAAGAGGCTGCAGCCTCGAGGATTTTAGAGTGATTATTACAGGATTGCAGACGTCTGTTATTAGAGGAAAGTTAGGTAAGTTAATTGTATATTTTAAGTCTCATTTTGAAAATAATTTATTTGATGTCATTTGAAAAAACTTGAACACAAAAAAATGATCTGAGAAGATAAATAACATGTTTACAAGTTGATTTGTAGGAAAAATATCTATTTGCGGTGGATCTTGAAGGCCAAAAGTATGTAGTTTCAGATGTTTGGATTTAAACTCTGGATTCAAAGTTGGGGCAAAACTGAAAGCCTTTGAAGTTTGTATGGTTTTGGCTCCAGAAACGTTAAGTTTTACAAAGTCCATGGTTTTGCTCTTATCTCCGCTAACGTCCACACTTATTATAATGAGAGGAGAGAAGAATTTTATCTTCGTACCTAGGCCGCCAAATACTTTTTAAGAAAAATATAAGTTTCTCAGGAAATAATGCTTTTAAGTTAAGAGAAAATATTTTGCAAATATTTTTACCAAAAGTTGATGACACCAAAATTTACATAGATAAATGTCTTCATACCAACACTCAAGATGTGTGGTTACATAAAATACCTTGACTAAGTTCTCATGTAGATTACTGTATTCCTTTTAGATTAATCTGAGCAGTTTCTTGCTTAATGTATTGTTTAATGTGTCTGATAAATGGCGAAAAGGTCTTAAAATCAAAGTATGTATTGTCATTTTATTATAAATATAATCTATTATATATAAACTTTACAAGGTAGGTGTCATTCAATTAACCAACTTAAATGCTTAGCTTATTCCCTAGAGTAATCAGAGTAAGTGTTGGGGCAGGGCTTCAATCTGTGCCCTTTTTCATTGTTAAGGAGTCTGCATTTTCATACTGCAAAGGATTTAGTTCTCTGAAGTATTTGTGTCGGGCATCTCTACTTTGAGCTTACAACACACTTGACATCTCTATTAAGAAAGGAAGCCAAAATACAGCACATGGAAAACAACTGATGATAGAGAATAGCAAGTGAAGAAGAAGAGGCCATAGTCTGAGTTCTTATGAACAAAATGTGTTCTTATCAGACACATTTGCAGAATGTCCATGACTCCATTGTTGGAGGTTTGGTTGCTATCTTTGCCTCCCTTGCTCCAGGTGGAGACTGTAGGCTCTTCTAAGCTAAGGGAGAAGGGAGAATGTGGGTTCTGACAGCCCCGAAGCAAGCAAGCGGCCTTTATATTCAGGTGTACAGCTTGCACTCTGAGTTCTATTCTAGGACGTGTGTAATATATATATTTTTCTCTCATAAATGTATATTTTCCTTTCCAGGAGAAAAGCAAAACTGCCACAGTGATGTGCAGATAGAAGAAAAACATTGTTTGAATAAAAGCTGAATTTTTCTCGTGGAGGCTGTTGGTCAATCATCTTGACTTTAGACACTTGACTAGCTTGCAAACCTCTGCTTTTTTGTAATTCGATTAATGATTCAGGTTCCCTCCAGCCCTTCTCTCTCCTTCACCTCCTGCTTCTGATTGCTATTGATTGCTTTCTCCCTATTGCATTGGAACAGTATCCAATGGGACTTTCCAATTTGATGTGGAGCCTGAGCAGGCATGCTTCAAGAACTTTCCTCTGTGTGTCCCCGACTCTCTCTGGTTCCTCTCTCCCACCCTAACTCTCTTCTTTAATATTACCCAGATTTGTATTTACAGAAGCTCACAGGCTGTTCTGCAAACTGTCTCTCTGCTGCCTCACTCCTTTATCATAGCAACTACTGCCACACTATTTTGTTAAAACGATGCTTGGAAGCCAGGCCACTCGAGTGTGCAGTAAGTTGAATTGCAACTGCTCCCTGCTGTTCTTGTGATAGATAGTACCATAAAATGGATGTGATGTGGTTATTAGGCTGTGATTCGGTTCATACTGAGCTGTATTGATTGGTGTTGGTTCAGTGCTTGCTATACATTTTATCAATTGACCTTCTAGATTGTATCCTGCCTTTGCTTCTTTTACCTCTAATTCTACTTTATCTCCAGTTTTGTGACTCCTAATTTTCTTTTGACTGATTTCTCGTAATATTTCTTTAGTTTTCTATTACTCAGAAAGACTTTTCTAATGAAACCATATTTTCCCTCTCACCATGCTTATTTACTTATTTATTTATGTAGCCGGGTTGGCCTTTGTTATTCTGGGATACCACTTCTGTCCTTTGAGTTTCCAAGTTTTAAAGTATTTCTGACTGCACACAGGACTTTTCCTGAAACTTTCCAGTCCCGCTTGCTGGCAGAGCTCAGCAGAGGGCGATTGGATTGCATAGGCTCAAAGTCCTATTTGCAGTTATTCTCCGTAACAAGCAGCCAGTCAGCCCTCTTTTGCCCTAGTGCCATCTTTTCATTTTGAAGTTCTTTCTTTCTTTTATATGTATTTTTCTTAGTGAGGGTTCTGGGGATTTCTTCAGGTGTTTGTATAAAAATATTAGATAATTAAGCAAAGGTAGATATGGAAAGTAGGAACTTTGGCTACAGAGAAGGGAGACACGAAGAGAAAGGGGGTAGAAGATGGAAAATGGAGGAGAAAAAGGAGGGGAAATGTCAAGGGAAGAGGAGCGAGCAAAGCTGTTTGAGAGAGTGGGGAACAAAACAGATGTGATCCCTGTGTAGGAGGCTGGATAGAGTTATTTTTGGAATAGAAATATATATATATATATATAGATAGATAGATAGATAGATAGATAGATAGATAGATAGATAGATAAAGGGACAAGAGTGAAGGTAAAGAGGGGAGGGGTTGATGAAGTCAGTGCTGGGAAAGTGAGATTAACATATTTTTATAGATTGTAAACCCATTAGGGAAAGTACATGTTTAGTATACTGCTGAGCACCTTGTCAAGTACCTTATAATTAATAATAATTACAGCCATTATTTTAAAAAATCATGGAGAAAAATTTGTGTCCCCTGAGGAACAGTGTTGTGACACTGCATTACCTACGACTGGTAATTTTCAAACACTTGATTCTTATGTTTATTGCTTTTATTTTCATGGAGGCAGGAATTAAATAAAACATATGATCACTTGTTGCTTCTGACACCAAGCAAATATTATTTGACCATTTTGTTTGAAAGGAATTAGATTTTTATGGCTAGTTTTTTTTTTTTTTTTTTTTTTTTTTTTTTTTTTTTAACTATGAACCAGGTTGGTTGTGCAAAGTAATTTCCATCTGAATAGTTCTTAATGGCCCAAGTGGAATTAATACATCCTTTCGAAAACCAACACCTGCTTACCTGAAGTTAATTTCTAAATAATAATTTACTAGTCCCTTGTATAATTTACTAGATACTAGTTCCTTGTATCAACCACAACAAAGTGGGTAAGGAGTGATGTCATGAAGCCAAAGGGTTTTCTGTTCCTAAGGAAGCACCTAAAAAAAAAAAAAGCTCATGAGTATTTATTTATTTATTTTTAAATTTCCAACTTTTATTTTAAGTTCAGGGTACATCTGCAGGATGGGCAGGTTTATTGCATAGGTAAACATGTGCCATGGTGGTTTGCTGCACAGATCATCCAATCACTTAGGTGTTAAGCCCAGCATCCATTAGCTATTCTTCCTGATCCTCTCCCTCCTCCCACTCCCCACCCTCCAACAGACCCCAGTGTGTGTTGTTCCCCTCCATGTGTTCTCATCATTTAGCTCCTACTTATAAGTGAGAACATGTGGTATTTGATTTTCTGTGCCTACGATAGTTTGCTAAAGATAATGGCCTCCAGTTCCATCCCTGCAAAGGACATGATCTTGTTCCTTTTTATGGCTGCATAGTATTCTGTGGTGTATATGTACCACATTTTCTTTATCCATTCTATCAATGATGGACACTTATGTTGATTCCATGTCTTTGCTATTATGAATAGTGCTGCAATGGACATATGCGAGAAGCACTTAAAAAAAAAAGACTAAAATAGTCCAGGAATAAGGCAACATCTCCTGCATCTTTATCATAACACATGTATGCACAAAGCTGCTTTTCAATGACCAACCCACTCCATGTGTGAAAACGTGTCACTTTATGTTCCTTCATAATGTGCCCGTAAAATGGTTAAGGAAGAGTCTCTGCTTTATGAACTGAGAGACATTTTAACCTCTTGTTTCACTGATCGTTCCATGTCAAGGGACTCAAATGAGGAACTGGGACACCAATGGATGGCCCAGATATTTCTAGTGTATTTTTGAAATTGGAGCTATCCTTGGGCTTTGCAAGCATAGGACACCTCAGTGCACTCCTACTTGGTTTAAGGTCAGCTACAAGGGACTTTCTTTACCTGGGCCTTTGACCAGCCATGCATTTGACACTCTCCTTTTCATTCCATGAGCATGGAGGTAATGACTCATTTTCCCTGTCTTCTTCCAATTAACACCCCATGAAAAGAATGGGGTGGCATCAACTTTCTTCCCATTCTCCTCCGAGTTTGCTTGTAATTGGACTGGATCATTGTATACTTTTGTCAAATTGAAGAACTTGTTTATGCTTTTAAAATAATCCTCTTTTATTATTTACCACAATGACCTCTTTTGCCCGTGAAACTGAAGGCAAACAGCCTTTCTTAATGTGTCAGAACATAGATGCCATCTTGGTGAACTTGACAATTTGTCATCAGGTCTGGCTTGTGGAGGGCTGAGGCCTAGCAAAAAAATAGTTTGAAGCATCTAAGTTGTGCGTCCTCCAGCAAAACTCCCTGGAAAGGACCGGATTACAGAACCGCTGGATCTTGGGGAAGTACCAAGGGATTTATCATAACGCTCAATGAGGAACTGCAAGCTTACAAAAGGGTCTTGTTTACCCCCTGTCTGGGGACGGGGGATTTGTAGACTACTGCGGAGGGTTGGAGGACATTTATGCATAAAACCCACCATGGTTTTCATTCCTCAAACTGCTGTTGAAACTCCATGTTCAGCAAATAGAATCATTCCTGCTAATAACCCTTGGGGTGCAGCTCAAGACTGACCTACATTGTCTTCATTCAAACCTATCTGAGGATGTACAGGCAAAGAAATCTTCTGGTTACTCATTTTAACTACACACAAGTTAATCTTGCTGAGAATTCTGGAACTAGCCTACCACGTGACTTCTTTCTTGCCTTTATGGCTGAAGTCCTCAGGTTCATGTGTGAGTGCAAAACTGAGAAAAATACAGACCAGGGTGTATTATATTCTCAAATTGCTTCTTTATATTTCACTTAGATTTTCTAGTTGGGCACCATGGTAATTGAAATGGGGTTTGTTCAAAGTTCTTTTGTGATAATGAGGGAGTGCTTGCGAAGGCCTGATTGTTGTTTTCTTTATACTTGGTTCCACATCCCAAAATATTAGACTCCTTGGAAGACAAATAGTTGAAATATAAATAAAAGAGATTTATACTTTAGTAGTATGAATATAATGCTGCTGGCACACTTTTACTTCTCAAAACTATCTGTTTATTTTTAAATAAGTGATAACATTATTACTAGTTAATGCATTTTTATTGCTGAGGTAAATAATTCCTTAAAATGTGATGGGAGTACTGCTATGAGTTATTGTCACGCCAAATATATCACAATACTGACATGATAAGTTGAAATCCCTACCAAGGAAGTTGATACAAGTTTGTAAGGAAAAGATACAGACAATGGGCCCCTGCATCCTTTCTAGATCTGCATTCTGAGGCTCAAGCCAGAACCATCATTTGTAGGTCTGAGACAGAGTCAATAGTGGATTCAATATAATTCCTTGAAGTCAGTGTATACTGACATTGCATAAGATGTCCTGTTGGTAGCTGAAATTGCTGTTTAAGATCTGATTTCACTCCATGTCGTGATGGCTCAAACATTCATAGAGAAGAACCTCAGTTGTTTGAAAATAACAGTTTTCCTGGGACTCGTAGTGGAGTTTCTTAGGCTTTTCTGTAGAAAAAGTGTAACAATGCCTCTCACACTGTTTTTGACTTTAAGAAATTATCACTATAATATAAAATATTGAGATGATTAATTTTGTGTTAACTTAGCTAGGCCACAGTGCTTAGATATTTGGTTAAACATTATTCTGGAACTTACTGTGAAGGTGCTTTTTTGGATGGAATTAACATTTAAATTAAGTAGACTTTGAGTGAAGCAGATTGTCCTCAAAATGTGGGAAGGTCTCATCCAATCAATTGAAGGCCTCATTAGAAAAATATTTACCTCCCTGGAAGAAGAGGGAGTTTTGCCAGCAGGCTGTCTTTGAACTTGGAGTGAGTACTTCTTTGGGTCTCCAGCCTACTGGCCCACCCTGCAGATTTTGGACTTGCATCTCCACGATTGTGTGATACAGTTTTAAAAATAACCCCTCTCTCCATACACATATATGTGTACACATATATACACGTGTATATCTTGTCGATTTTGTTTCTCTGAAGAACTCTGACTACTAATACAAGTATTATCAGAATTAAAAAGGAGCTCAAAGTCATCTAGCCTAATGCTCTTCTTTTTAATGATGAGGAAAAGAGATATTCAGAGAAACAAGTGAATTTACCTAAATTACCCAGCTAAGGAGTTACACTTCCCATATATCATATTTATTGCACATATAAGTAAGCAGCAACTTCTCTTCTTTGAGCAACAATACTCAAAGCAGAGAGAATATATATGTATAGGTGACTGTCTAAAGTTTTTATATAAAGATTGCTGTTAGTGGGTAGATTAGATGAGTGATCAAATATGGCTTACTCTAGTGCTGTTTGTCCACCATTGAATTTAGCACAGTTATCATTGGTTGCCCTTGAAGAAAAGCAAAAATTTAGAAAAAGTTAACCTGCATTAAACTCTGACGTAGTTCAGAAATGCCTTCGATAAAATTTAACAAAACAATTACTTCAAGCATGTATCTGAGGGAACTGGCTTCATTTCAATTTATTTAGGGTTCTTGAAGCACTTTAAAAAATATGCCTTAAAATCCCATTTCAATTATCTTTAATAAGATCAACTTGTCTGATATAGGTGCAATATGAGAGGCAGAGCAAAAAATACTTCCCTTTTCAAATAATTCTTTCTAAAACAATTACGGTCCATTTTCTTAAAACCACCTCAGGGTGGTGAGTCATGTTTGTCATTTTTAACTTTCTTCTGTCTTAGGAAGAACTCAGATGGAGTATCTCTTGGCTCCAAAATGATTTCTATAATGAATATCTGATGGTAGGAACTTGCTGATAACACTATGATAAAAGGCAGTATTTTGTCCCAATCTCAAGGATATATTCCTGGGAGTAACTTGAGAGCATTTTGTACATTATTATTATTACTTTTTATTTTGTAATAACTTTAGATGAACAGAATGGTTAGAAATATGGTGCAAAGAATTCCATTAAACCCTCCATTCAGGAAGGATACCAGTGTTACAATATTTTTCCATATTTGCTTTCTCTCTCTCTCTCTCTCTCTCTCTCTCTCAGATTTTTTTCTGAACTGGTTAAGAGTAAGTTGCAGACATAAAGATCTTTTTATCACTAAACATTTCAGTGCATATTTCCTAAAATAAAGACATTCTCTTAAATAACAATAGTATAATGATCAAAATCAGGAAATTAAGCTTGATGTAATAATATTATCTAACATACAGAGTTTATTCAATTTCATCAATTGTCCCACTAATGTCCTTTATGGCAAAAGAAAAATAATTTTGGTTCAGGAGGCAGATTGGGTTTTAAACTTTAAAAATGATAAAAGTCAATGGTTAAAAGTTTGGATGGAAATTAACTATCTTCCTTCTCCCCAACTCCAATTCTACCCACCCCCCCCAATGAATTAGGGTCAACATTTATGTATTCTTTGGTATTATCTATAGTCATACTCCTACACACATGTAAAGTGTATTTGTTTCTTTTTGAGTTTGTGAAAAATAAGAAATTTACCACAAACATTAATGCGTCATGGCTTTTTCATTTAATTGCACATTAGGAACATCCTTTGAGAGAAACAGATCTATGTAACACTGTTTTATTTGTTTTTAAAGGTCTTTTAAACCAAAGTAATATACACATATTGTTAAAGACAAATGTCATTAAAGGCTTATAATGAAGAACAATGGTATCTTTCTCCACCAGTCTCACTTCTAATAGAAAAATAGTTTCAATTATTTTGTTTATATCAATTTTGCTTATATTTTGATATTTATATCAATTTTCTTTATGTTTTTTTATATCAAAGTAATTGAAACTTTATTATAAATGATATTCTTGTACTACTATTGCTTGGGTCATCATTTTTAGAGGTATTTTATCCACTTCTTTCTATAGTACATGAGAATTTGGTCTTTCTCTCTCCCCTATCCCTCACCCTATTTGCTGCCCTTCCTTTCCAATGTAATTCTATTTCAAGTTTTTTATTAATAATATTTTTAAGTTTACATTTTATGATTACAAAATAGCATAATATTTCATGAAGTATAACTCACTCTGAGTCACATATTAAAACCTATGTCTGAGGATTTTGTCTTCTAAAACATTTGTTTTCCTGCTGTTAAAAATTGTCTCAAATTTTTTGTTTGCTTAGTTCATATGAAACTAATTCTAATTCTCCTCTTATTCCCAACAATGTCAATACAATTATCAGGTGAATGGTTAGATCCTTATTTTTCCTCTTTTGGGCTCCTCAATTCACTTGCCTCCACCTGGACAGCTTTCTTTCAGGCATCCTGCACAACTGCTGTCCTGGGACTTCCTTTTGCCTTCATTCAGGAGATTCTCTCATCCTTATCCTTCTCACCTCTCTCTTTCTGTGCAAAATGGTTGGATGACTGGTAAAAAAAAATCACTGTTTATCTCCTCTGTAAAGTTCTAATTAATGCGAAAAATGCTCCTAAGCTGTAGCAAATTTGGTGTGCTTTGTGTGTCTTCTGTATGGTTTTGTCATAAAGAGGAGTACGTTAGGATAGAACACGGGCTTAGGACCCCATAAGCTCACTATTCAAGATGGCCCAGCAAGCTGGTCAGTAACAAACTTTGCTGCAGGTACCTGAAACAAACAAAAAACTGGATGAGGTTTCCATCTTGTTTTATGTCCTTGGGAATTTGACCTCGTAACCCTGTGGCAGTACTTTCTCTTGGTCTCTGCCATCTAGGGAACAGGAATTGGGGGGTTCATGTCATAGTTAGCCCTAAAAATTATTGAACAATTAAAAGCCTTTGTGACCACACCACTGTACTCCAGCCTGTGCAACAGAGCAAGATCTTGTCTTTATTAAAAAGAAAGAGGCCGGGTATGGTGGCTCATACCCCTAATCCCAGCACTTTGGGAGGCCGAGGCAGGCACATCATTTGAGGTCAGGAGTTCAAGAACAGCCTGGCTAATATGGTGAAACCCCATCTCTACTAAAAATATAAAATTTAGTTGGGCATGGTGGTGCGTGCCTGTAATCCCAGCTACTCTAGTGGCTGAGGCAGGAGAGAATCACTTGAACCCAGGAGGCGGAGGTTGTAATGAGCCGAGGTCGCTCTGCTGCACCCCAGCCTGGGTGAAAGAGAGATTAAATCTCAAAAAAAAAAAAAAAAAGCTTTTGTGAGCTCAAAATTAACTGCTCTAGGATCCTTCTGGGCAGAGCAATGGAAACTTCCCAGTGTTGTAGTTTAGTAGCTAAGGCTTTGTCTTTTCACAGTGGTAGCCCAGGTTCAGTCTTGGCTTAGGGAGTGGGTCCTTTTTGGTGATATTTGCATGACTTTTACCATTTGTTGAATCCCTTCCCCTCCATGAACAGTCTTGAATTTTCCTTTCTTTCAGCACCTAGAAGGTTACCTTTGGTAAAATTCAAAAGCCAGAAATATTGGCCATTTGGCCTAGCTAAAGTCAGGTAATAAGAGGATTTAAAAGGACTTTTAGAGTGCTATGGTTAAAAGCAGATAGATCCCTCTCAAAATTTAAGGCTCTGTTTTGTTTTACATTGCATTATCTGACAATTTTTGACTTTTGGGGCTATCAGAAATTACTTTGCATTATGAGAAAGCTTTGGTGTATAATATATACTTTGGGGGATAGCCAATGGCCATTGGGGGGAATACTCAACTCTTTGCACCTTTGAATCAGAGAAGCGTGCTCTTGGCCACCTAGAAAGTATGGAAATGTCGCTACCCACACTGAGATAAGACTCCCACAGGGGATGGGTTGATCACAGAATGGGCTGATTGGCTTTGGGTTGCTTTGTAATAAAATGCATGATAAAAGCATTGCATTGTCTTCTCCCATAGCATTTCCCTCTTTTTGGGTATCCAGGATGTGATATAAAAGTGGGATCCTTAATTTGGGAGATCTGTTTTTGCTTTCCAGCTGTGCCCGCTTATTAGGCTATGGAAACTGCATGATTTCCTGGTTCTGTTCCTCCAAGGGCACCACCCTAAAGCCAGTAATCCAGTTAAGAAACTGGCAAATCAAAAATCTTACAACTACTGGATCTTCTGTCTGTCTGTGTATTTATATGTATGTGCCGTGTGTGTGATGTTTAATATAAAAAAGCTCTGTTTAATTGGCTTAAAAATAATAGGTGCTTAAATCAAATATTGTCAGAAAAGTAAAAAGTATGATGCCTTTTAGTTCATGTGACTTTAGTAATCTTTGGAAAATAACAACAGTTTTAAAGATTATTGGTAAAATAGAGATATTTGGTCCAAATTACGCAGGTCAGATATTAGGTTTACTCAATGCTTTAACGTCATAAACTGCTTCTTTGGCTTTTGAAAATTGTTCAGCTTGTCTGCTTTACAGCTAGGTAAGACCTGGGGACATGTGGAGTTAGCTGTTAGCCATACCCCTAGCTATACTAGAAACAGTCAGACTTCACCTGCACTTCTGTCTGGTGTCCTAGGCTCCAAACCTAGTACATAATTAAAATCGCTTACTAGCCGTTTTTTCACGAAAAATTGCTAGGAGTTAATAGTGTAGCATGTAATTGAGACGACTGAAGAAACAGTTTTACGTGCAAGGTGTGTAAGGGAAGTGAAATGTGTTTTTGGTGAAAGAGTATAAGAAGGTATGTTAATGCAGATTTTTTTGACCTAGATAAAAGGGTTAAAGGATTGCTTTTAGTTGGGATAAAGTTGAAGTTTTGAGGAAGTTATGGAAGGTTTGTGAAAATTGATCTTGTAAAAGAAATTCT
>NW_016805933.1:0-927 GCF_001698545.2 Rhinopithecus bieti | reverse complement strand
ATAATCAAATTATACTCATAAAACTCTACACTTAATAACAGGAATACATAATATATATAATATAAAAATAATTCTTACCATTTATTCCACACCTATCATTTCCCAGGCACTGTACACCATACTAGATGCTTTACAATCAGTCGGAGTCTCACTCCGTCGCCCAGGATGGAATGCGATGGCACCATCTCAGCTCACTGCAACCTCTGCTTCCCCGGTTCAAGCCATTCTCCTGCCTCAGCCTCCCAAGTAGCTAGGACCACAGCCACGTGCCACCACACCTGGCTAATTGTTTTTATAGTTAGTAGAAATGGGGTTTCACCATGTTGGCCAGGCTGGTCTCAAACTCCTGACCTCAAGTGATCCATCCGCCTTGGCCTCCCAAAGTGCTGGGATTACAGGCGTGAGCCACTGTGCCCAGCCTACAATCATGATTTCTAATTCCAAAAATCAGAATTTCTAATTCTCAGGTAGATGGCCAAAGCTATTTTTTAAGTTTTGTATCTTTTTAAACAGAAGAAAACAAACCTTATTAAAGCTGAATGACTCATTCAAGGCCATATAGCTGGTAGGTGGCAGTAGTGGGGTTTGAATACGTTTTTCTTTCATACCACACACCAATTACCGTATGGAAAAATAGCTGAATTGCTCTTATTGTTTTAGACAAATTTCATTTTTAAAACCCCACATGTGGTTTATTATTCTGTTATGGAAATATCTATCTTGCATATTAAAAAAAAAAGACAATCCCTGTGTTCTTATCATAAGTTTAGAAAACAAAGTGTTATCACAGATAACAATAAGCTATTCTTGTTCCTACTTCCAATGATTTTGAACCTATTTCTCAGAACAAGAAGCCCTCTGATTCAAATATGAAACAGAGTATTCTATTTCATCACAAACACAAAGATCTGAAACCCCATTTTGACC
>NW_016805932.1:21662-23804 GCF_001698545.2 Rhinopithecus bieti | reverse complement strand
CTTTCCCCATTTCTTGTTTTGTTATGTTTGTCAAAGATCAAATGGCTGTAGATGTGTGGCATTATGTCTGAGGAATATATTCTGTTCCATTGTCTATATATCTGTTTTGATACCAGTACCATGCTGTTTTGGTTACTGTAGTCTTGTACAGTTTGAAGTCAGGTAGCATGATGCCTCCAGCTTTGTGCTTTTGATTTAGGATTGTCTTGGCAATGCGGGGTCTTTTTTGGTTCCATATTAATTTTAAAGCAGTTTTTTTCGAATTCTATGAAGAAACTCATTGGTATCTTGATGGAGATGACATTGAATCTATAAATTACTTTGGACAGAATGGCAATATTCATGATATTGATTCTCCCTATCCATGAGCATGGTATGTCCTTCCATACCATATAGTATTTTCTGATGGTAGTTTGTATTTCTGTGGGGTCAGTGGTGATATCCTCTAATCCTTTTTTATTGCATCTTTGGATTCTACTCTTTTTTCTTCTTTATTAGTCTTGCTAGTGATCTATCAATTTTGTTGATCTTTTTCAAAAAATCCGCTCCTGGATTCGTTGATTTTTTGGAGGGTTTTTTTTGTGTCTCTATCACCTTCAGTTGTGCTCTGAACTTAGTTATTTCTTACTTTCTGCTAGCTTTTGAATGTGTTTGCTCTTGCTTCTCTAGTTCTTTTAATTGTGATGTTAGGGTATCAATTTTAGATCTTTTGAGCTTTCTCTTGTGGGCATTTAGTACTACAAATTTCTCTCTACACACTGCTTTAAATGTGTCCAAGAGATTCTGGTATATTGTATCTTTGTTCTCATTAGTTTCAAAGAACATATTTATTTCTGCTTTGATTTCATTATGTACTCAGTAGTCATTCCAGAGCAGGTTATTCAGTTTCCATGTATGTGAGCAGTTTTGATTGAGTTTCTTACTCCTAAGTTCTATTTTGATTGCACTGTGGTCTGAAAGACAGTTTGTTACAATTTCTCTTCTTTTACATTTGCTGTAAATCCTCAGAGATTTTAAATGGCTTTAGGCAGAAAAGGTTGTGTGAGGGAAAAGACTTAGTATAAATAGTATAATATAAAAGACTTATATTTATGAAATGTATTGGGACAAACTCCAAAGTTTGCCTGTTGTTTGTAACATGAAAGTCATACTTCTTGTGAGTCTGCCTGGAAAGCTGGAAATTCAAAAAATCAGAGCACATCTCCCCCTCCAAAGGAATGCAACTCATCGCCAGCAACAGAACTAAGCTGGATGGAGAATGACTTTGACGAGTAGAGAGAAGAAAAGAAGTCTTCAGTCAATCAGCACTAAAGGAGGAACTACGTACCCAGAGCAAAGAAGCTAAAAACTGAAAAAAGAAAGGAAGAAGGGATAACTAGAATAATCAATGCAGAGAGGACCATAAAAGAACTGACAGAGATGAAAACCATGACACGAGAACTACATGACAAATGCACAAGCTTCAGTAACCGACTTGATCAACTGGAAGAAAGAGTATCAGCTATTGAAGATTGAATGAATTAAATGAAGTGAGAACAGAAGGGTAGAGAAAAAGGAGTAAAAAGAAATGAACAATGTCTCCAAGAAATATGGAATTATGTGAAAAGACCAAATCTATGTCTGATTGGGGTGCCTGAAAGTGACAGGGAAAATGGAACCAAGTTGCAAAATACTCTGCAGGATATCATCCAGGAGAACTTCCCCAACGTAGTAAGGCAGGCCAACATTCAAATTCAGGAAATACAGAGAACACCACAAAGATATTCCTAGAGAAGAGCAACTCCAAGACACATAATTATCAGATTCACCGAAGTTGAAATGAAGGAAAAAATGTCCAAGGGCAGCCAGAGGGAAAGGTCGGATTACCCACAAAGGGAAGCCCATCAGACTAACAGCAGACCTCTCGGCAGAAACTCTAAAAGTGAGGAGAGAGTGGGGGCCAATATTCAACATTCTTAAAGAAAAGAATTTTCAACCCAGAATTTCATATGCAGCCAAACTAAGTTTCATAAGTGAAGGAGAAATAAAATCCTTTACAGATAAGCAAATGCTTAGAGATTTTGTCACCACCAGGCCTGCCTTACAAGAGACCCTGAAGGAAGCCCTAAACATGGAAAGGAACAACCGGTACCAGCCATCACA
>NW_016805932.1:16342-19789 GCF_001698545.2 Rhinopithecus bieti | reverse complement strand
TAATCCAGCATATAAACAGAACCAAAGACAAGAACCACATGATTGTCTCAATAGATGCAGAAAAGGCTTTTGACAAAATTCAACAGCCCTTCATGCTAAAAACGCTCAATAAATTCGGTATTGATGGAACGTACCTCAAAATAATAAGAGCTATTTATGACAAACCCACAGCTAATATCATACTGAATGGGCAAAAACTGGAAACATCCCCTTTGAAAACTGACACAAGACCGTGATACCCTCTCTCACCACTCCTATTAAAAATAGCGTTGGACGTTCTGGCTAGGGCAATCAGGCAAGAGAAAGGAATAAAGCGTATTCAGTTAGGAAAAGAACAAGTCAAATTGTCCTTGTTTACAGATGACATGATTGTATATTTAGAAAACCCCATCATCTCAGCCCAAAGTCTCCGTAAGCTGATAAGCAACTTCAGCAAAGTCTCAGGATACAAAATTAATGTGCAAAAATCACAAGCATTCTTGTACACCAGTAACAGACAAACAGAAAGCCAAATCATGAATGAACTCCCATTCGCTATAGCTTCAAACAGAATGAAATACCTAGGAATCCAACTTACAAGGGATGTGAGGGACCTCTTCAAAGAGAACTACAAACCACTGCTCAGTGAAATCAAAGAGGACACAAACAATGGAAGAACATACCATGCTCATGGATAGGAAGAATCAATATCGTGAAAATGGCCATACTGCCCAAGGTAACTAGTACAAGACAGGGATGCCCTCTCTCACCACTCTTATTCAACATAGTGTTGGAAGCTCTGGCCAGGGCAATCAGGCAAGAGAAAGAAATAAAGGGTATTCAATTAGGAAAAGAAGAAGTCAAATTGTCCCTGTTTGCAGATGACACAATTGTCTGTTTAGAAAACTCCGTCATCTCAGCCCAAAATCTCTTTAAGCTGATAAGCAACTTCAGCAAAGTTTCAGGATACCAAATCAATGTGCAAAAATCATAAGCATTATTTTACACAAGCATATTAGATAAATACAATAGCATATTAGCAAAATCCAATTTGCTGGATTATTGGGTTTGAGACCAGTCAAGTGGAGATGCATAGAATCCCATCATTCTGACATCCCAACCCCATTGCAATTGGAAGGGTCTGCAAATTCCTTCCTTGCAGCTAGGGTTACTACTATGAGTGGCAGCCTCTTGTACATAGGGAGTGAGGTCTGAGAGGGACGAGCAGAGCCCTGGAAAGTTCTTTCCACTGGACCTTGAGCATCTAGACAACTCAGCTTCGGAATAGCTACACCTCGCTAATTTTTTATTTTGATTTTTGTAGCAATAGGATCTCAGTATTTTGCCCAGATTGGTCTCAAAATTCTAGCCTTAAGCAGTCTTCCTGCCTTAGACTTCCAAAGCACTAGGCTTACAAGCATGAACCACTGTGCTTGGCCATAACCTACAGTTTTTGTTAGAGATAATTAAATAACGATGAGACTAAAATGAGGTTAGTCTCATGATGCTTAAAACAGTGATATGCTTAGGAGAAGCTGCAGGAATATGTGATCTAATATTGGAGGCAGCCTGAAAGGCTTCTAAAGGAAAGCACAATTTAAGCCAAAACCTGAGAGATGAGCAGGGATTGACCAACTAATGAGCACACTCACACACCAAATTGTGCAGTCAGTTCCTTGCATAGCATGGAAAATTGATTTCTACAACTAAGCGTTTATTTTTCTCCCACGACCCACCAACCCTGCTTTATTTTTTATCTTTATTTATTTGTCTATTTTGAGACAAGATCTCACTCTTTCACTCAGGTTGGATTGCAGTAGAGTGATCTTGGTTCACTGCAGCCTCAACCTCCTTGGTTCAAGTAAACCTTCCACCTACACCTTCCTAGTTAGAATAATTGAGACTACATATGCACAACACCATGCCTGGTCAATTTCTTTATCATTATTTATTTATTTATTTATTTATTTTTTATTTTGTAGAGATGAGATTTTGCCATGTTGGCCAAGCTGGTCTCGATATCCTTGGCTCAAGTGATCAGCCCACCTAAGAGTTACAGGCATGAGACACCATCTTTATTTTCCATTTGTGCACTCATAGTCATTCTACAACTAATAATATTGAATAATAATTGACAATATCCTGTACATTCCAAGAAAAGTAAGCTTAAGTTCTGTTGAATAATGAATTTCTGTGAGAAGACTTTCGTGGTTTGACTTGAAGCTAATCAACATTAGTGGTGGGCATTTGGCTACAAACCTGTCACATTCAAAATCCAATTTATTTTCAATCTTTATTTTGGTTTCAGTAAGTGCTGAAGATTTTGATTGTGCATTTTCCTAGTCCATATTCTACTTAAAGCAGAGGTTTAGATAAATTGTTTGTTTATTGCAAATAGCATGCCAAGAATAGGGGTGAGGAATCAGCATGATGATGAGGGAAGGAATGAGAAATAATCACTTTTTAGACTAGCCCAGTTTTGGAATCAACCTATGTATCCATCAACTGTGCATTGGATAAAGATAATGTGGTACACACACATGACTGAATATTAGGCAGCCATAAAAAAGAATGAAATCATATCTTTTGCAGCAACATGGATGTGGCTGGAGGCCATTATCCTAAGTGAAATAACTCAGAAACATAAAATCAAATACCACACATTCTTACTTATAACTAGGAGTTAAACAGTGGGTACATGTGGATCTATAGATGGAAACAATACTGGAGATTCAAAAAGGGGAAAGGATGGGAGGGGGTGAGGTTTGAAATATTACCCATGGGTACAGTGTTTACTCTGTGTGTGATTGGTACCCTAGAAACCCATGTGTAACCAGTGTACAATATACTCATGTAGGAAACCTGTACATGTACCCCTGAACCTAAATTAAAATTAAAAACAAACAGAAACACACAGAAAAAAATTGTATTGGCCACAGAGGAGAGACGGCTGCTTGACCCAGTGAGTTTGTCTGAAAACCCTTATGATATATGTCTCCAGAGCATCTTTCCTAGGTAAAAATGGAGGACCCATATTCTCATCATCTTTCACCTTTAATAACCTCACAGAAATGTAAACTACCATCAGAGAATACTATAAATACCTCTATGCAAATAAATTAGAAAACCTAGTAGAAATGGATAAATTCCTAGACACATACACTCTCCCAAGACTAAACCAGGAAGAAGTGGAATCCCTGAATAGACCAATAGCAGGCTCTGAAATTGAGGCAACAATCGCTAGCCTACCCAGCAAAAAATGTCCAGGACCAGATGGATTCACAGCTGAATTCTACCAGAGGTACAAGGAGGAGCTGGTACCATTCCTTCTGAAACTATTCCAATCAATAGAAAAAGAGGGAATCCTCCCTAACTCATTTTATGAGGCCAACATCATCCTGATACCAAAGCCTGGCAGAGACACAACAAAAAAAGAGAATTTTAGACCAATATCCCTGATGAACATTG
>NW_016805932.1:4877-14549 GCF_001698545.2 Rhinopithecus bieti | reverse complement strand
CCCATGAAAAAGTGTGCAAAGGATATGAACAGACACTTCTTAAAAGAAGACAGTTATGCAGCCAACAGGCACATGAAAAAATACTCATCACCACTGGCCATCAGAGAAATGCAAATCAAAACCACAGTGAGATACCATCTCACACCAGTTGGAATGGTGACCATTAAAAAGTTAGGAAACAACAGGTAGGTGCTGGAGAGGATGTGGAGAAATAGGGACACTTTTACACTGTTGGTGGGACTGTAATCTAGTTCAACCATTGTGGAAAACAGTGTGGCGATTCCTCAAGGATCTAGAACTAGAAATAGCACTTGACCCAACCATTCCATTACTAGGTATATACCCGAAGTATTATAAATTTTGTGCTACAAAGACACATACACGTGAATGTTTATTGTGGCACTATTCACAATAGCAAAGTCTTGGAACCAACCCAAATGTCCATCAATGAGAGATTGGATTAAGAAAATATGGCACATATACACCATGGAATACTATGCAGCCTTAAAAAGTATGAGTTCATGTCCTTTGAAGGGGCATGGATGCAGCTGGAAATCATCATTCTCAGCAAACTGTCGCAAGAGCAGAAAACCAAACACCGCATGTTCTCAGTCATAGGTGAGAATTGAACAGTGAGAACACTTGGACACAATAAGGGGAACATCACACACTGGGGCCTGTTATGGAGCCAGGGGAAGTGGGAGGGATAGCGTTAGGAGATATACCTAATGTAAATGACGAGTTAATGGGTGCAGGTTCTCACACCAACATGGTACATGTCAAAACCTGCACATTGTGCATATGTACCCTAGAACATAAAGTGTAATAATAATTTAATAAATGTACTGGTGTTAACATCTCCAGTGTGCTTAGCTGCTTGGGGAGTGCTAAGTAGGTTTTAGTGTTCATCCCCTGTGAGGCACTGAAGAAACTTCAGGAAATCAAGAAAAAGTCAAGTTTGCAGGTATGAAGGGAGGCTGAACCTGCATGAAGCTATTGGAAGTCTGAGCAGAGCAGATCACCACAGGAGTGGCTGGAATACATCACTGTGGCCAAGATATTATTATACTTATGTCCTAGGGTACATGTGCACAACGTGCAGGTTTGGACATGTGCCATGTTGGTGCCATCCCCACCATCAAGTGAAACATAGCTCTTCCCGCTGTGGTAGAACTAGGGTCAAAGTGTGTGAAATGTCTTACTATGCCTTCTGGATAAGTAGTGTCTCTACATGTGAAGCATCTATCTATTTAATCTATCTACCTGTCTATATATCTCTGTCTCTCTATCTGGTCTATCATTCTATCTTATCTATCTAATCTCCATCTGTCTTTCTATCTTTCTATCTATCTATCTATCTATCTATCTATCTATCTATCTATCTATCTATCTATCATCTATCTATCCTTCCTCTCTATTTGTCTCTCTTTGTCTCAATTGAGCAAATTACTTACAAGGTTTTGTCATGTAAGTGAGCAAGACTACACACATACACACATATAAGAAGACTGGAACTTCAACATCAAAGTGGCTGCAGATTCAGTGTCTGGTGGGAATCCACTTCCTGGATCATAGACAGGGCCTTCTCACTGTGTCCTCACCATGGTAGAAGGGGCAAAGAAGGGCGCTCTCTGGGCTACGTTTTATAAGGACACTGATCTCATTCATGAAGCTCCACAGTTATGATCTTATCACCTCCAGAAGGTGCTTCCCTCCTAACAATGTCCCCTTGGGGATTAAGATTTACATTTTTTGTTTTAAATTTTCAATTTATATGTGAGTACATAGTAGGTGTATATATTTATGGGGTACCTGAGATATTTTGTTGCAGATATGCAATGCATAATGATCATATCATAGCAAATGGGGTGTCTGTCTCCTCAAGGATTTGCCTTTTTTGTTACAAACAATCCAATTATATTATTTCAGTTATTTAAAAATGTACAATCAATTTACTATGGAATATAGTCACCATGTCATGCCAGCGAATAATAGGCCTTATTTATTCTTTCTGAGTGTAATTTTTGTACCCTTTAACCATCCCCACTTCCCCCATCCCACCCTCACTATCCTTTCCAGTGTCTGATAATCCTTTTTGATTCTTTGTATTTATGAGTTCAATCGTTTCAATGTTTAGCTCCCACAAAATAAGTGAGAACATTGGATAATAGTTTTTCTGTGCCTGGTTTATTTCACTTAACATAATGACCTCCAGTTTTATCCATGTTGTTGTAAATGACAGGATCTAATTATTTACTATGACTTAATAGTACTCTATTGTGTATGTGTAGCGTATGTTTTTTTTTCATTAAGCTGTTGATGGACAGTTAGGTTACATCCAAATCTTGGCTAGTGTGAACAGAACTGCAATAAACATGGGGGTGAAGATATCTCTTTGATATACTGATTTCCTTTTTTTGAGGGTTTGGATGTAAACATGAATTTTGAGGGGAAAAACATTCAGACCATAGCTTACTGTACTATCTATCTATCCATCCATCTGTTTATCTGTCCCATTCATGAATATTGCATGGCATATTTTCTTAATTATTTCCAATGTCTTATTGAGTTTTAAAATAAGATTACATTTCTGACAGGCCATGTATGGGAGCATCCTGAAAAGTACACCTGAGGCAGGTCTGAAATTTGAGACCAGCTTGACTAACATGGTGAAACCTCATCTCTACTAAAAATATGAAAATTAGCCAGGTGTAGTGGGGGTAACGTGTAATCCCAGCTACTCAAGAAGTTGAAACAGAAGAATAGCTTGAACCCAGGAGGCAAAGGTTGCAATGAGCTTTGGGCCACTGGACTCCTGCATGGGGTACAGAGTGAGATAATGTTTTGGGTTTTTTTCTTTTTTTTTTTTTTCTCTTTCTTTTTAATTTTTTTTTTTAATTTTTTAATTTTATTAATAACTTTAAGTCCTAGGGTACATGTGCATAAGTGCAGGTTTGTACATATGTATACTTGTGCCATGTGTGTGCTGCAACCCCATCAACCCATCATCAGCACACCATCAATTCGTCATTTTATACAGAGTATAACTCACCCAAATGCAATCCTTCCTCCCTCCCCCCTCACGCCATGAAATAGTCCCTGATGTGTGATGTCCCCCCTTCCCGAGTCCATGTGATCTCATTGTTCAGTTCTCCACCTATGGAGTGAGAACAGGCGGTGTTGGATTTTCTGTTCTTGTGATAGTTTGCTAAGAATGGATGGTTTCCAGCTACCATCCCATGTCCCTAATTCAAAGGATGCAACTCATCCTTTTTATGCTGCATAATATTCGCATGTGTATGATGTGCCGACATTTTCTTATCCAGTCTTGTCACAGATGACATTTGGGTTGATTCCAAGTGTTTGCTAATTGTGAATGAAGTGCCGCAATAAACAAATGATGTGGCATGTTCCTTTATAGCAGCATGATTTATAATCCTTTGGTATATACCGCAGTAGTGGGATGGCTGGGTCATATGGTACATCTAGTTCTAGATCCTTGAGGAATTGCCATATCTGTTTTTCCATAATGTTTGAACTAAGTTTACAATCCCCACCAACAGTGTAAAAGTGTTCCTATTTCTCCACATTCTCTCCCAGCACCCTGTTGTTTCCTGACTTTTTAATGATTGCCATTCTAACTGGTGTGAGATGTATCTCATTGTGGTTTGGTTTGCATTTCTCTGATGCGATGATTGACGAGCATTTTTCATGTTGTCTGTTGAGCTGTATGAATGCTTCTATTGAGAAATCTGTTCATATCCTTTGCCCACTTTTTAGGGGTTGTTTGTTTTTTTCTTGTATTATTTGTTTGAGTTCTTTGTAGATTCTGGATATTAGCCCTTTGTCAGATGAGTAGATTGCAAAAATTTTCTCCACATTCTGTAGGTTGCCTGCTCACTCTGATGTAGTTTCTTTTGCTGGCAGAAGCTCTTTAGTTTAAATCATATCCCATTTGGTCAATTGGCTTCTGCTGCCATTGCTTTTCGTGTTTTAGACATAATTCCTGGCCCATGCCTATGCCCTGAATGGTACTACCTAGTTTCTTCTAGGGGTTTTCATGGTATTAGGTCTAACATTAAGTCTCTAATCCATCTTGAATAATTTTTCGGTATAAGGAGTAAGGAAAGGAGTCCAGTTTCAGCTTTCTACTTATGGCTAGCCAATTTTCCCAGCACCATTTATTAAAATAGGAGTCCTTTCCCCCATTTCTTGTTTCCTCTCCAGTTTGTCAAAGATCCAGATGCAGTAATGGTGTTATTCCAAAAGTTGACCACATAATTGGAAGTACAGCACTCCTTAGCAATGATTAAAAGAACAGAAAATATAAGCCAAACTGTCTCTCAGACCACAGTGCAATCAAACTAGAACTCAGGACTAAGAAACTCATCAAACCGCTCACTACATGGAAAACTGAACAACCTGCCCTGAAATGACTAACTGGTACATAACGAAATGAAGGCAGAAATAAAGAGTTCTTTGAAACCATGAGAACAAAATACAACTACCAGAATCTCTGGGACACATTTAAAGCTGTGTTAGAGGGAAATTTAAGAACTAAATGCCACAAGGAAAGCAGGAAAGATCCTAAAATTGACACTCTAACCATCCACAATTAAAAGAACTGGAGAACAAGAGCAACACATTCCAAAGAGCTAGCAGAAGGCAAGAAATAACTAAGATCAGAGCAGAACTGAAGGAGATTGGACACAAAAAACCCTCCAAAAAATGAATGAATGCCAGGGGTTTTTTCTTTATTGTTTTCATATTTAATTATATTTCTTTCAAATGACTCCTTTGGGAGACATGATTTTCCTACCTCCTGGGACTGCCACAATTCCTTAGCCTCCTGGAATGCAATCAATCTGTAGTCTGCCTCAAGTATAAAGATGATATTCATGTTGATGGCATTGAGAAGGATGATGAGAAAGTAGTTGATTGGTGATCTATATTAATGGTATATATGTTTACCATTAATGGTATATATGTTTACCATGTCTGCTTATCCTCTTCAGAATGTAAACTCCAAGACTGGAGGTTTTTGTTTTCTTCGGAACTACCTTGCAGAGTCTAGGCCCAGTTCAAAGCCTAGTATTTGTGAAGTACATGAATGAATAAATGAATTGTAATATTTTCATGGCTGTGGTATGGCTTCTGTTTCTCTACCTGTACTGTTCTCTCTACTTTTCCTTAATTGTTTAATTCCCA
This sequence comes from Rhinopithecus bieti, assembly GCF_001698545.2. Lineage (NCBI taxonomy): Eukaryota > Metazoa > Chordata > Mammalia > Primates > Cercopithecidae > Rhinopithecus > Rhinopithecus bieti. The sequence continues at coordinate 9,341 of NW_016805932.1, read as the reverse complement.
CACAGATTACAGAAGATTTCTTTGCCAACTGCCCCTAGGTAGAGATAAATTTCCCTCCATGGAGATCTCACTGGACTCTACCTGCAGCTATATATTATCTTTTATTTTCTAACACCCAGTCCTACCACAAAATAAGACTTGCTTGAGTGAAGACCCCGAGTTAGTTTTGCATAAAAACAAGATGCTTTCCACACAGACATTCACAGACAGTTTCACATTGCATACAGCAACTGATGAACTAGGCAGAAAAGACACTTTCTACTGGCTTAACAGAGAAGAAAAGTAAAGCTTAAGGAGACTGATTATGCAGGATTTAATTTGTAAGAAGCAAAGAGAAGGCTAATGACTTCAAATGGACATCAACACATTATCATCTGATACTTTTTCTAGCATCCTTTGCCTCCTCTTTTAAATTATAAATTAATGCTGATGCATACAATTCAGTTCAGCTTCACAAATATTTAATGAACACTTACTCTGTAACAGGTATTATATAAATAGTTCTTTATGATGTAAGAATATTTCATGGATACATTTTATCCATTCAACTTTGAAATGTTAATGTCTAGTCATAGATACCATAGTCTAGTCATTCTTGACTGAATGAAGACATGTTTTCTTCTGTCAAAGAGAGATCAGACACCAACTAGTGTCCAAGAAAGAACAAAGTAATTTTGATCAACAAAACTTATAGAAGAAAATAAGCATTCTTTGTTGTTACACATACTTCAGAGCCATTTTAGTGCTCAAAGTTTGACAGAAATTGATACACAGGACTTGCTCCTCTGAATTGGCTATCCCAGAATATTCTATGAGCTACAAGCTGATCTGACATTAACTTGTAGTTATTTGTGGTTTATTCATCTCTCCACCCAAACACTATGAGCATCTTTTATGTGCTCTTTATAGTACTAGACTTTGGGTATCGAATATGGAGAAAAATAGACATATTTTCTTGTTTATTGTGGCATATACTCTGATGCAGCATTTCTTCACCAGTGGTAATTTTGATCCAGAGGATATTTGGCAATGTCTGAAGACAGTGTAGGTTCTCACGATTGGCACTTGCTTCTGGTGTCTAATGGGTAGGGGCCAGACCTCCTTCACAATAAAGAATTATCTGACCAAAAAATGTCAGCAATGACAAACTTGAGAAACTTTTCTAGCAGTTGAAGAAAAATAATCAATGGATCACTCGCAATTATAATTACAAATTGAACTATCTTCTATTTTCTAACACCCAGTCCTACCACAAAATAAGACTTGCTTGAGTGAAGACCCCGAGTTAGTTTTGCATAAAAACAAGATGTTTTCCACACAGACATTCACAGACAGTTTCACATTGCATACAGCAACTGATGAACTAGGCAGAATTAGATGTTAGATTCTAATTCTGAATGTTAGAACTAGGCAGTGTTAGATTCTGGTAGAGCTGATTTTCAACATTAATGATCTAGTCATGATGATACATATTGATATTGAGAATATGTGGTTGAAAGGGCAGGAGTGATTTATTAAGGTAGGGAGGTCTTGGTGAGCAGAGGTATTGTCATGCAAAGACTCAAGGGCTCAAAGGAGCCTGGTACAATCAGGATCTGAAGTGACAGATGTGGCTTGAGAACCAAGGCTACAGGGAGTTAGTCAGGAGGGGAAGCTGGAAATGCAGGCAGGGGTCAGACCTTTGAGGGCTTTGTAGACCATAAATTATGCCAGCCATTTATATGTGCAATACAAATACAATACTGTAGCATTCCTTACTCTTTCATTCTTGATACTTTTCTATAATAACATTCAAGCATTGGATCAGCACCCCCTTTGTTGTCTTCTGCCATGTAGCCCAAAGATTGATCTTGGAGACACAAAGACAACTAAGACAATGTTTTCTGCACTAAGGAGATCATATTCTCACTCAGAAGACATTTACAGAGGGTGATTAGTGATTCTCACATACACATCAATTTCTTCCTAAGACCTTGTGCTTTTTTAGTTTTTATTTTATCATTATTATTGTTATTTATGTATTTTATGTGAGAGAATTTTGCTCTGTCACCCAGACTGGAGAGCAGTGTTGTGATCATAGCTCATTGCAGCCTCCAACTCCTTATGCCAAATTATCCTCTTGCCTCAGCCTCCCAAATAGCTGAGACTACAAGCATCCACCACCACACCAAGCTTAGTATTTTATTTTTTGTAGACAAGGCTGCCTCTACAAATTATGTTGCCCAGGCTGGTCTCAAACGCCTGGGCTCAAGCATTCCTTCAGCCTGATTGGTCTACCAAAGTGTTGGGATTCCAGAAGTGAACCATCAAACCCTACTTTGTAGTTTTCATTTGGCTTATTTTCTTCACACATTTCAGTGGAGCATTATCCATTTATCGTTATTGAGGTCATACTTTTTTTTTTTCCTTCCCAGAGGTAGATTTCAGACAACTCACATTTGTTACCAATTTGAAATGCTAGGTGTCAATTCTTAATGTAGTTGTAAAGGGCCATGATTTCAGCGTATGTTATTTTTTCAAGCTTGAATTTGAATTGGTTTGAGTTGAATGTAATTGCTAAGATATTGAATGAGGGAACATCTCTGAACTAATGAGTGACATAGATTCTTTCTTGTAGATGAGAGTCCATTTGTGATAAAGGCATTATTTTAGGATATGTAAGCATCATAGTGTATATTCTTGGCTAGTGTTATGAATTCATTTGTGCTATTTATTTTGAATCTTAGTATTTCTCTACTCTCCATCTTATCGAGCCAGGTGCTTCAGGTTTGAGGTTCTGCACATTTGTCTCTGGGGTAACACAAAGGGACTAACTAGGTAAAGTTTAGGGCAAGAGGGTATTCAGAACCCTATCCTCCTGCAACCACAGCAATACCCCCAGTCTATCTCATTGGATTGTATTTGTTCTCCTACTTACATTCTTTGGCTGCTATCATAAAGGTTTTCAATAGACTATCCAGTGAAAACAATGTTGTCAATAACTGTCTTTAGTAAGTCTGTAGTCAGATTCATATCTGTAAAATATGTACACTGTGTGAATATTTCAAAGTATGTATCATGAAAACAAATAAGAAAAAAAAAACAAGAAAGCTGAGATGTCTCTATTAATATCAGGCAAAGATAGCTTCAAGAAAAGGTGTATTTCCATAATAAAAGAGAGACAGTCATAAGATACAAGGAAGAATCCACCTAAGACAACTAATAATTTTGATTTGTGTACACTTAACAAGAGAGATGTAAATTACACAATTAGACAGCAACAAATGCAAAGAAAGATCCATCAATAATGATAATTGGAGATGTTAAGCCATTACCAAAATAGATGAAAGAGGAAGATAGAAAACACACATAAACACACACATGCATACAGGGAGGATACACACACATATGCATGCAGGGAGGATATGACAATTTTCAACAACACTTTCAATGCTCCTGGAAAGTTTGTACTTTGAGTCTGACCTTCCTTCACAATTCAATAAAGAGACAAACAACACATGATTTTACTGCATTTCCTGTTTAGGTTTCCTGTGTCTCAAGCCCTCTGGCCAGCCATGTGTGTACAGGGACATACACTCATCAAATAAACAGGAAAATGAATGTGTAATTGCAGACTGTGATTAATACTGTAGAGAAAAATCAGAGGGTTTGCAGTCATTAATAGGCAAGCTGACCTCCCCTTTAAAACAAGGAAACCATGGTGTTCAGGCAAGAAGAAATGAGTAGGTGTAACCCAGTTGGGGAGACAAGAATGGTGTTTTAAGAGAAAGGTAAATTTGTGCACAGGATTCCAGGTGGCACAGTTTTTTAGCACAGAAACAGGAAGTGGAAGAGGGACAGGGATGAGGATGTATAATTCAACAGATCATTCAGATCCCTGTTGGAGAACTTTAAGCAAGGCTCTGTCAAAGTCAATTTGGTGATTTTGATAGATGACTCTGGGTGGGGAGTGATGGCAGAATGAGATGGACACATGTTAGGAGGTCACTTTCATCTACGAGAGACACTGGCAACCTGGACAAGAATGACCAAGATGGAGACAAGTAGTATGAACCTATTTGAGAGATATTTCAGAAGGAAACCAAAGAGGTGGTACTGAGTTACTTTGAAGGTGGGAAAGGAATGAAAAGTTGGTTGGCCTTTCACCTAGTTTCTCTGTAGATTCTGTGCATGGTTTCTCTGCTTAAGACATAAGCACTGTGAGATTACATATAATCTATGTAGAGGTTCAATGTAAAGAGTTTTCCCTTTTCTTAGATTTCCATCTAAATTGAAATTATTGTGTTTCACTGCATGTAACCTCATTATTACCTGATTTGCAATGCTATTTCTTTATGCAAGGATGTTGTGAGAAAAATGTTTGGTGCAAAATGTTACACAGATAGTATTGATTTAAATATGGTAATATAGATAACTGTTAATATATGTAAAATAAATAATATGAGTATATAATATATAAATATT
>NW_016805932.1:0-1674 GCF_001698545.2 Rhinopithecus bieti | reverse complement strand
AAAAAGAAAGCAAGGTTTAGAACTGATCAATAACAATGTCCAGTCACATTCATATGTAAAGAAAGTAAAGTCAACTTTATGTTATTTTAGTTCACTTCATTTTATTTTTATTATCCTTTTCCTTAGCTGAATGGAAAAACTAAATTTAGTTATCTTTGGGCATTGAAAAATGAGTACTCTCACAGCTTGCTAGATGGAGGAAGAATTGAGGTAGGAGTTTTAGAAGAAGTTGGATATTATAAAATACAATTTAAAAAGAGACCCACTTTACTCCTCTGGAAGCACTTTTGCTTCCAGGAACCTATCCCACAGATATATGCAGAAAGATGTATGTAATAGATGATCATTGCAACAGAAATTTATCTCATCAGAAAATATGTAAATGAATTATTTAAAGCACTTGGAATACTAAAACTATTTTTCATTTGAAATTATAGAGGCAGAGCAAAATGGGAAGATGGAGAATATAAACTTACATATGCGTGTATAGATACTTGTTTATATACATAAATATGAATGCACAATTGTATGCATAGACATGTGTATACATATGTGTGTGTAGGTGTATGCCTTTGTGTAGATTTGTATACAAATATTTGTATTTTACTTCATAGAAAAATGTAAGAAATAAATTACTGACAATGTTTAGAAGGGGATTATGTTGCTGTCCCCTTAGAGAAAGGCCTTGATTGGCAGAGAAAATGAAAACTATCACTGCTTCTATGCTTAAGAATTTCTAAAATCCTTTGTAATGAGTTTAAATAATTTATTTACATTACAATTATGCATATCTTCTACGTGTGTATAAGAAGCCATGAGAAAAGGAGGGTTTCATGTAATAGAGAAAAGTAACACAAGTTAGAATTTGGACTCAGCTGGTGAGACAGTATCTGCCCAAATCAATTTAATTAAAGCTTTGTTGTATGAGCCAGGCGTGGTGGGTCACACCTGTGAGTGCAGTGCTTTTGGAGACCGTGGAGTGAGGATCACAAGAGGCCAGGAGTTCAAGACCAGGCTGGTCAACACAGTGAGATCCCTTCTCTACAAAAAGTTTAAAAAAGTAGCTGGTCATGGTAGCTCATACTTTTGGTCTCAGCCACTCAGATGTTTGACATGGGAGTATTGCCTGAGTCCAAGAGTTTGAGGGTACAGCGAGCTATTATCAAACCACTGCACTCCTGCCCGGGTAACAAAACAAGACTCCATCCTTTAAAAAAAAAAAAAGCTGGGCACAGTGGCTCACGCCTATAATCCCAGCATTTTCAGAGGCCGAGGCAGGTGGATAGCTTGAGTTTGGGAGTTCAAGACCAACCTGACCAACATGGAGAAACCCTATCTCTACTAAAATACAAAATTAGCCAGGTATGGGGCGGGAGCCTGTAATCCCAGCTACTCCAGAGGCTGAGGCAGGAGAATCTCTTGAACTCAGAAGGTGGAAGTTGCAGTGAGCTAAGATTGTGCCATTTCACTCCAGCCTGGGTAACAACAGCAAAACTCTGTCTCATAAATAAAATAAAATAAAAAATTAAAAAATAAAAAGTAAACTTTGTTGTGTGGAAGAAAGACATATATTTAAACAAATATAACCAACCCCATATTTCTGAGGAGAAAGACTGATGCATTGTAGAAAGGATTATATGAGTTAGGCCAATTTTGAGATTTAGGTAAGTACTC
>NW_016805931.1:6063822-6067031 GCF_001698545.2 Rhinopithecus bieti | reverse complement strand
TAATAATATAATATAATATACTATAATATGTAGTCTATTGATAAATAGATATTTGAGTGTTTATCTGTTTGCCTTGTATTATACTAGGAAATGTGGCTTGCCAAAATACATGCACTATGCTTTCAGTTAGCTTGTAGTCTCATTCATAAAGCAATGTAGATACAATGTAGTAAGGATAAGGTGAAATCTGCCTTTGCAAAGGGATTTTTAATTTGGAAAAAGAAGGGATTTGTGGGACAATGAGATAGAAGGCTTTACGGAAAAACTAGATGACTTTGTGGAGAAAGAATTTAACTAGTTATTACCAGTTCAACTGCTACATCCCCATTCAGACCATCAACATGCTGTGTGTCTTCCTTTTTCCCTGCTTTCCCCTTATAGCCTACAAAGTTCTGCACAATCTGCCCCTTGGCTACCTCTCTAACCTGATTTCTGACTTGTGTTTTCCTTACATTCACTGTCTCTTGACGCTGGCCCCATTCCTGTACCTTACACACTCCCAGCATGCTCTCACGTTATAATCTTTGTAATTGCCATTTCCTCCACCTTGAAAGTTTGTCTCTGCAGTATTTCCCTGGCTTGCTGTCATTTCCTTTGGATCTCTGCTCACATGTTACCTCCTTAGAGAGGGCCTTCCTGAAAATGATAGAAATGTTTTTTTGAGCGTGTTCCCTCACTCCCCAGCTCCTCTCCAGTGTATTTTTCTCCATAGCGTCTTTCCGCCTGACCTTGTGTTTCTATATCTTTTTGCTTTTCGTCTTCTGGAAAACAAGCTCCATGAGATCACACAGGGATTTTGCTTTATTCCTGACTGTATGTCCCCTCCTAACTCAGTTCCTGGAATACGGATGAGGTTTCATAAATGTTTGTTGAGTAAATGAAAGAATATATTAAAATATGATCGTAAACCTTTTTTCTTTCCATGATTTGATGATGTGGAATTGAAAACAGGTCTACATAGATGATAATGATGTAATCAACAGCATTCCCGAGTATGTCTAGGATCAGCACTTGGTCTAGAAAAGCTCTGTCTTCTGCCCTCCTTTCCTGTCCATGCACATCCACTGCCTTTGAGAACAAACCCAGTCTCCATCTGGCAGTCAGGGCCTTCTGAGACCTCATCTCTGTTGATCTTTCTAGCTTTACTTCTACCAAGTAATTCCCCTCATAACCTGTGCTGCAGTCATATTGAGTGGCTTATAGTTCCCCTACTGTGGTCCTTGCAGATATTTCTTGCATTGCCTTTTATTTGTCCCTTATTTGTTTATGGATTTCTCTTCACAGTGCATAAGCTCTTCAAAGGAAGAGGCCTGGTATATATTTGTATTTCCGGGATCTAGCACAGTTCTTGTATATTGTAGATGGTCAGTAAATACTTATTCAATATAAAAGATGTTTTTTGCCTCCCAAAGACTAGTGGTAACTTGAAATGATTGGATATAGGACAGATAAACTGATAGAAGCAGTTTTACCTCATTAGAGGGCTTGGATATAAGTGTGTCCAGTGACAAATATAGTAAAAAAGAGAGCAATATTATAATATCCTTTTAAAAAAAAAAAGAGAGAGGGTCTTGCTGTGTTGCCCAGGCTGGTGCCATCATGGCTCACTGTAACCTCAAACTCCTGGGCTCAAACAGTTCTCCTCTTCAGCCTCCTGAATAGCTAGGACTACTGGCGTGTGCCACCATGGCAGCTAATTAAAAAAAATTTTTTTGTGTGGAAATGGGTTCTCACTATGTTGCCCAGGCTAGTCTCAAATTCCTGGCCTCAAGTGATCATCCCATCTCAACCTCTCAAAGTGCTGAGATTACAGGCATGAGCCACTGTGCCTGGCTAGAATATCTTAGCTTTTAGCAAAATGATACCTGAGATGAGGAAGGATGACATATAACATGATTGAATCAGCACACTTAACTAAGAAAGATAGCCTAACTGAAAGGAAGGGTTGTTTGACAGGCATTATTTAGAAAGAAGGGGAGCCATTTGGCAGTGGACTGTGTGGGCATTAGTCCTCTGTTTAGTCAGTGAGAGTCATGCAAGGTGGTCAGCCTGCTGACTGATGACACGTTCATGTTCTTTCTATTTTGGACTCTAACAATGTGAGTGTTGAGGGTTAGGGCAGTGTTAGCCTGGCTGCTCCTGGTTCAGGAAAGAATGCTATGAAAATTGAGATATAGCTGTCTAGTGTATGGGAGGAGAAAATGGCTGTATTTGGTTCTATATATTTGTCATGCCTGGTTGATGGTTTGTATTTTCTATAGCGATTTGTGACAATGGATCTATGTTCAACTGACCCAGTATAGTTGAATATGTGATAATATTTCATGTAATTTTACTAATATATATTTTGTTAAAATATGACCATATAGAATCTACTAGGCTATAGGTGTTGAAAGATAACAATTTTTTTTTTTCTAAATCAGGTTTGTTACAGAAAGAGAAAGTGGCAGTTGAAGCATTTCAGATTTGCTGCCTTCTCCTGCCTCCTGAAAATAGGAGAAAGTTACAGCTATTGATGAGGATGATGGCAAGGATTTGCTTAAACAAAGAGATGCCACCCCTGTGTGATGGCTTTGGTACCCGAACACTGGTAGGTTGATTTTTAACATCAGATATGATTTTTTGGAATGAAAGTCGACTGAGTAAGGTGTATTAGTTTCGGTGATCAGAGGGAAGTACAAAGCAGGCTTGCTTTAAAAGAGCCACAGTCAGTGTTCACCCAGACTCGTGGTCATGCTTTTGGTCTAAGTGTCTTAAAGAACATAATGAGAAATGGACACTTGAGTAGGGAGCAGACTCTGTAGAGAGATCTGCTACATCCTGTTCTCCCACTTAAAATTATTTTAAATTTATTCTTAATTGACAAATAAAAATTGCATATATTTATGGGGTACAATGTGATGTTTTAATCTATGTATACATTATAGAAAGAGTCAATCAAGCTAATTAACAGATTCATTACCATACCAACTTATCATTTTTTTGTAATGAGAATGTTAAAAATCTATTCTTTTGGCAATTTTGAAATATACAATATATTATTATAATTGTGGTCACCATGCTGTGCACTAGAGTACTAAGACTTGCTCCTCCTGTCTCACTGGATCTTCGTACCCTTTGACCAACATCTTCCATTTCCATGCCCCTGTACCCCCCAGCCTCTGGTAACCACCATCTAATCTCTGCTTCTATTGGCATATGTTTTTTTT
>NW_016805931.1:6058196-6061464 GCF_001698545.2 Rhinopithecus bieti | reverse complement strand
TTCAGTTCCCACCTATGAGTGAGAACATGCGGTGTTTGGTTTTCTGTTCTTGTGATAGTTTGCTAAGAATGATGGTTTCCAGCTGCATCCATGTCCCTACAAAGGACGCAAACTCATCCTTTTTTATGGCTGCATAGTATTCCATGGTGTATATGTGCCACATTTTCTTAATCCAGTCTGTCACAGATGGACATTTGGGTTGATTCCAAGTCTTTGCTATTGTGAATAGTGCCGCAATAAACATACGTGTACATGTCTAGATGTACCATAAGACCCAGCCATCCCACTACTGGGTATATACCCAAAGGATTATAAATTATTCTACTACAAAGACACATGTACACGTATGTTTATTGTGGCATATGTTTTTAAAGAGAGTTTATTTTAGAATTTATTTACTAGCAAAATCTCTTAATTTTCCTCAAAAAATGTCTTGGAGGAAAACTGGTGCTTCAGTGGAATGTATGATCTTTCCATATCCTGCTAAGCCACTGTGTACTTCCTGGGGATTCACTGGCCCAGTTTTAGAAGTAATAGAGTAAGATCAGAGGAGCACTTAGTGCCCAGGAGGATTCTTGATCTCTGTATTTTTTTTGGAGTGAGTGAATGGCTAGAGAGGCTAATGGACCTTTATGAAAAGCTGAAGAAAACTTTATATCTATTCTGCATATAGAATACATGTGCAAAGCTTTACATGCAGTTTCAGGGCAATCACAGAGTCCCTGGGGTCCATGGTCTCCATGCAAAAAGTTCTCTGCCTGTGTGTCTCTCTGTACATGTAAATGTAAGTGAAGATCATTTGCAGTGTGTTAAGGAAATGAAGTCTTAGCAGAATTACATGATTTTATGCTTAAATATTTGGAAGGAAGATTGTCAGCAATAAAAGTAGTGGGAGAAATAAAAAAGCCAGTCCAAAGAACAGTATTAAGAATGGAGTAGTTAGGCTGGGCGTGGTGGCTCAATCCTGTAATCCCAGCACTTTGGGAGGCTGAAGTGGCTGGATCACCTGAGGTCAGGAGTTCTAGACCAGCCTGACCAACATGGTGAAATCCCATCTCTATTAAAAGTACAAAAATTAGCTGGACATGGTGGCGGACGCCTGTAATCCCAGCTACTCGGGAGACTGGGGCAGGAGAATTGCTTGAACTTGGGAGGAGGAGGTTACAGTGAGCCGAGATCACACCATTGCACTCCAGCCTAGGTTACAGAGCGAGACTCCATCAAAAAGGAAAAAAAAAAAAAAGGAGTAGTTAATATAAATTATATGGAAATTATTATATTATATTGATGCTATAATGTATTTTGTATTCTGCTTGCTGCAAAGAGAGTCTCATCACTTAATGTACTTCTTGAAAAGTCCCATGGCTTTGTTCAAAGATGATTGTCAAATATACATCGAAAATCCTAGAGAAAATAAGTTAACTAGGAAAAGATGTAATGGTTGAGGCATGTGGACTGTGTTAGCGGTTTAAAACAAATCAATAATGAAATTAGGATAAATAATAATTGACTAAATGGCTATAAAGTGCTTTGAACTTAATAGTGCTACATGATTCAAGTCGTGGTGATAATGATTTTCAAAATTTGTTTTCATATATTTATATGTGTATATGTGTATATATATGTATGTATATTTAAAATCATGTGTAAAAGGAGGTACCTTTAAAAATTGCTCAGACAAGCATCTCTCTGCAGTCTCTTAACAGGAAGATACACATTTTGTTTGTTCTGGTTGTTGAGACCACCAGCCCATTTGAGATGGCCGGGTACTCTTGGTAGGATGTGCACTCTGTGCCTTAGACCATTTCTCATATTTGCTTTTTGCAGATTAGATTGCACTCAGTTCAGAAAAATACTCACTGCGTTTACCACCCTCACCCCACTCTTTTTTTAGATGGTTCAGACATTTTCCCGTTGCATCTTGTGTTCCAAGGATGAAGTGGACTTGGATGAGTTATTAGCTGCTAGATTGGTAACATTTCTGATGGACAATTACCAGGAAATTCTGAAAGTCCCTTTGGCCTTGCAGACCTCTATAGAGGAGCGTGTGGCTCATCTACGAAGAGTCCAGGTAAAGGAGAGGATATTATCAGTCCTATAAAATTGGCAATATTAAGTCATGTAAGCTTGCTAGTCTTCTTGGGGCATTTTATTGTTAGGATTAAGTGAATTAATGTTTATAAAGTACTTACAACAGGCCTTGGCACATAGAAAGCCCCTGCATGTGTTTGTATTATCATTGAAAAGTTTATAGAATGCACATTTGGTTTTGTTATATCAATTCATGCAGCATATTTTTTATTCCTAATTTCTTGAATGAGTTTGTTCAGAATCTACATATATATACTGATGGAAATGATTTTATGTGCAATTAGTGTCTTGATTCATAATTGCCCTGTGACCTAGTTTAATATTGCCACTTTTTGCATGAAAAAGCTAGGGCACAAAGAACTTAAATAACTTTGTTTAAGGCTACAGAGCCAGAATTCTGACGGATGCAGTTAGCCTCTGGAATCAGTGCTCTAAACTATCATTGCATATTCCCTGTCTAAAAATCATAGTACGGTAGAAAAACACTGGCATGAGAGCCATGAAACCCTGGCCAAATTCCTAGCTGTATCCTTTCCGTTGTATGACTTTGGGCAAGTCCTTAACCTCTTTGGATTTTACTTTCTTTCCTCAGGCATTAAAATGGGCCATTCTTACTTTATGAAGTTGTGAAGATTAGAACACTATACTTTACAATTCTTAGGATGAGTTTCTGACATATGTCAGGTATTCTTTGAAAGGTAGCTGCTGCTGTTGTCATGGTGGTTATATAAAAACAAGGCAAAAGAAGTGTAATAATATATTACAAGAAGTGTAATAATATTACATAATAATAAAGAAGTGTAATAATAATAGATATACATTTTTATTATACTTTAAGTTCTATGGTACATGTGCACAACCTGCAGGTTTGTTACATATGTATACATGTGCCATGTTGGTGTGCTGCACCCATTAACTCGTCATTAACATTAGGTATATCTCCTAATGCTATCCCTCCCCCCACCCCTCCCCACAATAGGACTCGGTGTGTGATGATCCCCTTCCTGTGTCCAAGTGATCTCATTGTTCAATTCCCACCTATAAGTGAGATGATGTGGTATTTGGTTTTGTGTTCTTGCGCTAGTTTGCTGAGAATGATGGTTTCCAGCTGCATCTGTGTCCCTACAAAGGACACGAACCCATACTTTTTATGGCTGCATAGTATTCCATAGTATAT
>NW_016805931.1:6022939-6054695 GCF_001698545.2 Rhinopithecus bieti | reverse complement strand
CATAGTTCCTCCTTTAGCTCTGAGAAGTTTGATTGACTGAAGCCGTCTTCTCTCAACTCGTCAAAGTCATTCTCCGTCCAGGTTTGTTCCGTTGCTGGTGATGAGCTGCGCTCCTTTGGAGGGCAAGATGCGCTCTGATTTTTTGAATTTCCAGCTTTTCTGCACTGCTTTTTCCCCATCTTTGTGGTTTTATCTGCCTTTGGTCTTTGATGATGGTGACGTACTGATGGGGTTTTGGTGTGGGTGTCCTTTCTGTTTGTTGGTTTTCCTTCTAACAGTCAGGACCCTCAGCTGTAGGTCTGTTGGAGTTTGCTTGAGGTCCACTCCAGACCCTGTTTGCCTGGGTATGAGCAGCAGAGGCTGCAGAAGATAGAATATTGCTGAATAGCAAGTGTTGCTGTCTGATTCTTGCTCTGGAAGCTTCGTCTCTGTGGTATATCCTGCCGTGTGAGGTGTGAGGTGTCGGTCTGCACCTAGTGGATGTCTCCCAGTTAGGCTACTCAGGGCCAGGGACCCACTTGGGTAGGCAGTCTGTCCTCAGATCTCAACCTCTGTGCTGGGAGATCCACTGCTCTCTTCAAAGCTGTCAGATAGGGGCATTTACCTCTGTGGAGGTTTCTGCTGCTTTTTGCTTAGCTATGCCCTGTCCCCAGAGGAAGAGTCTACAGAGGCAAGCCGGCCTCCTTGAGCTGTGGTGGGCTCCACCCAATTCGAGTTTCCCAGTGGTTTGGTTTACCCACTTAAGCCTCAGCGTAGCCATCGCCCCTCCCTCAGCCTCACTGCTGCCTTGCAGTTAGATCTCAGACTGCTGTGCTAGCAATGAGGGAGGCTCTGTGGGCGTGGGACCTTCTGGGCCAGGTGTGGGATATAATCTCCTGGTGTGCCTTTTGCTAAGACCCTTGGTAAAGCACAGTATTAGGGTGGGAGTTACCCGATTTTCCAGGTGTTGTGTGTCTCAATTTCCTTTGGCTAGGAAAAGGAATTCCCTTCCCCCTTGCGCTTCCCAGATGAGGCGATGCCTCGCCCTGCTTCAGCTCTTGATGGTCGGGCTGCACCCGTGGTCCAGTGCCAAGTGTCAAACACGCCCCAGTGAGATGAACCTGGTACCTCAGTTGAAAATGCAGAAATCACCCGTCTTCTGTGTCACTCACGCTGGGAGCTGGAGGCTGGAGCTGTTCCTATTCGGCCATCTTGGGCACGCCTCCCAGTAATAATATATGTTATCCTGTGGACCCCAAAGTGGGGTTTTTATGTCAGCCTGTGGGAGCAGAAACTCGTTAAAGGCAGGCAGAAGGTCCACTTGACTCCTTCTGACTGATTGGACCTCTTCTCATTTGAGATCTTTTTGAGGCACCACAATTAAGGACCAGTGAACTGCGTCCTTCTGAGGTATTACAAAAATAATTAACTGTGCAGCTGTTTCTAGAAGGCAATTTTAAAATTAAATTTTTTTCTTATTTTTTTGCAATGATCAACCTAACACATTGAAGAAACTTGGGAAATATAGAAAAAACCACACCAAACGGTATCAGTGTTATGCTAAAATGTTCATAGTCAGTATTACAGTTTTTCAGATTTGTTTCTCTGTGTGTGTCTGCTGTCTATATCCGTGCCTGCCTTACTCTCTTCCCTCTCTCCTCCTCCCTCCCCTGCCCTCCCTTCCTCCCTTTTTCCTTTCCTCCTTTCCTTCCTTCCTACCCTCCTTCCCTCCTTCCCTCTTGCCTGCCTCCCTTCCTGCCTGCCTCCCTTCCTGCCACTTATGTTCTCTTAACATTGAGAAAAAATTCCCCCATCATTAAATATTCCTGATTGGCATGAGAGTGGCCAAGAGCACAGACTTAGGAGCCTTTGAATTCATGACATGCTTTTTGTTAGCTGTGTGACCTTAGGCAAATTATATAACATGTCTCTGCTTCAACATCTGTCCCAACATTTCTCTTTCTTGTCTGTAAAATGGGAATAATAGTAGTTAGTATTTACCTCATAGGGTTTTTCTGGGGAATTAATACATATGGTTAATACATGTGGACTTAATACATGTGAAATGCTCACAATAATGTTTATCACATTGTAAACCTACAATTAGTAGCTGCCTTTGTTGTTGGTATCATCATTATTGTTATATTATTCTGTAGTAATATTATTGACCACACACAGTATTCCATAATATGGATATACCATAATTTATTTAAATGATACTTTTTGGTTGGTATTTAGATTGTTTCCATGCTTTCCCCTGTTTTGGAAGCAGTTACAGTAAATATTTTAAAGGTAGATTTTTTTTTTTGTGGCTGATCTGTGATTATTTTCTAAGAATAAACTCCTAGGGACAGCATTGCTTGGCCAAAGGCCATGAACATATTTAAAGTATCGATAGCATATTGCCAAATTTCCCTTTAGAATGATCATTTAAATTTACATTTCTGTCAGTGGTATAAGAAAGTGAGTGTTCATTTCTTTGCACCTTTGCCTACTTTGGTTATTACTAATACTCGTACATACCTTTGCCACTTGCATGGGTGAAAAGTGTAATCTTAACTGCTGTTTTAGTGTAATTTTTTTTCCTCTGATATTTTTATGAGCCAAACCTAAAGAAAATAAGAATGAACAGAAATACTTCACCAGGTTTCACAAGGAAATGTTATAGCAGTGTATTAGTCTGTTCTCATGCTGCTAAGACATACCCAAGACTGGATAATTTGTAAAGGAAAGAGATTTAATTGGCTCACAGTTTAGCATGGCTGGGGAGGCCTCAGGAAACTTGCAATCATGGCGGAAGGGGAAGCAAACACATCCTTCTTCACGAGGCAGCAGGAGAGAGAAGTGCCAAGCAAAAGGGAGAAAATCCCCTCATAAAACCATCAGATCTCATGAGAACTCACTCACTATCGTAAGAACAGCATGGGGGTATAGCTGCCCTGTGTTACCTCCGGGGGATTATGGGAACTACATTTCAAGATGAGATTTGGGTGAGGACACAGCCAAACCATATCAAGCAATAACTATGTCGCCCTGTATACTTGCTAGGTTTGTGTATTCACATGCATAGCACAGCCATATATTGTAGTAACAGCCTTGTGAGCCCTTTACTGTTGAAGTTCAGAAGGCTGAGCTATGGTGATTAATTTAACTGCAGGTAAACATGATCTTGTGAAGAGACACTACAGTGTGCTCTGAATAAAATCAATAGTGATTAATTTGTCCAGTTACCTTTTCTCTCTTGCAAGTACATATTAGAATTGCCAAGCAGTTGTTCCATTCAGCACTCAGAACCTATAGATCTTTGTTCTCTTGATTAGGCTCCTAAGCCTCTACCCTGTATCACATTTAGGGGAGTGCTTCTCTGAAAATGCAGTGTTGCTTGGCTTATTCCAGTGATTGTTTTAGGACAGTTTCAAAGCTGACCCTGGGATACATTATGAGGTAGACAATGTTTTTGACACAAGCCTTCTATGATCCTCATCTGCAACCTTCTGTTTCAAAAGACTCCAGACTCTGAAATTAAATATTTTCAATGTATGTTCATTTATTCACAGGTCTTTTTTTTATTTTTTCCTCTTATTTCTTCTCCCTTATCCCTTCTGCACTGTCTGCACATTTGTTGTTTTACTTGATTCTCACGGGTAAGATGTTAGAAAATGGTTGTAGTACTCCTCTCTTCCTAAAAGCTTAGCTAAATGCGTGCCACTACTATCCTCAAGGCATTGAGAATTAGACTCTTCAGATGTGGGAAGGCGCCTGGATAGTTCCAGTGAATGTCCAACATTATCGATGTTTGAATCATTTTAGTCAATGTGTTTAATTTATGCTTCAATTTCAGATCTTGTTAAAAGAGGGCATGCCGAGACTAGCTTGGTCATGGAGACCCTAACCCAGTGTCGCTAGAGGAATTAAAGACACACGCAGAAATATAGAGTGTGGAGTGGGAAATCAGGGGTCTCACAGCCTTCAGAGCTGAGAGCCTTGAACAGAGATTTACTCACATATTTATTGTGAGCCAGTCATAAAATTTACTAAAAGTATTCCTTACGGGAAATAAAGGGATGGGCCGAAATAAAGGGATGAACTCTGGATAGTTAGCTGCAGCATGAACATGTCTTTAAGGCACAGTTTGCTCATTATTGTTTATGGTTTAAGAACGCCTTAAGCGGTTTTCCACCCTGGTGGGCCAGGTGTTCCTTGCCCTCATTCCTATAAACTGACAACCTTCCAGTGTGGGCGTCAAGGCCATCACGAGCATGTCACAGTGCTGCAGAGATTTTGTTTATGGCCAGTTTTGGGGCCTGTTCCCAACAAGGGCACAAGCTTTTTTGTTATTGAAATGGCTCTTGGGTTTACAAAGGTAAAAATCTCATTTAAAACTGTGGCTTTAAACAATAATATTTTGAAGTTATGGAAATGCTTTTACTTTTCAATATAGAGTTTCCCCCAATCAAATTTTGAGGACTAACATGGCATCGCTACAGTACAAGGAGGTATCCCGTATTTGATCTGAACTAATTCTTATAATTTATTTGAAAATATGCTAGATTCTTTCACTCCTAATCCTTTTGCCTCAGATAAAATACCCAGGAGCTGATATGGATATCACTTTATCTGCTCCATCATTTTGCCGTCAAATTAGTCCAGAGGAATTTGAATATCAAAGATCATACGGCTCTCAGGAACCTCTGGCAGCCTTGTTGGAGGAAGTCATAACAGATGCCAAACTCTCCAGCAAAGAGAAGAAGAAGAAACTCAAGCAGGTAAAAGGATATTCTTTATAAATCATTTTTTCTCCTCCCTACTGTTTTTATGTTTTTTTTTTTAATTTTAATAGACTTCATGTAAATCTCATCTTCTGAGCCATAGCAGTTTTCTAAGTATACTAGTCAGTTCATATATTCCAGAAGTCTCAATGATTTACACACTATGGTCAGTTTCCTAGATCTATATTCTTCAGTGTAAACCTGTTACCATTGCCAAACTCTTCATTGACAGAGTTATTCTCTAATATTTGTCCTTTATTTTGGTATATGGCATGATGTGAATTAGCAAAGCATCTACATTAATCTCAGAGAAACGATCAGTGAGGGTAGATTTCTTTTCATGTTTTCAAAAGGCAAATCCGACGGAATTCACAGATGTAAAATATCTAGAGTTTAAAAGCCATTGCTTTTAGATAGCCACTATCAAATTAGTTTCTTGCCTCAGGTATCAGTACAAGTTTTTAGTTCCTCTTACGTTAGGGAACACAGCTTAGGGTTCCAGAGAATTGTTTTTAACTCACAATATGTTAATTTTGACTCTTCATCAAGATTGATTTATGATCAGGTGAGTGGTTGTTGTTTTGAAAGACTGAACTCTACATAGTTGGATTTGGGAAACATCGTACGTATAGGGTTACACATAGAGCACCAGAATTCTGGGTTTCTAATCATATTATTCTCAGAGTAATTCTGGAGGAGAGTTTGGTGGTGAAGATCAACAGAAAGTATACTGCCTCTCTTTTAAGCGTTTCACAAAGTAATATACACCAGAATATTCCCTCTTCCATTTGGGCAGAAGCTGGTGGGACTGAGTTGGAGAAGCAGAGAAATGGTGAAATGTAATTGGGACAAAATTTTATTTAGCTGTGTAGAACAGAAGTTATTTTGAAGTCAGAGTTACTTGTGAATATTTACAAAGTGAGGTCTATTTGTAGTTGGCAGTGGGGGAAATTTTAAGAAACATGATTAAAAGGGGAACTTACTTGAAGCTTAGATCAAAGGAAAGATAGATTAACTCTATAGAAATTGGAATCAAATGGTTTAACAAAAATAAACAAAAATAGGAAAGTATAGGCTCAGAAACGCTTAAAGTTTGGCTGCCTAATTTTATTGGCTTTTCTGTGTCTTTTTTTACTCTTCTTGGACCATTCATTATTTTAGTTTCAGAAATCCTATCCTGAAGTCTATCAAGAACGATTTCCTACACCAGAAAGTGAAGCACTTCTGTTTCCTGAAAAACCCAAACCAAAACCACAGCTGCTAATGTGGGCACTAAAGAAGCCTTTCCAACCATTTCAAAGAACTAGAAGTTTTCGAATGTAATAATACTTCCACAGCAACAGGCGCCAGAGACCACTGTTGTTGTTTTGAGTGAATGGTGGTTAGGAGAAAGACTTTGGTGGTGGAATAAAGAAAAGCATAAAACAAAGACTACTGAAATATAAAGATTGCCTTAGTTTTAAAATGTTTAGCCATTAGTATTTTATAAAACTCAATGCTATTTTTAAAGTGTATAAATTGGTTAAAATTTGTGAGTCAAATATATAGTGATAATGTTAACATGTTTGTAATTGTTACAAAATTTAAGGGTATTTTTATCTCTGCTTTCTTTTCATGGTGTTTATTAAATAATTGTGTATATACACCTTAGCTACTAATATCTTTATTATAGCCTTAAGACTTAATTTTAAGTCTTAAAAATAGTGTGTATACTTGAATAAGAAAGACACTGGGTACTGTTAATGTGATGCTATTGAGTTAGTAGCCAATTATGATTTCTCCTGTATAAATTCCAGTTTTTATTGCTGCACATAAATTTTGTAACGTCTTATATTGTGATGGCTATGTCTTTTATTGCAGATTTATTGGATATTATGACAGATTTTACTAAAGCTAGTGTTTTTATAACATATATATCAGTTGATGTTTACCTATAAGTGGAGTAGATTTTCATCTGCCTGCAATGGTATAATTTCAGTCCTAGCTAAAAATGGAAAGTTGAACTGGATAAATTCTTTGAGTACCCTTAGACTTGTGATTCTAAGTCAAACACAAATGGGTTAAATAAAATGAGACTACTTCCGTTATATATTTTCGTCCTTTTGAAAGTAAGTGAAATGTAAATAAATTTATTTTTTTAAAAAATGCCATACCTCGTGTTTCTTTTTTGGCAGTTATTTAGATCAGTTAGAGAGCATCCTCAAATGCCTTTGCCAATGATCTTCATCTGTCATTAATTTCTATGAGAAAATAGAAAGTAAGATTTGGGCTTTTGTATTGACTGGCCTTTAGGTGAGCACTTTGTTAATTTTTTAGCATTGCTTTGCCCTTTTGTAAAATTGTGGTGCACTTGGATTATGGAGCATCTGAAAGTCTTCCTCTGAGCGCAATTACCCAAAAAGCTGAGAGCAACACCTACTAATTGGCTTACAGTACTCGTTGGACTGATTTTTCCTTGCACTTAAGATTTGCTCCTGTTCTCTTATAGCAAAATACCTCCTACAACTGATGCAGATTTTGCTTTTAAAAATGGATCAACGTATTCCTATTGGTTTGGGTACCACCTTACATTCCAAATACATAATGTAATGGGAGATTTTTAGTGTTTCGGGATTCATTCTCAGACTTTGGCATTCTGTTTAGAGCCAAGAATAATTACTCTTTCTGCTCTATTTTCACTCCAAGGTAGAGTTTATTTTTCAGAGTCTCTTTTCCTGTTGCTTATCTTTGAAAGTATATGTGGTTGTTTTCTTTCCTTTTTTTTAAAGATTACTTTTTTAAAAAAGTATAACATACTTATGGAGAGATCATAAAATATAAGCACCAACTAAATGTGAAATAGATGACTAGATAATAGCAGTTATCCAAAGTGGTTGTCCCAATTAACACTCCCATTAACAGTGTATGAGGACTCCTTTTGTTTAATATCCTCACCAAAACTTGATATTGTCAGAGTTTGAATGTTGTCAATGTGGTGGGTATTAATAGTGTCTGATTGTGATTTTAGTTTGCATTTCCCTGATTAATATATGGCTGAACATTTTTTCCTTTTTTTTGACTTTTTCATCTTTGTACAAATTTTAATATCAGATTGTCAAGCCTACACACAGGCACACAGAGACACACACTCACCCTGTTGAGTTTTTTTAAATTTTTGATTGTATTATATCTATAAATTAATTTGGAGAGAATTGCTATCTACAATATTAGGTCTTCTAGTCCATGACCATGGTTTACCCTTCCATTTGTTTGAAATAAATGAAAAAAAAGTTGTTTTTTTCTGTGAAGATTTACAAATCTTTTGTTAAATTGTTCCCAAGTGTTTGATACTTTTAAAAAAGTATCAAAATTTTCAAAGAAGATAGTACCCATTTCTTGTTTCAACAGTTACTTAGCTAATCAATGTTGATGTAAATTCTTTTGTAAATGGTGGTGGTGTAAAATTTCCTTATACTGTTTGTTGCTTGTGTATGGTATAAAACTTAGTTTTCCTGAGTTTTGTATACAATGAACCTTGCTAGACTTGCTAATTCTAAACATTTGTGTGATGCTTTTGCATTGTCTACATATTAGGAAAAAAACAACTTTTGCTTTTCCGTTCTGTGGTAGACAGCATCTATATTGTCCTCAGTGATCCTTGCCTCCTGGTATTTAATGCCTTGTGTAGTCTCCTGTCCTTGAGTGTGGGTGGAGCTAAAATGACACATTTCTAAACAATAGAATACATCATCAGTGATGGGGTATCACTTTTGAGATTAGATTTCAAAACTCTGGCTTCATCTTGCTTGTCTTCTTATTCTCTCCCTGGCTTGCTCTGAGGAAAGCCAGCTGTCATGTTGTGAGCTACCCTTTCAGAGGCCCACCAGGCAAGGAACTGATGTATCTGGCCAACAGCCAGCGTGGACGTGAAGCCTGCCAACATCTTTATGAATGATCTTGGAAGTGGATCTTCCCTTGGTCAAACCTTGAGGTGACTCTAACCTTAGCTGACACCTTGATTGGAGACTTTTGAGAAACTCTAAGCCAGAGGACTTAGCTAAGCTGTGCCTGGATTCCTAATCCACAGAAACTGTGATATAATAAATGTTTATTGTTTTAAACCACTTAATTGAAGAGTAATTTGTTATAAAGTGACCTAGATACAATATACTTTCCAATCTTTCTTTCCTTCCTTCCTTCCTTCCTTCCTTCCTTCCTTCCTTCCTTCCTGCCTGCCTGCCTGCCTGCCTGCCTTCGTTATTTCTTTTCCCTGGCTCCCTCCCTCCTACCCTCCATCCTTTCCTTCTTTTTTGTCTCAGGACACTGGAGATCTTCAGTACGGCAGTTCCTTGGTTCCCCTTTATCTGCTGTTTCACTTTGCACAGTTTCAGTAAGCCATGCTCAACCACAGTCAGAAAATATTAAATAGAAATTTATAGAAATAAACAAGTTTTAAATTGTGTGCTGTTCTTATAGCATGATGAAATCTTGGACTGTCCTGCTTTGTCCACTCTGAAAATGGCTTATCCCTTTGTTGTGTGGATCCATGCCTGGTAGACCAGGTGCATAGTCAATGAGCGGTAATATTTTGAAAGGAATCTCTTTTTGTTTTGTTTTGTTTTGTTTTTGTTTTTGTTGTTTTTTTAGCAGCAGCTCTCAATAGTGGGCTTAAAATATTGAGTAAACTATGCTGTAAACAGATGTACTGTTATCCAGGCTTTGTTGTTCCATTTATAGAGCACAGGCAGAGTAGATATAGTGTATTTTTTAAGGGCCCAAGGATTTTTTGAATGATAGATGAGCATTCGCTTCAGCTTCAGGTCACCAGCTGCATTAGCTCCTAACAGGAGCGTCAGCTTGTCCTTTGAAGTTTTGAAGCCAGGCATTGGCTTCTTTATAGCTATGAAAGTCCTAGATTACATCTTTTGCCAATAGAACGCTGTTTTATCTACAGTGAAAAGCTATTGTTTAGTGCAACCACCTTCATTAATGATCTTAGCTAGATCTTCTGGATAACTTGCTGCAGCTTCTCCAGCCTTTGTTGCTTCACCTTGCACTTTGCAGTTATGGAGATGGCTTCTTTCCTTAAACCTCATGAGCCAAGCTCTGCTAGCTTTCAACTTTTCTTCTGCAGCTTCCTCACCTCTCTCAGTCTTTACAGAATTGAAGAATTAGGGCCTTGTTCTGTATTAGGCTTTGGGTTAAGGGAATATGTGGCTGGTTTTATCTTCTGTCCAGACCACTCAAATTTTCTCCATTTCAGCAATAAGGCTGCTTAGCTTTTGTATCATGTGTGTGTTTACTGGAGTGGTGCTTTTAATTTCCTTCAAGAACTATTCCTTTGCACTCACAACTTGACTAACTGTTTGGCACAAGAAGCCTAAACTTTCCTTCCATCTTGGCTTTCAACATACCTTTCTCATTAAGCTCAATCATTTCTAGCTTTTGATTTAAAGTGAGAGACGTGTGACTCTGTTTCACCTGAACAGAGGCCATTGTAGGGTTATTAATTGACCTGACTTCAATATTGTTGTGTCTCTGGGAATAGGGAAGCCCAAGGAGAGGGAGAGCTATGGGGGAATGGCTGGTGGGTAGAGCAGTCAGAACACACAACATTTATCGATTGAGTTCTCAGCCTTATATAGGTATGGATTGTGACACCATCAAACAATTACAATAGTAACATCAAGTTCACTGATCACAGATCAGCATAACAGATGTAATAATAATGAAAAACGTTCGAGTATTGTAAGAATTACCAAAATGTGACTCAAAGGCATGAAGTGAGCACATTACTGTTGGAAAAATGGCACCAAGAGACTTTCTCAATGCAGGGTTGCCACAAACCTTCTATTTGTAAAATATGCAGTGATCTGGATACAATATGCAATATAATCTGTGAAGTGCAATAAAGCCAGATATGCCTGTGTATATAGTGTTCAATACTATATGGTTTCAGGGCCAGGCATGGTGGCTCATGCCTGTAATCCTAGCACTTTGGGAGGCCAAGGCGGGTGGATTGCTTGAAGCCAGGAGTTTGAGACCAGCCTGGCCAACCTGGTGAAACTCTGTCTATACTAAAAATTCAAAAATTAGCCAGGTGTGGTGGCAGGCTCTTCTAGTCCCAGCTACTCTGGAGGTTGAGGCACCAGAATCGTTTGAACCTTGGGAGGCAGAGGTTGCAGTGAGCCCAGATCATACCACTGCACTCCAGCCTGTACAACAGAGTGAGACACTGTATCAACAAAACAAAACTATATGGCACCTATGGGGGTCTGGCATGTCCCTAGCAGATAAGGGGCTGTTACTGTTTAATGTGGAATAGAGGGGGGATTGCAGCAGCATCATCTTGTTCCTAATTTCAGAGAGGAATCATGTAGCATTAGAGTATTTGTAGATACCCTTTTATAATTTTAAAAGAAGTTATTTTGTGTTTCTATTCTATTGTCAAAAAAATTTTTATTGCTTGTTTTAATCATGAATTGATGTTGAATCTTAATTAACTACCTTTCCTACATTTGTTAAGGATTTTATAAGTTCTATCTTTTAGTCTATCATTGGGGTTATATTGCATTAATTGATTACTAATATTAAAACACTTTGCATTCTGGGAGTGGCATAAATCTAATTATGATGTATTATCATTTGAATATATATATCTAGATTCTGTTGTTCATATTTAGTTTATAGTTCTTGTATCTATGTTCATGAGTAAAACTGTCCTGAAAATTTCCTTCTCTTATGATCTTTGTTGACTTTCTGATCAAGGTTATAAATTAAGCTGAAAATTACTCTCTTTCTGTATATGGTTGGAATGATTTCTTTCTTGAATCTTGGGTGGAACTTAGTTACCTTTTTTTTAAATTAATGTAATTACACTGAAGTCATAAAAATGGTTTGTATAATTTCAGTCTTTGAAATTTGTTGAAACTTGTTGCGTAGCCTAGTATATGGTCAATTTTTGTTAATATTCTGTACACATAAAATAATATGAATTTTGCAGTGATTACAGTTTTCTCTCTATTTTAAATTTCCTACATTCTTACTGATTTATTTTGCCTGCATATATATATGTATGAGTGTGTACATATATATGTGTGTGTGTATATATATGTTTTTTCCCCCCTTTTCTTTTTGGAGACAGGGTTTCACTCTGTTGCCCAAGCTGGAGTGCAGTGGTGCAGTCATAGCTCACAGCAACCTTGGCCTCCTGGGCTCAAGTGATGCTCCTGTCTCAGCCTCCCAAGTAGCTAGGACTAATTATGCTCAGCTAATTTTTTTCAAATTTTTTAGAGATTTTGTCTTGCTGTGTTTGTTACCCAGACTGGTCCCAAACTCCCAGTCTTAAGTGATCTTCCCACCTTGACTGCATTTATATTTATTACTGAGAGAATTATTATAGATTTCTGATAAAATTCATTTTGAATTTTCATATTTATCTGGTGGGCTGACCTTTTTATTTATTATTATAAAATGTCATTCTTTATCATTAGTAATGTGTTTGTCTGCAGTCTTTCTGTATTGTGTTTTAGGTGTATCTCTTATAACCAGCACATAGTTTATGTTTTAAGAAGCCAGCTTCACAGTCTTTATTTTTAATTGTAGCATTTAGACAGTTTATATTTAATATGATTACTCTAATTTTGGGTATAAGTCTACTCTAATTTGGGTAAAAGCATCTTTACTGGTGCTTTCTAACTGATTATCTTCACTTTCTTGCCTTTGTTTGGATTTTGGAAATAATTTCATGGTTTCTTCTGCTAATTCAAAACCTATGCACTCTGTGTCTCATCTTCTTGTTGGATTCCCTAGGAATTATGCCTTTTATACTAACATATCAAAGTTTAAAGTTAATGTCAGTACGTTTTCCCTCATCTCAGACTATTTAGGGACCTTAACGCAGTAAAAACACCCTTCTAATGAGATATTATTATAATGTATTATGTTTTATTGCTTTTTAAACTTCATAATATATTGTTGTTATTTTATATAGTCTTTGTTTACTAGTATAGTCTTTGTTTACTAGACTTACCTACGTATTTTACCACACTTTTTTTCTTCTTAGAGTAAATTATTTAGAATTTATCTGCAGTAAGGGTTTGCTTTGTTTTTATCTGAAAACTTTTGAAATTTTGCCCTCATTCTTTTTAATAGCTTTATTCAGACATAATTCACATAACCATACAATTCGCCCACTTAAAATGTGTAATTCAGTGATTTGGGGTATATTACATTTTTTAAAGTTGTGGTAAAATATAAATGGCAGAAAATTAGTATTTTAGCCATTCAGTGTAGAATTCAGTGTAAAGAATGCCATCATTGTTTAAAGATAGTTTAACTGTAAGTTTTGGACTAAATGTCTCCCCAGAAAACTCCTATGTTGAAATCCTAACCCCCAAAGTGATGGTATTAGGAGATGAGGCCTTTGGGAGGTGATTAGGCCAAGAGAGTAGACCATGAATATAATGAGTGCCCTTACGAAAGAGAACCCACAGAGCTCTCTTGCCCTCTTTCTATCATGTGGGGATACAATAAGAAGTCAGTAGTCTACAACATGGAAGAGAGCCCTCACCAGAACTGGACCATGCTCACACCTTGATCTTGGATTTCCAGCCTCCAGGACTATGAGAAATAAATTTCTGTTTATAAGCCACCCAGGGTATGGTACTTGTTATAGCAGCCTGTACTGACTAATACACTGCATATAGAATTCTATGTTGATAGCTATTTTATTTCCATATACTGCAGTTATCCCTTTGTTAGCAGGCTTCCATTATTGCTGCTTAAAAGTCAGCTGCTGCTCTAGATATCGCTTCTTTATCAATAATGTGCCCCTTTCTTGGCAGGCTGTTTTTCTCTCTTTCATGGTCTTTCATTGATGTTGCTGTATCTTGGTGTGTACTTTTAAAATAATTATCCTGCTTGGGATTTGTTGGGCTTCTTGAGTCAGAAGTTTGAGATCTTTCATCAGTTTAAATATTGCCTTTGCCACAATCTCTCCTCTGCTTTTGAATCTTTAATATATTTTAGATCTCACTCTATACTCTGTCTCTTAATCTCAATGTATGTCTGTATTTTTGTCTTTCTATGCTGCTTTCTGGATAATTTCTTCAGAATGTTCTTACGTTTCAGCCCTTCTAGTCTCCTGTTCAATTCATATATCCACTACTATGGATTTTACATTCATTTTACTATCCATTTTACAGCTTAGGAAACTGAGGCTCAGGTTGGGTAATATCCCTAAGATTATTCAGCTTGTGAGTAAAATAGTTGGCAGTCAAAATGAGCACTGTCTAACTGCAAACCCCAGGCTCCTGACTAATGTGTTGTGTAGTTTCCAGTGAGCAATGTTTTATGGTTTTTAGCACATTTACTTTGGATACTTATGTATAAGCTCATATGTCATTTTTCAACCTATACTTTAAAAAATTTAAGATCTCAAATTTCTTTTTGATTTGCAGCATTTTCGTTGTCTTAACCAGTTTTGCCAAATTCATTTCCAATCTCTTTTGGTCTCTTTCTACAAATATATGCTAAAGATTTTTCATTGAATTTTCCACAAATTCCCACAAAAGATACTGCAACAGTGATGAAAACAAAGTCTTTCTTTGATGCTCTATAGACATGAGCATTTATTTGTTTTATTTTAGGTATGATTTTAAAGTATTTTTTATTTTATGTATAATTGCTTTTATTTTAGGTATGATAAGTCAAAATATCATAGAGAGTATCATTGCCCTAAGAGACTCTGGTAAGAAGTTTATCAAATGAATGTTCCGTACAGAAAATTTTAAAAGAGTACTATAGCAAAATTTCAAGGTTGAAGACCCTCTCTGTAGGAGCAGGGTGATGGAATTCAAGCCATTTCTCATTTTTATTTCTCACACATCTTTGTGTTCCTGCATCTGCCTTCAGGGAAGTCATGTCTGGGAGTCTAGCAAATTTAATAGACATATGGGTCACGACTTAGCACTTATGTTATCCAAGAGTTTGGTTTTGATTCCCGCATAGAGAAGAGAGTTTGTGCACATTGTTATAGGAAATATAACTTTTAGAAAGCTGATGTTTGTGAGTTGCTTGTATTCAGGAAGAAGAAACTAAAATTTTTTATATTTGGAATGTCACAAAATCTTAAATCATGATTAAAAGAGGAATCAGTTAAAATCGTTCTGAGTTATATGGGTGTGGCTGTGATAAATAATTAGTTTTACCCTCAAGAACAAAAACCTACAAATGTCAAAGACCTAGGGAAAAGTAAGAGTTTTATTACCTATGAGAGTCAGTATTTAGGAGAGATTCAACTGTATTTATATTCATCATCATAGTATTTTGAAGTACTCACTTCAGCATGAAACATAGGAAATTCTAATTTTACAGCGTTTGCAATCATGCATTTTCTTGCTTAAGACAATATATCCTGCAGAGTATAATACCTTGACATCATTGGGTGTTCCAAACAAGTTGCCATAAAACATAAACTATGATTATTGAGTCTTAAAGAAATTATTTGCTCATGGGTACTCAAGTAGTTTGAAAGTTGGGATCTAAGACCACATTAATAAACAGAATTTGCTACTTTGTATCAACTTGGAAATATATTTCTTATTTAATTTTGTAGAACAAATATACTTCCTGGGATAAGTGGAGAATATATTTATTAACAGTGTAATAAGTACCCTATGATGGATTTTTTCAGTGTCTAGTTAATTTAATGTTTAAATTTTCAATTTGAGGAAATAAACTGGGAACAGTAATGGGACAATAGGGTGCTAACCCAATAAAAAAAGTCACTTTCAGTTTGTTAGTGCATATTTATGTTGCAATGTAAATTTCATAAGTACTGAATCTAAGTTAAAATTCTATGTGCAGTTTTTGCAAATTTCACCTTGGAGAATTGTTGAGTGAATTGTTTGCTTCATTTGAGGATGTAGAATAAATTATATTTTCCATAAAATGTCACCAACTGTGCTTATTTCCAAACAAAAAATAATTATGTATTTGGCTAGGTCTGCTCACTTTGTAATACCTCTTTTCGGGCTCTTCTGTCAGAACTGAAGACACTTATAGTATCTAGAGCCTTTTCTAGAGAATATAACAAAAGCTTTTCTCCCTCTTCTAGCCCCCACAAATTTAACATCTTGCTGCCAGCATATCTTTCAAAGTAATAACAAGGTAGTCTTCTTAAGTAGTTTATAATGGATTTCTTTCTATGTTTAATAAAACAGATGAAACTTTATTTTTTAAAAATCTCGAGGACTAAAATTATTTTCATGAGACCTAAGTAAAATATGATTGATATTTGTAGTAGTCCATTCTCAGGGTGCTACGAAGAAATAGCTGAGACTGGGAAATTCATAAAGAAAAGAGGTTTAACTGACTCACATTTCTGCATGGCTGGGGAGGCCTTAGGAAACTTACAATCATGGAGGAAGGTGAAGCAAACACATCCTTCTTCACAAGGCAACAGGAGAAAGAAGTGCCAAGTAAAGGGGGAAAAGCCCCTTATATTACCATCGGATCTTATGAGAACCCACTATCATGAGAACAGCATGGGGATAACTGCCTCCATGATTTAATTACCTCCCACTGGGCTCCTCCCACGACACGTGGGCATTATGGGAACTACAACTCAAGATGAGATTTGGGTGGGGACACAGCCAAGCCACATCAATATTGAAAATTGAAGTACTTCAATTTTGATTAGTGTAGACTAATGCGACATGCGAATGTAGAGGCCTTTTGCTCACTCTTCGCACTAAGAACTTTTAACCTTTGAAGGGTCCTGACAACAGACATTTCAGTGATAATTTACCAAGACAGCAGAACTGTTTGTTGCTAAAAATAGTTATGCAGGATAAAATGCAATCTATGCTTTTATAAGAACCTGTGATGCTAGTTTACCTCCAATTACAGATATCCATATCTATGTATGTATATTTTTTAATCAGATGTGTTTTGGGCTCAGAAGTTATTAAAAATTCAGTCAAATGATGGGAGTGATGTTTTGAAGATTAGAATCATGTAGCTGATTCACATGAGTTATTAGACCATGATAAGAGGCACAGAGGAAATATAACAAATGAAATCAGCCTTCTTGCCTACTGATTCTGCATAATTTTAAAAATTAAATTTGGGCTTTTGTCTATATGCAAATTTGTCCTAAAAATTCCAATCTTTTGAAAGTGTTTTGATACTTAGAAAAAAAATTTAAGACTTTTCTAAATAGAATATACAAGGTGGTACAATCTGATTGGATAATAATGCATCAGTGTTCTAAGTTAATAATTATCTAAGGCAATAGTTAACATTTAAAACATACAGTGACATCATTTCTGAATTTCTACTTTCTACTTGTCAAAATGCCAAATATAATTATACACAATTACTGCTTAAAGATGATGAAGGTTTTGATTTCAGAAAGTTCATCACTATCACCTTTTCACAGAGAATTGAATTTGATGATCTATTAAAGCCCTAGCGGGTGTCTGATTTAGCATATTTGACTATTTTCACAAGCCACGATCCATCTAACAAAGACAGATGTTCCCAGTAGAGGTCAGTCTTGTGTTGATAGTTATTGTATCACAAAGGAAAACTAGGGATTTTATGTTTAAGTCCAGTATATTTGATATAGTTAGCCATTAATTGTGGAAGAAGGAAACTTAAAGATTGATCATCTTTATTGTAACAAAAATTATTGTGGGTAAGATTTCAGCTCCTTTATTACCATATGTTTTCCTCAAAACCCCAGAAGGCTTTACTGCTTGCTGAATACTCCCTAAAAGGGACTTATCAGTGGTAGAAATTAACAATTATCTAAACGTAGCAACAGATAATTTGGGATAAATGTCAGATCACTGGATTTTAAACTGAAAATATTTCTTGCAAATTTCAGTTTGAGAAGAAACACAGAGGTAGGATAATTCTATGCATCAGCTTCTCACCTTAGCTGTCTTCTCTGCAATATGAGAACAACTGTGTCTGTTCTCTTTCCTTCAGATAAATCTTGTTTTATTCCTCAGACTAATGTTTTGGTCTCTAAACCAAGATTTTATAATAAATGCAGATATGGCAATCTGAGATAAAGCATTTGTTTACAAATAATGCCTTTGGAGTTGTTGATGGCAAAATACAATAAGCAGTCAAACCAGCAGAGCCCAGGAAACATCTTTGAGGTTACGGAGATGATAAATGACTTTACTGAAGGTAGATGGTGTGATGGAAAGAGCAGTGTGTTAGCAGCAGTGATTCTGCCACAGGATAGCCTGAGGAGGCTTTAATCTCCCACACCTTAAATAAATATAATTAAGTAAACAGTGTGTTTACTATGCAAATACAGTCTAAAAGCAAGACTCCTAGTTCATTCTTTCCAACTAAATTATTACACAACGGTCCTTCCCAGTAGAATTTGTAGCACCAATATTAGGTAGAAATCAGAATATTTGGATTTTAACCTGTGGCACTGCCAGTTGGGCAAGTGACCTTGAGCAAGCCACAACCTCTCTGAGATTTGTCTTTTTCTCAGTAAAGTGAAGGGATTGGATTTGGAAGGAACAAACTCCAGTGTTTTCCAGGACAGGAAGATATTAGAAGTTACTGAGATGAAGGGGTCAGTGGAGAAATGGAGTGTGTGGGCCTTACAATTAGGTATCTGATAGAGATAAAATGTTGAGTGCTCTATGTTGGCCAAATTTATGCTATATGTAGAGGCAGGCAGACAAATGCAGATGAGGAAACTGGGAGAGAGGTGCCCAGTTACAAATGCAAAACTTCAACTCTGGTCTTCTCTCCGATGATCTGGAGTTCTTCCCACTTCACCACACTAAGTCTTGTCACTGACAGGAGTGTGTGGGCTTGATCCAAGCAAATTCCTGAAAGAGAGGGCTTATATTTGGTTCCCTTTATCCTCCATCTATGCTCCTTCTTTATTGTTTGGATCCCTTTCTCTTTATCCACTACCTCCTTAGTTGTGCTCAGGTGTTTCCTGAGCATGAGCTTTATAGGAGGCACCTTTCAGGAGCTGAAACAGTCCAGTCCCCACCTCTCTTTTCAGGCTCCCCACTATGATGTTGACATTTGCCCTCCACAGAGCTTATACCAGGCTGCATTATGTTTCTTCATGAAGACTAGTTAGCTAAGCAAGTGCTTAGAACCCTTTCACTCATTGAGTTTATTGTAGAGCCTTAATACTGCAGGTGCTAGGCTGGGCAATGATGGAGGGAGAAAGACGGCTTTAATTCTGAAGGAGCCTCAGCCCAATGAGGAAAGCAAATATGCCTACGTGTAACTCTAGACGATGAAGTCAGACCCCTGTAGAGTGCAGGGTATGCAGAGGAGAGGTAATTTTTCCAGGGCAGTGGAGGGATGTGCAAAGTGTTACTGAGGAGCTAATATTCAAGTTGAGCCCTGAAGAATGTGTCCACCAGTGAGGAAGGCAGGGAAGAGGCATTTTCTCAGAGGAAATAGCATGAAATAACGGTCTGGTGAAAACTAGAAATGACTTACAGTTCCATGTGGTCCAGGTAATGCTAATACTTCAATATAAAGTCTGACATGGCTCTCTGTAAAGGACTGAGTAATAAGGCGATTTCATGAACTGTGACCAGGCAGGCAGGAGACTTATTTTTAAGTAAGGAGTTTTTTGGCACCTCTCAAATAACATCTCTGAGATGTCTTCCTCTTCTACATATTCCAGGTCAGTTGATCCAGATCTCAATGCTCTTTGGAATTTTCGGATTCTTATTAGGTTGCTGCTACACCATGGTTTCTCTTTCCACATTTTCACAGGGCATTCCTGCATTATCTGTACTGACGAGTTTACAATAGTTGCAGTAATTGTTGGTGTTGATGAACCTTCCTTATGCTTTATGTAAAAGAGTGATCCTTTTATTGCCAGTTTCTATTTTTCCATCAATAGCCTGTTATTCCATGCCTCTGGGTCTATACTGTTCCATTTCATAACATTTAATGAATGTTAGAAGTGGCTCTGCAAATGCATTGCCTTAATCTTGTTGCCTGCAGTGAGATGCTTTTAATATTTTCTCCACATGTGAACTCAGTGTTTTCCTTTAGCTTTTCTTTAATTTCCATGTGGTTAATCTCACTACTGCAGGGAGCCTGGATATTTATAGATTTTTCCCTTTCACTCTATCTTCAATAATTTGCTTTTGCATTCAGTGAACACATCCATCACAATAAATGGTCCTTTTCTCATTTGTATTGACTTGCATTTGTATAAACCAGATTGCCTTTTTATAGTATTATTAATGTTCATGGCAATTTTCAGTAGCTTGGGGAGCTGGGTATGAGAGTTGGCACAGAGCTTCAAGTTTTTGTATTAGATCAAATGACTCATGTCATGATGCCTGGTTTCAAGCTTTATCATTAAGTCAAGACCAAGGTTATATGGTTTTTTTTTTTCCCTTAATTGCCTCAATATAAAATGAGAGTATTAAATAAGCATCTCTAAATTATTCTCCATTTCATTAAAATGTTCCTCATTTGATAGCCATTTTGTGCACTGAAAGATGTAAAATATTCCAATTACATTGTTGACTATTTTCATAATCAGTTCAATGTTATAAACTTGTATAGCTCCTAGTAGAAATAAATAGAGAACTGAGTTATACACAGTTCATATTGATCATTCTTAGATGCTGTTGTTTTCTGATAGCTCAATTTATTTTAACAGTCTACAATGATGACATTTTAAAATTATTATATTATTTTGATACTTCATTTATATTCTTTTAATATAAGTTAATTTTTTCCTGTCACTGGTCATGTCATTGGTTTGCAGATTGTTGGGAAGAATATCATTGGCAGGACTTGTATTGCTGTTCTTTGGGCAAAAGCAAACTGGTCTAGAGATCATCAAACTTTTTCTAGCTTGTGGAAGGCCTCTCAGAAAATGTCTTTCAGAAGCAGCTCTGTGTGCTCAGACCCCTGGAACCAGTCATTCTGCTGCAACAGAGGCCTGTGCTTTCCTATTGCCACCCATTTTCACTTCTCAGCAGCCTCTTCAGATATTAATGGTATTTCCATAATTCCAGTTGCATATGCTTTTTTGTTTCTTATCTATGCCACTTGAATATTGGGACATTTTGGGAGCACTTAAATATTTGCTTCAAAACTTCACATATTTGTGGTATTTTTCTATAGTAACTTGTGGTTGTTAGAAATGCTGAAAATAAATGGTGCTGGGATAACTGGGTAGCCAAATGCAGAAGATTGAAACTGGACCCCTTTCTTTCACCACATAGCAAAATCAACTCAAGATGGATTAAACACTTAAATATAAAACCTAAAACTATAAGAATCCTAGAAGAAACCCAGGAAATACCATTCTGGACATCAGACCTGGCAAAGACTTTATGGTGAAGATTCAAAAAGCAATTGCACCAAAACCACAATTGACAAGAGGGACCTAATTAAACAAAAGAGCTTCTGCACAACAAAAGAAACTCTCAACAGAACAAACAGACAACCTACAGAATAAGAGAAAATATTTGCAAACTATGCATCTGACAAAGGTCAAATATCCAGAATCTATAAGTAACTTTAAAAAGTCAACAAGCAAAAAACAACCCAATTAAAAGTAGGCTAAGGACATGAATACACTTTTCTAAAGAAGAGATATGAATGGCCAATAAGCATGTAAGAATGCTCCACATCACTAATCATTAGAGAAGTTTAAATCAAAACCACAGTGAGATACCATTTCGTACCAGTCAGAATGACTATTCTTTAATAAAAGTCAAAAAATAACATGCTGGTCAGGTTGCAGAGAAAAGGGAATGCTTATACAACTGCTGGTGGGAAGGTAAATTAGTTCAGCCACAGTGGAAAGCAGTTTGGCTCTTTCTCAAAGAACTTAGAACTACCATTCAATCTGGCAGTCCCATTACTGGGTATATACCCTAAGGAATAGAAATTGTTCTACCGTATAGACACATGCATGCATATGTTAATGGCAGCACTATTCACAGTAGCAAAGACATGGACTCAACCTAGATGCCCATCAGTGGGGGACTAAAGAAAATGTGGTTCATACACACCACAGAATACTACACAGCCATAAAAAAGAATGAGAGATCATGTCCTTTGCTGGAACATGGATGGAGCTGGAGGCCACTAACCTAAGCAAATTACTGTGGGAGCAGAAAACCAAATACCACATGTTCTCATAAGTGGAAGCTAAACATTGAACACACATAGACGCAAAAACGGGAACAAGAGACACCGAGACCTAGTTGAGAGTGGAGGGGGGAGTAGGGTGAGGATTGAAAACTACCTATGGAGTACTATGCTCATTATCTGGGTGATGAAGTAATCTGTACCCCAAACTCCTATGACATGCAGTTTACCCCTAAAACAAACCTGCACATGTACCCCCTGAACCTAAAATAAAAGTTGGAAAGGAAAAAAAAATGCTGAAAATGTATTGTTTCATTATCCCAATAAGCTCTTACTGTAATATTTTATCTTAGTGGCTTTTTGGGGGAGTATATCGCCAATATAATTTAAAATAATCACAATTTTTGTTTTCTGGATTCAGTCATCTTTACTATCATATTAAATTACTTCTAAGACATATATTTTTTCTCCACATTTTAGCATCTCTGAAACTAGAATGCATCTTTCAACTAAGGATATATGATAGTTTAATTGGCAACTTTTTTCGTAGTGGTAGAAAATTAGTTGTGTCCTAGATTTAATAAAATGTGGCATTTTATTTTATTTTCCAAGGACAGATAATGGAAGGTGGTTCATGATGTCAGTGATTTCATCTGTTTATGCTTTGAGTAAGCATTCCTGAGTATTCTCTGAGCTTCTTTTCTGTTCTAATCTTTTCTATGCAAGTCTGTCTTCTATCTTGTTCATTTATGTATTCATTCTCTGCAATTAGTGGAAGTATTTAACAGAAGGTAAAAGCATTTGAAATTTGTTTACTCTCCTCTCCTAAATTTCTATGCATATGACTTTATACGTGGTCAGGCCAAGGAATTTTTCTGTAGCAGGGGATGGGGGAAGGAGAAATTATGGGAATAGTGGTGGGATTAGGACTTTTATAACAAGAATGCAAAGAAGAACCAGTGTTCAGCTTTTAATTACTGTAGTATGTTTTTAATAATGCTGGCAATGAGGAAAGCTTGACTTTGTCAGGCGAAGGAAGGATTTTCTAAATTTCTTTAAACCTCAGAAATGTTGTAAAAGAACTATTTCTAGAATTTCTTCCAGAGTCTCAAGGTATTGGTTTATCTAGAAAGTATGATTTGGATTAGAGCAAGTAGATGCCCTCCCCTTTTGGTCTCATGGAGTAAGAGTCCTGTTTTTTCCTTAAGGTCCTTGCTTTTCCCCTTCTTAGGGCTGTGCCTCAAATGAGATGAATGTAGAAACATCAGGAAAGGTTTGGAAGAGTCTGAGAACATTTGAGCTAGTGGTCTGCTCCTCTGTCACAGCATGAGGGAGACCACAGACATTAGTTGGCTCCACTTCAGCCTTCAGGTCTGGGACATGATCAACAGTGAGAGAGCAATGACGTGGAGGTAACCTTGGAGACAGCTCGAAGGATTGAGACTGAGAATGGGCTCTTGGCTCCCCAGGGCCTGTGCTTGGTGTGCAGGGGATTGTGTGGCTTTTCATGCCTGGAGGTTTTTTTACTGCCTCAGGGACCTCTGAGGCCAACGGATCAGAAAAGGCTGTATCAGAGTGAAGAGACTATAATAGAAGGGGCCTTTAAGACCAGAGGCCAGGATCAGTTTCTAGTAGTGGTTATCCACACTTTCCACCCCAGACCAAGTGTGAACAGTTTTACTCATTTTAACTGGTTCAGGGAGCTGAACGACCTACCTACCTGCAGTAGAATGCAGTGGAGATTCAGAGAACAGCTCCTGAATCTGAGGTCTGCCTCTCTCTGCCTCTCTGTCTCTCTCTGTCTCTCCCTCTCTCTCGCCTTCCAAAAAGAATAAAGTAAATGTCTTCACATACCTAGATGCCATCTTTGGGAGGAGAAGAGGTTAGGGATAGAACTCTGAAACGCAAGTGTATCTGTTTGGGTCCAATCAGGAGATAAGAGAACATATAGTAATCTGAACAGGGGAATTTTAATATGAAGATAACTATTAATATAAATATAATTATTAAATAATGATAAAAGAGTAGCTGTAAGATGTAAGAAAACACGTTACTGTACCCTCTGACTGAATGAGAGTACTCAGGAAAGACAAATTCGGAAGGAGAGCCCTCTTCTTGTGACCAGAGTTTAGACCTCATTGGAGAACATGAGATGCAGATCTCTGGATGTTAGAGGAGTTTCCCTGGTTTGCCCATGCCAGAGCTGGTCTGTAGTCACTGGGCAAGCAGAAGCAATTCTCTGGAGTGCAGGTGGGGCACAGGTGAGCTGCAGCTCATGGCTAGGTGGGTAGGCACGTAGAGGGAATGGGGATGCTGGTGGCAACCCTCTGGGGAGTGGCAGTTTGCAGTTACCCATGGCTGTGTAAGAGGAGTGTACTGAGGGTTTGGGGGTACCAGTGTAGGCAAGAAGCCTAGAGCATGCAGTATGCAGATTGTGAGGGTGTGGGAAGGTGATCAGGAGTCCTGGCTTAGGCTGTAAGGTAGCCAAGGGACTGCACCTTCTGGACCAATGGGTGAGGCAGACCACCACTGGACTCCTCACACCCACACCGCTGACCCACTGTGCAGTAGCCAGAAGCAGCAGAAGAGTCATTTCCTCCTGCATTGCCTCTCCAGCACCTTTAACTGTGAGAGTTTAGTATCATACACACTATAAAGGAGAAATGCTCAAAGGAATTCTGTTCATTATCACAGAGCATGTATTGAATGGTGAATTTGGAGCTAAAAGGTGGTAATGTGTTGGGAATTGGTGGGTTCTTGGTCTTGCTGACTTAAAGAATGAAGCCGTGGACCCTTGCGGTGAGTGTTAACAGTTCTTAAAGATGGTGTGTCTGGAGTTTGTTCTTTCAGACATTCAGATGTGTTTGGAGTTTCTTCCTTCTGGTGGGTTCGTGGTTTCACTAACAGGAGTGAAGCTGCAGACCTTCGCAGTGAGTGTTACAGCTCTTAAAGCCAGGGCGTCTGGAGTTGTTTGTTCTTCCTGGTGGGTTCATGGTCTTGCTGGCTTCAGTAGTGAAGCTGCAGACCTTCGTGGCGACTGTTACAGCTCATAAAGGCAGCGAGGACCCAAAGAGTGAGGGCAGCAAGATGTACTGCAAAGAGCAAAAGAACAAAGCTTCCATAGTGTGGAAAGGGACCGGAGTGGGTTGCCACTGGCTGAGTCAGGCAACCTGCTTTTATTCCCTTATCTGGCCCCACCCACATCCTGCTGATTGGTCCATTATACAGAGAGCTGATTGGACCGTTTTGACAGGGTGCTGATTGGTACATTTACAATCCCTGAGCTAGACACAGAGTGCTAGACATAAAAGTTCTCCAAGTCCCCAGTAGGTTAGCTAGATACAGAGTACCCAATGGTGTATTTACAAACCTTGAGCTAGAGGCAGAGTACCTATTGGTGTATTTACAAACCCTGAGCTAGACACAGAGTGCTGATTGGTGCATTTATGATCCCTTAGCTAGATGTAAGTTCTCCAAGTCCCCACTAGGTTAGCTAGACACAGAGTACTGATTGGTGTATTTAGCAAACCGCTGAGCTAGACACAGAGTGCTGATTGGTGCGTTTACGATCCCCATTAGCTAGTACATAAAGTTCTCCAAGTCCCACTGACTTAGGAGCCCCAGCTGGCTTCTCTAGTGGATCCCACACCAGGTGCAGGCGGGAAGCTGCCCTCCAACCTCAGTGGAGCCTGCACTCTCAGCCCTTGGGCGGTTGCTGGTGACGAGGCAGTAGGAACAGGGGGCGGTGCCCATCAGGGAGGCTCAGGGTGCAGGAAGCCCACCGCAGGGGGCGGGGCGCGGCCATGGCGGGCTTGCAGGCCCGAGCACTGCCCCGCAGGAGGCAGCTGAGGCCAGGCTAAAACTGAGCAGCACACTTGGGCGGACCACACTGCTAGGGGGCCGGGGCAACCACACTGCAGCTGCTGGCCTGGGTACTAAGCCTCTTCATACGACCTGGGTCATAGACCTGGGCCAGCAGCACCTGCCAGAGCCGAGTGTAGGGCCTGCCCAGGCCGCACCTGTGCCAGGGGAACTCACGCTGGCATGTGAGCGCAGCTCGCAGCCCCGGTTCCTGCCAGCACCTCTACCTCCATACCTCCTGACAAGGAGAAGGACCTGGCTCTGCCCGGGCCAGCCCAGAGAGGGGCTCCCACAGTGCAGTGGCGGGCTGAGGGACTCCTCAAGCACCCAGAGTGGACGCTGAGGCTGAGGAGGTGCTGAGAGTGAGGGCTGTTAGCACATTGTCACCTGTCAGTAAGTTGATAACTGGCACAATAAATCTTTTTTAGAAGAGACTAAATCATCCAAAAGAGATTCTAACAGCTGGCACTCTTTTAAGGGATCTCCAATGAACAGAGTTGTTGGATTAACCAGTGCATTCTGTATCCTCCATAAAAGTGTATGTAGATTCATGTCCACTGTGTGGTGTTGACTCATAGCCAGTTGGCTATGCTCTACTATACCATTGTACCTATGTTTCCATACCATTTTGGAGCTGTGTTTATTCCCCATATGTTCATACTAGTTGTATTAAGTATCTATTCCAAGCCTATTTATAGTAGTTGTGTTAGTTTTCTATTTCCTAACACATTTTTATTTCTATTTTATAACAGTCTGAAAACTTAGTGACTTAAAACAACAATAACTTAACAGCAGTGGACACTTAGTCTGCCACAGTTTCTGCAGGTCTTGAATTCTGGTTTGCATAATCTGGGTAGTTCTGACTTGGGGGTTTCTCAGAGGTTGCATTGGAGTTACTGGATGGACCTGCAGTCATCTGAAGACTTGACTGCAGTTGTAGGAAGGAGTTCCAAAATAGCTCATTCATGTGGTTGACAAGCTGATGAGAGCTGTTGCCAGGAGTGTCAGTTTGTTGCCATTGAGACATCTCCACTAACTGAGTACCCTCATGACATGACAGTTGGCTTACCCCAAGTTGGGTGATCTTAAAGATAGTGAGGCAGAAGACACAATGCCTTTTAAAACAGTTTCAATAAGTCACAAAGTGTCATTTCTTCAATATACTGTTGGTTACACAGCTCAACCCTTTTTAATGTAGAAGAGGACCACACAAAAGTGTTAATACCAGGAGAAGCCACTGGAAGCTGTCTTGGTTACTGGCTACCACACTAATTATATCTGTTATTGTAATCACAAAATTTAGTTAAATACCATAAAAACATTGAAATATGAATATAAAATTATTTTTTATAAAAACTAAATGCTTTCAGAAAACTTCTCGAAGTGTAAAAAAAAAATGTGTTGTATAAAATGAGGCTAAGACAACTAAGAAATTGAGGACATTTTGTAAAAATCTGGATGGATTCTGCTACCAAGTAACTTTGCAAGTGACATGAACCTTTTATACCACTTTAAATAAATTAATTGATGGTGCAAAAGTTTTGGGGGAATAAATGGCTTGAATGTTAAGGGAAAAACACCCAACCCAGCATGATACCCATGTACTAAACACCATTAGGGAGAAACTATCTTGCTGTTCTAAAGAGTAATGAAGTTAATGTCAATTCTTGAGAGACAACATCTGATTGAAGAACAAGCCTACAATACCACATCATAAGATATTATTTACAAAAATGGTAAGAGCCTAGATATGAGGTTTTAATAAATAATTTTTTACAACAATCAGTAATATTTGCAGCAATGCAACTAGAGTAAAAAATTGCTGTTATTGGTAAATTGACAAAAGAGGTTTTAGAAATTAAAAATGTATTATTAATCTAACTACAGTACCAAAAATGAATTTGGAAGAATTCTGAAGTTTTCATCTACCATGACAGTAGAAATTTAAAAAAAAACAGAAAACAACCACCCAAGCCATGGTACCTATATCAGTTTTCAATTGTAGCTTAACCAAAATCACCGTACAACTTAGTAGTTTAAATAAATGGTTTATACAACAATCATATTATTATCTCTCAGGCTTTCTGTGAGTCAGGAATTCAGACAGAGTACAGTAGGGATGATGGGTTGTTTTCCCACCGTATCTAGAGCCTCATCTAGGAAGACTTGTAGGCTGGGAATGACTCAACAGTTGGAGGTCTGGAATCATCTGGTGAAATCTACATTCACTTGTATTGCAGTTGATTCTGCTTATCATTTGGAATTCCAGCTGGGCTTGCTAACGCACGTACACGTGGCTCTTCCATGTGACCTCTGTGTTTGTTTGGGCTTCCTTACAGCAGGGTGGGTGCCTTACAAGAATAAACATCACTGAGAAAACCAGAAGAAAGCTGTATTGCCATTTAGGACCTCGCCTTTGGAAGTCACACAGCTTTATTTCCTCTGTAGGCTCCATCTTGCTCAGATTCAGGTAGAGGGACCATATACCCCATATCTTGATAGGAGGGTGGGTGTCAAAGTCACATTGTGAGACGGTCTTGCAGGATGGGAAATACTATTGTGTCAGTCTTGGAAAATGCAATCTGTGTGTGTGCGTACACACACACAAACACACATACAGAACAATCTTACTTCCAAACTGTATGAACCTTAAGGATGACGATATATAAAGGCCATATTTTTACCACTGAATATCATGAGAAAGTATTTTAGTTCCATTTTGAAAAGATGGAACATAAGAAGATGAGTCTTATAGAGTTGATAAAATTCCTCAGTTGATATGGTTTGGTTCTGTGTGCCCACCCAAATCTCATGTTGAATTGTGATCCTGAGTGTTGGAGGAGGGGCCTGGTGGGAGGTGATTAGATCATGGGGGCAGATTTCCCCCTTGCTGTTCTTATGATAGTGAGTTCTCATGAGACCTAGTTGTTTAAAAGTGTGGCACTTCCCCATTCTCTCACTCTGTCTCCTGCTCTGCCAAGGTAAGTCATTCTTGCTTCCCCTTCACCTTCTGCCATGATTGTAAATTTCCTGAGGCCTCCCAGCCAAGCTTCCTGTGCAGCCTGAAGAACTATGAGTCAATTAAACCTCTTTTCTTCATAAATTACCCAGTTTCAGGGGGTTCTTTTTTGTTTATTTGAGAACTAATAGAGAAAATTGGTACCAGAGAAGTGGGGCATTGCTATAAAGAGACCTGAAAATGTGGAATTGACTTTGGAACTGGGTAATGGGCAGAGGTTAGAAAAGTTTGGAAGGCTCAGAAGAAGACAGGAAGATGAGGGAAAGTTTGGAACTTCCTGGGGATTTGGTGAACGGCTATGACCAAAATGCTGATAGTGATATGGACAGTGAAGTCCAGACTGAGGTGGTCTCAGATGGAGATGAGGAACTTGTTGGGAACTGGAGTAAAGGTCACTCTTGCTATGCTTCAGCAGAGACTGGCAGAATTGTGCCCCTGATCTATAGATCTGTGGTACTTTGAACTTGAGAGAGATAATTTAGGGTATCTGGTGGAAGAAATTTCTAAGCAGCAAAGCATTCAAGAGATGGCCTGGCTGCTTCTAAAAGCCTACCTCATTTGCATAAACAAAGAAATGAACTGAAAGTAGAACTTGTATTTAAAAGGGAAGCAGAGCATAAAAGTTTGGAAAATTTGCACCCAGGCCATGCAGTAGAAAAGAAAAACCAATTTTCTGGGTAGAAATTCAAGGCTGCAGAAATTTGCATAAGAAGAGCCAAATGTTAACAGCAAAAACAATGAGGAAAATGCCTTCAGGGCATTTCAGAGGCCTTTGTGGCAGCCCCTCCAATCACAGTCCTGGAGGTCTAGTAGGGAAAAATGGTTTCATGGACCAGGCCCAAGACCCTGCTGTTCTGTGCAGCCTCGGGACATGGTGCCCTGCATCGCAGCTACTCCAGTTCCAGCTGTGGCTAAAAGGGGCCAAGGTATAGCTTGTGCTGTTGCTTCAGAGGGTGCAAGCTCCAAGCCTTGGTGGCTTCCATGTATATTGGGCCTATGAGTGTGCAGAAGGCAAGAGTTGAGGTTTGGGAACCTTTGCCTAGATTTCAGAGCATGTATGGAAACACATGGATGTACAGGCAGAAGTGTGCTGCAGGGGTGGAGCCCTCATGGAGAACCTCTTCTAGGGCAGTGCAGAGGGGAAATGGGAAATGTGGGGTTGGAGCCCTCACACAGAGTCCCCACTGGGGCACTGCCTAGTGGAGCTGTGAGATGGGGGCTACCATCCTTCAGACCTCAGAATGGCAGATCCACTGACAGCTTGCTCTGTGTGCCTGGAAAAGTTGTAGGCACTCAACACCAGCCTGTGAAAGCAGCCATGGGGGTTATATTCTGCAGAGCCACAGTGGCGGAGCTGCCCAAGGACTTGAGCCCACCTCTTGCATCAGTGTAACCTGGATGTGAGGCATGAAGTCAAAGGAGATTATTTTGAAGCTTTGAGATTTAATGACTCCCTTGCCGGTTTTGGACTTACATAGAGCCTGTAGCCCCTTTGTTTTGGTCAATTTCTCTCTTTTGGAATGGGAGCACATACCCAATGCCTGTACTCTCATTGTATCTTGGAAGTAACTAACTTGTTTTTGATTTTACAGGTTTACAGGCAGAAGGGACTTGTCTTGTCTCTTCAGAATCTCATCTTTGTCTCTCATAAAAGATGAGACTTTGGACATAGACTTTTGAGTTAATGCGAGAATGAGTTAAGACTATTGGGAAGGTATAATTGTGTTTTGAAAGATAAGAAGGATATGTGATTTGGGAGGGGCCAGGGCAGAACGCTATGGTTTGGCTTTGTGTCCACACCCAAATCCCATGTTTAATTGTGATCTTGAGTGTTAGGGGTGGGGCCTTGTGGAAGGTAATTAGATCATGGGGGTAGATTTCCCCCTTGCCATTCTCATGAGACCTGGTTGTTTAAAAGTATGTAGCACTTCCACCCCTTGCTCTCTCTCCTGCTCCTCTATGGTAAGACATGCTTGCTTCCCCTTCACCTCTGCCATGATTATAAGTTTCCTGAGGCCTCCCAGTCATGATTCCTGTACAGCCTGCAGAACTGTGAGTCAATTAAAACTTTCTTCTTATACCATTTGATCCAGCAATCTCATTGCTGAGCATATACCCAAAGGATTATAAATCATTCTACTATAAAGACACATGCACATGTATGTTTACTGCAACAATATTTACAATAGCAGAGACATGGAACTAACCTAAGTGCCTGTCAATGATAGACTGGATAAAGAAAATGTGGTATGTATACACCATGGAATACTATGTGGCCATAAATATGAATGAGATCATGTCCTTTGCAAGGACATGGATGAAGCTAGAAGCCATCATCCTCACCAAACTAACACAGGAACAGAAAACCAAATATTGCATGTTCTTACTCATAGTGGGAGTTAAACAATGAGAACACATGGACACAGAGAAGGGAAAAACACATCCAGGACTGTTGGGGGGTGGTGGGTGAGGGGAGGGAACTTAGAGGATAAGTCAATAGGTGCAGAAAACCACCATGGTACATGTGTACCTGTGTAATGAACCTGCACGTTCTGTACATGTATCCAATTTTTTTTTATTATACTTTATGTTCTAGGGTACATGGGCACAATGTGCAGGTTTGTTACATATGTATACTTGTGCCATGTTGGTGTGCTGCACCCATTAACTCGTCATTAACATTAGGTTTATCTCCTAATGCTATCCCTCCCCTCTTGCCCCACCCCACAATAGGCCCCAGTGTGTGATGTTCCCCTTCCTGTGTCCAAGTGATCTCATTGTTCAATTCCCACCTATGAGTG
The DNA here is from genome assembly GCF_001698545.2 of Rhinopithecus bieti. Taxonomy (NCBI): domain Eukaryota; kingdom Metazoa; phylum Chordata; class Mammalia; order Primates; family Cercopithecidae; genus Rhinopithecus; species Rhinopithecus bieti. The sequence goes on along the minus strand of NW_016805931.1, from coordinate 6,023,151 downwards.
AGAACATGCAGTGTTGGGTTTTCTGTTCTTGCGATAGTTTGCTGAGAATGATGGTTTCCAGCTGCATCCATGTCTCTACAAAGGACATGAACTCATCCTTTTTTATGTCTGCATAGTATTCCATGGTGTATATGTGCCACATTTTCTTAATCCAGTCTGTCATTGATGGACATTTGGGTTGGTTCCAAGTCTTTGCTATTGTGAATAGTGCT
>NW_016805931.1:6015153-6019799 GCF_001698545.2 Rhinopithecus bieti | reverse complement strand
TTCTGGGTTGAAAATTCTTTTCTTAAGAAAGTTGAATATTGGCCCCCACTCTCTTCTGGCTTGTAGAGTTTCTACCAAGAGATCTGCTGTTTGTCTGATGGGCTTCCCTTTGTGGGTAACCCGACCTTTCTCTCTGGCTGCCCTTAACATTTTTTCCTTCATTTCAACTTTGGTGAATCTGATAATTATGTGTCTTGGAGTTGCTCTTCTCGAGGAGTATCTTTTTGGTGTTCTCTGGATTTCCTGAATTTGAATGTTGGCCTGCCTTGCTAGGTTGGGGAAGTTCTCCTGGATAATATCCTGCAGAGTGTTTTCCAACTTGGTTCCATTCTCCCTGTCACTTTCGTGTACACCAGTCAGAGGTAGATTTGGTCTTTTCACATAATCCCATATTTCTTGGAGGCTTTGTTCATTTCTTTTTACTCTTTTTTCTCTAAACTTCTTGCTTGATTTCATTCATTTGATCTTCAATCGGTGATACTCTTTCTTCCAGTTTGAGTTGTTTACTGAAGCTTGTCATTTGTCATGTAGTTCTAGTGTCATGGTTTTCATCTCTGTCAGGTTGCTTATGGGCTTCTCTGCATTGGTTATTCTAGTTATCTATTCGTCAAATCTTTTTTCAAGGTTTTTAGTTTCTTTGCGCTGGGTTCATAGTTCCTCCTTTAGCTCTGAGAAGTTTGATCGACTGAAGCCTTCTCTCAACTTGTCAAAGTCTTTCTCCATCCAGCTTTGTTCCATTGCTGGTGAGGAGCTGCGTTCCTTTGGAGGGGAAGAGGTGTTATGATTTTTTGAATTTTCAGATTTTCTGCACTGCTTTTTCCCCATCTTTGTGGTTTTATCTACCTTTGGTCTTTGATGATGGTGATGTACACATGGGGTTTTGGTGTGGATATCCTTTCTGTTTGTTAGTTTTCCTTCTGGAAACTAAGGAAACAGCTAAGGAAGTCAAGACCCTTAGCTGCAGGTCTTTTGGAGTTTGCTTGATGTCCACTGCAGATGCTGTTTGCCTGGGTATCAGCAGAGAATATTGCTGAACAGCAAGTGTTGCTGTCTGATTGTTACTCCGGAAGCTTTGTCTCTGGCCATGTGAGGTGTGAGGTGTCAGTCTGCCCTTAGTGGGGGATGTCTCCCAGTTAGGCTACTCAGGGGTCAGGGACCCACTTGAGCAGGCAGTCTGTCTGTTCTCAGATCTCAATCTCCATGCTGGGAGAACCACTACTCTCTTCAAAGCTGTCAGACAGGGACATTTACATCCTCAGAGGTTTCTGTTACCTTTTGTTTGGCTATGCCCTGTTCCCAGAGGTGGAGTCTACAGAGGCAGGCAGGCCTCCTTGAGCTGCGGTGCCTCCACCCAGTTCGAGCTTCCTGAAGGCTTTGTTTACCTACTTGGGCCCCAGCAATGGTGGGTGCTAGCAATGAGGGAGGCTCCGTGGGTGTGGGACCCTCCGAGTCAGGCGCTGGATATAATCTCCTGGTGTGCTGTTTGCTAAGACCCTTGGTAAAGCACAGTATCATAAATTGCTTTGGCTCTCGCTGGTTGGGCTGCACACACTGTCCTGCACCGACTGTCCGACATGCCCCAGTGAGGTGAACCCGGTACTTCAGTTGGAAATGCAGAAATCATCTGTCTTCTGTGTTGCTCACATTGGAAGCTGGAAGCTGGAGCTGTTCCTATTCGGCCATCTTGGTGCCCATCCTCTGTATCCCATTTTTTAAGAAGAAATCAATGAATCAATCAAACAAACAAAAAAATCTTTTCTTAGTAAATTGCCCAGTCTCAGGTAGTTTTTTATAGCAATGTGCGAAAAGACTAATATCAAAGGTCATTGTTCATAATGCAGTACTGGAGTGAAATGTGTTAAGAAAAAGATTTCCAAAACTTGGAAATAGCCATATTGGAGAAATGTGCAACAGATCCATCATTGATGATTTAATTATTTAAGGCTATTAACTTTAATTTAACTCTATTGATTGGGATATTTACAACTCTATGCATAGATGGTGACTTATGAAAACTGAGAGTGGTGCAAATAAATTCTTTCCAGTAGAAAACAACACTCCAGGGGATATAGTTAATGCAGGACATCAGTCAGTTTTATATCTCTTTTAGCTTTTTTTATTCAGTCATCATTTTTTCAATAACTATAAATACTTCTGCTTCTCCTGCATTCTTTTTGCTCACCTTTGCTATTTTATTGGTTCCCATAATAATGAGTTAAATAAATCTTTGGTACATGCTTACTTTATTTTATATGAGAGACAGGTTTTTAAAATTATACTTCGACAAATGAACGTCCTCAGCAAATGTGTACTAAAGCTTGATAAAAAGGATGGCCTGGGGCTGATAATACTATAAAACAAGAGTTGGCAGACTATGGCTCCATGGGTCAAATGCACTTGTAAGAACGTTTTATTGGAACATAGACACACTCATTGATTATGTCTTGTCTATGGGTTTGGTTCTACTATAGCAGAATTAAGAGAGTTACAACTATGATCATATGGCCCATAAGGCCTAAACTATTTATTATCTGGCCTTTTACAGAAAAATTTTGCTAAATTTTGTTGAATTCTGCTATAGGAAATCCTGAATGTTAAGACTAATCATGAACATAATTTGTTAATCATTTTCAGAAAATTGACAGCACTAATGATTTATAAGACAACAAACAATAGAATAATTTGATTTACTAGAAAATTATGAATAATGCAGAATAATATATACTCTGAATTAAACTTATTGATCTCAATTTAGAAAACAGAAAATAATGAATAGATATAATCAAATCTAGAGCCAAAAGTGGCCAATAACTATCTAAATATTAGCATATATTAAACATCAAATGGAATCAACTGTCAAGGATTTAATTAAAGGGTGGAAGGCCTATGCTGTGAAAAAAATCTATCATCTTAAAAACTTAAAAGAACTCATTTTATTAAATGTATGTACCTTTAGTTTAAATGAAAATAATTATAGTATTTGTGTTATATATTTTATATCTCACTTTGACTTTTTAATTAAATATGTCTTGATTTCATCAGATAAGAAGGCATCTGGTATACTGTTTTGTTAATTGAAAATCTCAACTTTTTTATTGCCCAGCAGGGTACAGGCTTGCTCAGAAGCTTGGACTAGCTACCATAAATAGCTTTTTTTTTTTTTTTCGTCTTTCCTTCTCTTTTCTCTCCTGGTACCTTAATGTAGGGTGATCAAATTTGCCACCTCAAAGCTATCTATAATGCTTCAGACAAAATAACCACAATATGGGTTTGTACATAACTTGGGAAGGAATTCTTCTCCTGTCCCTTCTTCCTTTGGCTAATGCCTCTTAAATCACAGTTGTGTTGGTTGAACAGCTCTATGAATATGTGAAAAGCCACTGAATTGTGCACTTAAATTGGGTGAGTTGCATGGTATGTGAAATACATCTTAATAAAGCTGACACCCCCCAAAAAAATCACAGGAGAAAAAAAATTGTACCCAGTTAATAGTATATAAGGAAAAAGAAAAATCAATGTTCAGTGCCTACTGTGTGCTAGAAACTTGCAGATGGACAGATATATGAGTATGAAAATCAAAAGTGCACAGCAACCTAAAACAGCTCTGTCACCCAGGCTGTAGTGCAATGGCCTGATCGTGGCCTACAGAAGCCTTTGCCTAAGGAGCTCAAGGGCTCCTCCCACCCCAGCCTCCTGAGTAGCTGGGACTATAGGCATGCACCACCAAGCCTGGCTAATTTTTTTTTTTTTTTTGGTAGAGATGGGGTTTTGTCATGTTGTCCAGGCTGGCCTTGCACTCCTTGACTCAAGCCATCTGCCCACCTCAGCCTCTTAAAGTGCTGGGATTAGAGGGATGAGCCACCATGTCTAGCCTAGAGTTCTATTTTCTAGGTTTAAAGTAATTAAATTATGGATCTGTAAGCCCAAATAATTTTATAAGTTATAATTTTCTTATTAGTTATAAAGTATTCCCAGGGACTCTGTGAAGTCCTGTTATGTCTGGGCTTATGTATGAGGCACATAAGACAGGCAGTAATGAGACTGCTTTTAATCTGTAAATATATAAGCAAACATTCAAATTAATTCCATTATTTTAAAGAGTGAGATTAAGAAATGTTAAAATGGACTCATTTTAACAATGTTTCCATTGTGCAAACATTTTTGGCATTATTGTCTTTTTCAGGCAGGAAAACCAGTGTCAAAACTTTATCATCATGTCTTATTTGTGTGTGTATGTCCATATAAAGTATTAATTAGCATCATTGCTTGTTTCCAAATGCCTTTTGTCTGTTTCAAAACTCAAATCTACCATCAAAGGAAAAAAATTCACACAATTGAGAATATTCCAAAGAAAGAATGGGCCTAATGGGAATCACAGAACTGGTTGGAAGACTGAGACTGAAGATGTAGGCTCAGAAATTTGGCATAAATCTTGGCAGTGCGTGACACAGTTCAGGTCACACCACAAAGTAATCTGGTATAGCCTGTCCCACTGGCATGGCCACAACTAGACTTTATCCTCCCTGGCACCAATTGGCAATGGAGTGTTTTACCACTTCCTTCAGATGCAGTCATTCCAGGTGGGAGGGTTCGTGCAAGCCAAGCTTATGTGCCATGCACCAGATGCCAGTGGATGGGCGGGGGGT